>NC_141628.1:4140167-4447216 GCF_047967505.1 Dipteris shenzhenensis | reverse complement strand
TTCACCATGGGGAACCACTATAGCACCGGTCAATGACCTGTCAGATCAGTGTGGAAGTAACTTTGACAAGCATTAACTCCGAGCAGTGGGGTAAACCGTAGTCAGAGGTTAGGTCGGCGGAGAAGTACTATGGCATCGGGTCAATGGAGTTTGATCGGCGGGATCCGACTAACGTGTCGGTCGGTGGGGAAATGGGTCGGTGCGATACGACTATTGCGCCAACTTGATAGGATAGTCAAACACAGTTGCGTCGATTGAGATTTGGTGATTTTTGAGGATTTTGCAGTTTCTATTCATGATTTTTTGTGATGGGAGGGTGCTACACTACCTATTCTACCTACTCCATGAAAAAAAAACACTTTTTGAAGGGCAAAATGCAGATACACAACAATAGCAAGAAGAAGAGAGACAATAAGATAAAGACAAAGTTGAAGAAGAAATATTGCAAGGCAAAGACACAAGACAACAAGAAGTCCCAAGCCACCACTACACTGACACAAAGAACAATCCTTAAGCAAAAGGAAACAATTAAGGAAACAATTGGATGATGAAAAACGAAGGAGCTAGAGGAGCGAAGATGAGAGAGGATTCTTGCAACTCAACAAACAAAGCAATGTTTTATAGCTACTAACATGCAATAATAGAGTTTTGGATGTTCCAACACTAAAAAGATTGATCAGAGGAAATATTTTACCATTAAGGGGTGGAAAAAATAAACCTTGCAAAGGTGGAAGAGGTGGAAGTGGAGGTGTGGGTGGAGGTTGAAGTGGAGGTGGACGTGAAGGTTGAGCTGGAGGAGGTGGATGAGCTAGAGTTAGAGGAAGGAGACATCACAGGAAGCCAGGCATAAAGGCTCTTTGTGAGTATAAAAACTCTAGAAGAACGTAGAAATCTTGATCTCAAGAGACCCATTTGCTCACTTGGTTAAAGAAGTCATGGAGCAATACAAAGATGGATTACAAATCCAAGACCTTGCCCTATTCATCTTGCAACAGGGAGCAAAAATTACTCTTATTACTCTTTTTGAGAATACAAATCTATGTGCTATCCATGCCAAGAGGGTTACCATCATGATCAAGGACATGCAACTTGCAAGGAGAATAAGAGGCCATAATGCACTCAGGAAATCATGAATTATGATTCGCCACTTGTGGTGTTTGTAAAAAAAATTTGCAAGCCGGATGTTAAAATTTTTGACCAATTTGATAATACAGAGTTTTTTTAATCTTGCTCAAATTTATTGTACTAAGATTATTTTCATTGCATTTGACTCCATGTTATTAATTTGTATCGAATAATTACGGTTTTTTTAATTAAAAACATTTGGAACATGATTTTTATTGGTTAGGGAGGGGGGGGAGAGAGAGAAAGAGAGAGAGAGAGAGATCTTTCATTGCGCAATAGGTTAGGCCATGCACAAGAGGTGGTTTGTCAACCTATGGTTTGCCATGCATACAAAGAGAAAATTTTAGAAAATGGGCTCCAAGAGCCCATTTTTTAATTCTATTCCTTCATGGGGTCCTATTGGATATGCTTAGAGGCTATGCCATTCCTAGAGGCACTATTGGCCCACTAAAAAATAAAAAATTGGGTCCCAAGAGCCTGTGCCCATGCCAGCCCATCGAATGCCAAGGCGACAATGTTGTCTCGGAATTTGGCATGCCAGCATGAGCATGTGATCCTAGAGCCCATTTTTTAATTTTTTATCTTCATGGGACTTTGGCTATTCTTAGAGTCTATGCCATGCCTAGATGTGCTATTGGCCTACATACAAAGAAAACAAATTTTAAAAAGGTCTCTAGGAGCCCATGCTCCTACCTGCATGCCAAATGCCAAGGTGGTGATGTTGTATTGGCGTTCGATGTGCATATACGAGCCCATTTTTAAAAAATTTTTTCTTCATGGGGTGCTTTTGCCTAGACCTAGAGGTTATGCCATGCCTAGACGTTCTATTGGTGTGCCACAACAAGCATTGGCTCATGGAGCCCTTTTTTTAAATTGTTTCCAGGCCAATAGCACCTCTAGGCATGGCATAGCCTTTATGCATAGGTAATAGCACCTCTAAGTGTGGAAAACCACCTAGATGCATGGCAAACCACCTACATTCTTATGCATGGCATAATTACCTACTTGGCATAACCACCTCCATTCTTGAAGCACTTTCTTTTTAAAACTTTTCCTTTGCAAGAGAGGACTCGCTCTCCCATCGACCCCTATGTTGTAGACCAAAACTATCGATTTCAAAGGTAGCCTAAAAATTGCAAATCCATTCTTAATTAAATTTCATTAATATAAGAACATTAAATCAAAAGAACTTGTAAAATAGCATTCACTTATAGCCACTTGTGCATATTTTTTGTGAAAGCCATGTTTGTTCAAGTAGATGGAGCTGTTGCTGTCATTGATGTGAGCTAATGGAGAAGATGATGAAAACTCTCCAGAATCCTTACTTGTTTCACCTTTTCCCACATCTTATCCTCCACAAATTCTTGCACTTGCAAAAAAGCAGCCTCTATAATGGAGAAGATGATGAAGGCTCTCTAGAATCCTTACTTGTTTCACCTTTTCCCACATCTCATCCTCCACAAATTCTTGCACTTGAAAAAAAGCAACCTCTATAACTATTTATGCTCCAAAAGAAGCATTTCTTCCCAAGTCCGGAAGAGCGGCTCCTCTAGAGAGCTAATATGTGCTAAATTAGTAGCTGCTGCATCCCTTCCTCTTCAAATCCTAGATTTAAATTATTCTCCCAAGAGAGTATTCCTAAACATCATCTTCCCTAATATTGAAAATAAATTGAATGCCAATTAAAAATATATATTGTCTATCTTTGACTACAATAGGTGGAAGAGTCTTTAACAAAACCTCCTTTGACATGTCCTTTTCTTCCATCATGTCATCTCTAAGAGATTGGAATTTTGGGTGCTTGTCTCTAGGGGATTGGACTTTTGGGTGCTCTTCTCCCACACTAGATGGTTTGGCTTCCTCTTGGTGGAGTGTTGGCTTTGACCTTGATCTGACCCTGTTCTTCTTCTATCTACTTGCATAAGTAGTAAATGCCATGAAAATGCCTCATGAGAGGTGGCCATTGGAGGAGTGGTATGTGTTGTACAAAGGATATTGTTGGACAATTGATGAATGCAATAAAGGCTACGTTATGTCCCAAGTCCTTTATATATGCCGTGGACTCCTTTAAAAACTATTAAAAAGTCAAAGTTGACTTCATGTTTAATTTGTTTCGCTTTCTTGGTAATTGTCCAAGAGACGAAATTGCTCTAAATCTAGCCATTACAAAATTTAGGAAATAAAATGCAATAACCAATGACACTTTTCCTAAAGTTTATTCAAATTTTCAACAAAACAATAGATGCTCAATACATGGGATCCAAAAGTTTTATATTCACAAGTGATGTCAGATTCAAAGGTACAAGAAGGCTTCCATGTACCAACCAATGATGTTACTTCAAGTTGCTTTCTTACCTTTTTTTCATCTAATTTAAAGAAAAAAGTCACTATTATCAAAGGTGATAAAACACATTCTCAAATGTGCTTCAAGATCCATTTATTTGTAACCTCAAGACATTGTATTTAACCATTTGGCATATGTATCTCTACATTTCTTTTGTGTCCACTACTTCACAATCCATAGGAATCCATGTGCCATGATTATTTTTCCAAGATGAATAAATGTATCTGATGTAGTAAATGCTACGTAACTTGATACTTGATTACTAGACTTTCCTTCCTAACTACACCTCTAAAATGGTCTCCCTTCTAGAAACCTTCTCTGACATCCCACGTTGAGCATAGGAGATTGGTGAGTCTTTGCATACCCACATGGCCTTTATTCTATGCATGAAGACTGATTTAAGAAGTAAATAAATACAATGGAGGGCATGAACCAACTCATACCCACAGATTTTGAACAAAAAATAAACTTCATTAATGAGTGAAGTTTCCGACCTCATCTTCATCCTAAATGCATCTACAAAGAATGGATCAGGAAGAGGTTATTTTGGACTATCAAAGTTAGGAGAGGAAGTGGATGGAGGTTTTCCATATGCACCCACTCTTTGAGCTACTTGGTAGCACACATTATAGAAACAAATGCACCCACTCTTTGAGCTACTTTGGACTATCAAAGTTAGGAGAGGAAGTGGATGGAGGTTTTCCATATGCACCCACTCTTTGAGCTACTTGGTAGATTACATCAAGGAGGCAGGACTCCTCCTTGACAACATCAACTCCCCATGTTTGAATGGAAGGATTGAAAAATCCCTACGAGACTAGACTCTCAAAGGGTTGGGTTTCAACTTTGGTGGGAGATAATATATCTGTATAGTAACCAAGTAATGATATGCAAGATGCAAACATGCCAATCCCTCTCTCTCTCTCTCTCTCTCTCTCTCTCTCTCTCTCTCTCTCTCTCTCTCTCACACACACACACACACACATGCATGCACGTGCACACACACACACACACACACACACACACACATATACTTTCCCAATTATGAATTATTCTTTTATGTACACCCCGTGAAATCTCCCCTTTACACTCTTTTTTAAACCACCCCACACACCAAGTACACTAATCCTCCCATACCTCCACTAATCCTTTCTCAACCCATGCTCTCATTTGCTCCTTCACTTGTGACTTGAACATTTCTTAAATTATTTAAGAATCAATATGGTTTTCTATATTCGGGGATGAATCATTTTTTGAGCAAGAAAATTTATGTTATGTGAAAGTGAATGAGTAACTATTTTGTATATATATATATATGATAAAGCAATCTAGTTCTTGTAAAAATAAAAGTGTAAAAACCATGTTTCCTAATAACATACAATTTTTTAAATCTCTTGAAAGACATGCTCGAATAAAATTTCTCATAGGTTTCTGCTCATACAAAATGACACACCCTCTATATTCCTAGGTAAAGCGATAACAAGCCGGGGAAAATATGCATTACATGTCTACCCAAATGTAACTATGTTGTTCTAACACGTAGTTTGTTTGGATGGTGGCAAGTAAGTGGACCTTGACCTCAAAAGCTAGACTACCTAAGGATTCGACATTTTTTTTCTATAAAACTCAATATTATTAAAAATTCTTAATTTTGGTGGAAACTTTTGCAAATTCTAGTTGTTCCCCTTTTTTAAACATTTTATCCAATTGATGGAATTAATTGTATGGCTCAATTATTGATGGGACTTTTTAATCTAAACACACACTTTGATTTCTCAGCTAGCCTTTGGTTGGGGGATAGTGCCATACAATTAATTCACATTCATTGGATAATTCTTTAGCAAGGATAATCCCCAGTCATTTTGTGATCCGCCTTATTTTTTACTAAATTTTTTATCTATTTTGCAGAAGTGGTTTACGCATTTATTATTGACATCATTTTTTCATTTTGACACTTATCATATAGACCCACTTTTATTCACTTATTATCAGTAGGTGGGGAGTAAGTTCTACATGGTGGGCTTTTACTCCCCACCATGTGGTCTTACCCTCTGGGTTGGGGGTGGGACACACACACACACATTTTTCTCCAAAAAAAAATAAATTCACATGCACATGCACATGCACACATCTCCCTATGACTCTAACCCCATCCCCCCCCCACACACACAGATGCACACATACACTTCCATGTTACACACTTTCACTATGACACTAGAAAACCCCCTTCCCCCTAACGATACAACCACGTCAACTTTAACTACATCATGACTTCAATTATATCATGATACCTTTCATAATTTATTGATGTTGGCACGTGTCCACCTTGGCATTTTAAATTCTTGACTAGTTTGAAAGTGGTGCTTTTGACCTCTATGACATGCATTTAAAATTTTACACCCCTCTAATTTGTGTAGGGTGTTTTAGTCCTCTTATTTCAATACCCCCTTGCACTCTTACCATCCTCGTAACCTCTTTTAATTGTGGGTATTACCTCTGTAATATTGATTTAACCCCTAGTTTATAAGGCCCCCTAACCCTTTGTTTTGTTTTGTTTTTTATTATCAACAAAAATCCCCCCTTTTTTTTTATTTTTATTAATTTTAAAACTTTAAATTCCCTTTTTCCCATGCCTTTATTTGCCTTCTTTTTAATTAAACACCAAAACCCTTTTTCCTTTTCATTTTTTACTCTTCTATCCTCACTATTATTTCCTCAAACTTTACCTATCTCTAACTCAACCCCTTAACGCCCACCACCAGTTCCGTTACTCTTCACCTCTTCTTCGTAGTACTACTTTGACCTCCCTTAGACTCTACTTTCAACTACACATAGACTTAAGTCTCTAAAACCTAACCTAAGCTATAACTACCCCTGTGGAAAACTTGGACATTTTGAGAAAGAGTGCTATGCAAAGAAGAAATGTTCAGCAAACCTTGTGGAAGAAGCAGAGAAAGAAGAAGAAGAAGAACCAGAGGATGCTAAAGCTCTCACTGCTTTCACCACCCAAGTCAATCTTGACAAGGGTGATGACCCATATGTCTTCTAAGCTTCTAAGTTGTTTGTGTGTGTGGTCAATAATGGTTCTCTGCCATGGATAGTCCATCCTTAAATGATTGTTAGTCCTTTGTTTGAGTTTTTACCTTGTTGGACCCATAGGTATTTCCATACATAGTCATTGTCCAATCCTCCAGTTGTAAACCAAGAGTCCCAGGAGTGAGTCATAGGTTGGGGCCATGTGTGTTGCTACATGATGGTGGGCAAGCCATGGAGCATCCCATGTACTACTGCTGAGGGATGAGGTCATCAATTTGTGGGATCTTGCTCTTGTTGGTGGATCCCTTGAAGTTGCTTTTGGCCAAATATGCCCCATGTTCTTTGTAGCCATTCCTCTGTTTGATTTTCGTATCCTCCTCTAAGAGGGATGCCTCAATTTCCACCAAATTAATCTCTGGTATATTGGTGAGAGTAGTGACAATAGTGCCATATTCCTCAGTTAGGCTTTTGAGTAAAATAATAATTACAATGTCATCATCAAGATTAAACTTGATGCTAGCTAACTGAGTCAGTATGCTTTTCATGGAGTTTAAATGTGAAGAGATGGATTCTCTTGTATCCAATTTCAGATCAAAGAATCTGATGAGCAAGCTAAACTTGGAACACTTCCCCTATGCTCCAAAGACAAGCTGACTCCATGCAGCATGAGCAGTCTCACAGCCATCAATGTGGTGGATAAAAGAATTACTCAATCTGAGAGCAATTATGGCTAGTGCTTTTTCATCCTTAGGGAGCCATAAAGCTTCTCCTTCCCTAGTGGTTGGTTTCTTTTCTTTTCCATTAGCCACATTCCAGATCCCCTTTTTCATGAGAATAAAATTTAGTTTGGTCTGCCAAGTATGAAAACCTCTCCCTCAAATTTATCTATCTTGGTTTTGGTGGCCATTTGGGAAGGTCTTACCAATTTAATGGAAGTGTCTAATCCCTTTACAAAACATTAGTCTTTCTGAACAAAGAAATCACCTTCACCATATAAATGCAAATTGCTAGATAAAATTTTAGAAAAACTCAGTTGTTTGGCATATGCATAACCAGTTGGCTTCTCCCAAATCCTCTTCACTGGGGTCTTCTTCACCTTGTACTTCAGATGCGAGTCTTCTATAGCCATAAGACTCAAAATAGTTTTGATTCAAGTCATCTTGACAACAAGAGAGAATATTTCATCAAAGTCTATACCTTTTTTCTATGCAAACCCTTTTACAACAAGCCTTGCCTTATACCTCCTTTTTCCTCCATCTTCGGCCTTCACCTTGTAAACTCATTTATTCTGCAATGTTGTTTTTCCCATAAGCAAGCAAACCAAATCCCAAGTCTAGTTTTGTAAGCAAAGAGGCCATTTCCTTTTCCCTTCCTCGCTCCCACTCCTTTTTGGATTCTACTTGCATTGCTTCTTCATATGTTTTTAATTTACCAGAATCACTCTCATCAACAGAAAATTATTGAAAGAAGAAAAAAATTGCTCAGGTGTTCTACTTACCCTCATAGACCTTCTAAGTGTACCTGGAGGAATTTGAGGTTCTTGCTACTACTGCTGCTACTATACATTCTCATTTTCTACAACCTTTGGAATTTTGTCTCCTAATTTCATCAAGAGTTGTGTATTTTGTGTTTGCATTTTCTTTCTTTCTTTTTTGCAAGTGATTTTTATACACATAACAGTCTCATTAATAACACATCTCTGCTACTAATGATTTTGTTACTTTCATAATCCCACAAACGATAACCAAACTCACTACCTCCATATCCAATAAGATGCATTTTGCCTCAAGAATTATTCTCAATTCCTTATCAACATGGATAAATTCTTAACAACCTAAAACTTTCAAAAAGAAATAATTAACCTTTTTACCTATCCATGCCTCTTCTAGAATACCACCATCCAAAAGAACTTGAAGGTGATCTGTTTATCAAGTAAATACTTGTATTCAGTGCTTTCACTAGAGGAATTTTGGGCTCAAAAAGGGCCTCTTGGATTAGGCCCTTAAGAAATGTGATTAAGAAACTAGCCAATAGGCTTGGGCATTAAAACAATGGAGGATTCTTGTTTGGCCTCTCATTGGTGGAGAGACTGTCTTTGGTCCCCACTCTCTCTCACTGTTGACTCTATGCCAACATGGACTTATGTAGAAAGAGACTGTGTTACAACTTTGTGTTACAACTTCTACATACGACTTCTACATGTAGAAAGAGAATGTGTTACAACTTCTACATGTAGAAAGAGAATGTGTTACAACTTCTACATGTAGAGAGAGAATGTGTCACAATTCCTACATGCAGAGAGAGAAGCTCTCCAACTTGTATAAATACCCCATAATGGAATGAAGCCCAGACTCTTTGGGGCATTGTGTTGAGTCTACTTTGGTATTCCAAGCATTTGTCTCAAGTGTCCATGCTTCCTTGCACTCCACGTCCAAAAGCATGTCCTAACCTTACAACTCCTCCTCCCCTCTCCTCCAACCTTGCAACCCACCCTCTCCCTCTCCTCCTCCCTCCTCCTCCTTCCTCCTCCTCCTCCTCCTCCTCCTCTCTCGTCGTCCTCCCTCCTCCTCCTCCCTCCTCTCTCTTCTTTCCCCCATGCTCTTACACCTTCTTCCTCTCCCACTCCTATGCTCCCCCTAAGCCCTTTGTTCCTCAACCCTTAAAACTCCATGATCTACGAGGGAGACGAGTTCTCCACCATGTACTCTACCCTGAACCTTGGATCCTCCTTCTAACCCTGGAACCTCCTTCTAAACCCTGCAACTCCTTCTAAACCTTGAAACTCCTTCTACACCCTGCAAGTCCTTCTAAACCTTGGAACCTCCTTCTAAACCTTGGAACCTCCTTCTAACCCTGGAACCTCTTCTAAACTCTGGAACCTCTCTATAACCCTGGAACCTCCTTCTAAACCCTGGAACCTCCTAACTTTGGAACCTCCTTCTAACCCTTAAACTCCTCCTAAACACTGCAACCCCCAATGAAGGCGAAAGCCTTCATTACCTCAATCATGATGATACACGTTCCTTGTACACATGCATGCACTTTGTTTGCTTACCACATTTAAGCCTATGTCTCTCACCGAAACATGACTCGAGGTCCTAAGCTACACATATACTACAACCGACAACCCCACTATATCTGTAGGTGACAAAAAGCCTCGAAACCCTACATACTGAGATAACCCAGCTCTTCCTACGAAAGCAGTAGGAAAGAGCCAACACTCACTAGCCCCAATCTTGTCCCCACTGCCACTTGGGGCATTTACTCACCAATTTGACTCTTGGGGTTTCCCCCTACTCTCCTCCTCCCCCCTCCTTAGTGGACACTTTTCCCTCCAAAAAAATCAAAACTTTCCAAAATTCTCCCCACATGCCTAAAAGCCTCTCAAAAGTCCTATCCCCACTCACCCAAGCCCTTTGCAAATGCAAAAATGGCTCTTGTTATGGTGTAGAATCCCCAATAATCTCTTCCTTCTCAACCTCTTCCTTCTCCTAACCTATCCCCTCATCTCAACCTCTTCCTTCTCCCAAGATATCCCCTCCTCTCAAACCTCTTACTCTCCTTAGTCTCTTCTTCCTCCCAAGCTATCCTCACAAACCACTTCCTCTTCTCAATCTCTTCCTCCTCTCAAGCTACCCCCACAAACCTCTTCCTCCTCTTAAGCTATCACCCATGAACCTCTTCCTCCTCTCAACATTTTATTATTCTTTTCTTGCTCACACTCTCCTTGTTTTATCAAACTTATCACTTTAAAGCTACCATCTCCCATAATTTCAATAGAGAGATTCATAAAAGTTGTGGATTGAGTTATTACTTTATTTAACACACAAATGGATTTGTGAATGGTTTCCTTACTCTCAATGATAGGTAGCAGATAAATCCAAAGAGGATCATTTGGATCTTTGATAGCATTTGGATGAAGAAAATATTTTATACAGTTGTTGTTAATACATAGAATATCATCAATGTATCTAAATGTGTTTAAAGAGTGGTAACAAGTCGATTCTGCCAAGTCTCATGAGCCTTAAAATGAAAGAAGACTCATACCAAAAGAAATATAAATTACACCATAGTGGGGAGCACGAAAAACCCATCAGAATCCCTTTAACCTTGTTTCCAAACTCTATCACCACATTGTACAAAACAATGAGTGATAAGACATGTCTGTAATAAGATTGATTTATCTTAGTCTAGGCAAATAGAACCTTGTGTAATTGTCATAGATTTAGACCACTTTTGTTTACCCCATGTCCCTTTGACTCATAAAAATGTGCCAAGATGAAGAGATGCATGGATTTTTGCTTAAAGGTTAGAGTAACTACTTTAGCAAGTATGGTAACTAATCCATCTTCCCCATACAGAGGTAAAGATTCATAGCATTTAGCTATGTCTGCACAAAAGATGGAGTTGATTTTTGTTTTTGATAGATTAAGAGAAACCTCAAATATAGAGTGGATCATCCCATCATAATGATATATCTGCCTTTAAAAAGGTTTTAGCAATCAAGGTTTTGTTATGTGAGACCACTCCCTGAAGGCACATTCCCTAAAAACATTCAATGCAAGTGTAGAAACTCTCATAAGAAGTTTGGAAAGGGAAGAATAGATGTAGTTATGAGCATTGGTAATCCATCTATGAGATCCCTTGTGTGGTTTAAATATTGAACACAAGAAAGGTAGATTATCATGAGATGGTGTCAAGCTAGGTAAAAGGTGAATTAAATCCTTAAAGAGATTAGAGGCAACTTGTTTTGGGATGGTCCACGTATTCCCTTCCATGCATGGGTTGAAGTCCTCGGCCCATTAATTCTATGGCTAGCCATATCACATATCTAATGAATGCATTCAAATACCATAATATTAGAGCATTTGTCTGATCTTGAAAGATTTTATCCATTCAATTTCATCCAAAACATCCTTGTTGTCTAACCAAAATTCATATTTTTTGAATTTTTTAGTATTGAAAGTTTTAAGTTGGTCAACACAGTCCTTTAAGAAAGATGACATAGCTAATTGTTTATTGACCAAGTTGCATTTTGCCAATAAATCCATCCAGAAATTACTAAGGGACTTCAGGGCTAGAGAAAAAAGACAAGGCCTACATGTAAAGTGTTTGTCGAATAATTTTACTTTGAAAGATTTTAATATCTAACGTTTGAACATGTGATCCCATTCCCCTGTCCACTTCCATATTAAACGTTTTAAATCATTTAAAAGTATAGCATTTACACTTATCTTCCTCCTTTTCCCCTGAAAAAATATGGAATACCTCTTTTGAGTTAAGAAGTATCCAACTTATTCATCCAAAAATGAGATTGGAAAGTATAATAGTTGAAATAGGATAGAATTTATTAACGCAAGATACTAGATTATCCCTAAGAGATATCCTCTCCAAAACTTGAGAGGAGTAATAAAGATGCAACATGCCAGTGGTTTCTTTATTAAGAGAATCTTTTACCAAAACCAATCTTCCATGAGACTCCATCAGAGATCTAGAACCTATGTCACACAAAAGACCATTTAAGTTTTTTTGCGAAGGTAGGAGCATTACTGTTATTGTAGGTCATAAACCTTTTGCCCTTATTGGAGCTAGAGCCTAAAGCTAAAGTACTATCCCCAATTATTAGAACCGCACTGCTAGGGGTATTAGAGGGTGGTGTGGATACATCGACAATGTCTTGGCACAGAAAAGTAGATCCACAGCCACTCTTATGATGCCCCCTTCTTGTGAAACTTCTTCCAGATCTGGGACCACCCCGAAAAGGGACCTGATTGCCTCTTACATTGCCTCTGCCACCATATTTTGGCTTCGTAAGGTTGGCACTTTCCCTTGAAAAGGAAGGGGGTTTGATTAATTTTTCAATCATAGTGAGTCCTTGCTCATTATCCATTGAAAAAAAAAGTTTGGCCTTTGGATTTTCTACATATTCCAAGACCCCTTGAATTATAAACTCTCTCACAAATATAAAAGTGATAAGAGTTTCAACTATGGGTTTTGCCGGTCCATTCAACCATATGAGGAATGCAGTAAAGGATGCTGCTAAACTCATATCCGGGTAAAAGATATCTAAGTGATTCCCCATATACCATATAATATGGTCTCCCCAAATGAGAGAGCCACCACATTTCTCAGTAACACAGACACACTTAAGGAATGGTCGTAACCCAGTCCCACCATAAGGATTTGTAATTTACAGCCCATCTTGTACTGGAGATAAAGCCTCCTCAAACAAGTAATAGTATGAGTTATAACACTTCCTAGCATCCATTGTAGATAGTGCAGGTGCACAAGGAATGCTTACCTTTTCGAAAGTTGTTAATGAGACTCCTTTGAGAGAAGCCTGTTTGCATTTTTTGACATCCACATTAGATAGTGAGCCCCAAAATATTAAGATATCTATGCTCAAAGGTGCTAATAGATTCAAATTATTAAGAGTCCACATCTTGTTTTGATGAGTCTCTTGAGAGACATCAAATTCCACCTCCCTAGTAAGTAATGTAGGAATGCATGATGATCCTTGTGGTATGGAGAGATTATCCTTAGCTTCATGTTCTACTAAAGTAGTAAGTAAGTTGGAGAAATTATCCCAACTTTTCTTGCTCCGATGAAGAAAGAGCAATTTTTTTAAGCCCAAGATGTTCTGTAGGGACCTCAAGTATAATGGTACCTAAAAGATAGAGCCTTTTCAATTCTAGGAAGCATTTCTTCATGATGACGCACATTGACATCGTCTCATTAGAAATGATTTCATCGATCATAGTTTCTATTTCAAAAAGTAGTGCATGGGCTTTTGTTGTACTCGTTTGGCTTGTATCAAGGACCAATGACCATTCTTCAATGCCAAGAGTATGTAATAATGTGTTATTACCTACTTCCTTGGCCACCAAGTCATGCTCAATGATCTTTTTGTGTATCTCCATATTATCGATAAGGGCCAAAGTAGCTTGTACCACTGGACTAGGAATCAAAAGATTATCAAATTATCCTAGGTCCACAAGATCAGTATGCCACTGTAGAATAACCTAAAGATGTAGTGTTAGTCATATATTTGAGGAATCAAGGTGACCAAACCCTAATGGCAATATTTGTTTGTGTGTTTAAGATTTAGATTAGAACCCCTTAAGAAGGTCCAAAGAATATATGAACAACATTTTAACATCAAATGATATATGAGAGAAGGTATTCCTACAAACAAAAATATGGTTGAATCCTAAAAAGATAATATTTTTAGGATTATAAAGAAATTTTCCATGATAGAACCTTTGTACTACACTTCAACCAACAACGCTGATACCTGCCATCATCCAATAAGCTTAAGTTAGGATACCTTAAACTAGAAGGGAAGACAAGCATTACTAGACATGTTATCGATGTCCAAAATATAAAGTAAAAGAATAGTCCACGGAAAATAACCTTAATCCTTGCACACATACAATATCCCCACACATGCATAAAATTAATTATCCACTTATAAAGGATATAGCTATACAAAAAAGCCAATGCTAGTAGAAAAGTATAGGCATATACTTTTTGGCACTGGCTCTCCTAGAGACAATGCTTAAGGATCAAGTTGGGGTAAAGTTTTGTGATTATTCCCTTTTTTTTTTTTGTTGAAATTCCCAAGCTCCACTTTTGGATGAGTGAACTCCCCTTTTAGCACTCGACAGATGGAGTCCATCCGTGTTGATTCTTGCTTTATTGGCTTTCCAGCTTTTTTAACTTGTTGATGTGATGCTTGATTTGCCCAAAGGAATCCAAATTAAACACTCCAAAATTCCAAAGAGCGATTGGCGCTTAAGATTTCATTCTACCACTTTTGAGAAGCCATTTGTGAATTGATGGACTCGTGTTGAAATTGCTATTCTTGAAGAAAAATCTTTTTATATTGCAACGTATAGGCACCACTCAATCAGCGCAATGGAGAGAGAGAGAGAGAGAGAGAGAGATGGCTTTTGCGGATGCCCCTGAAATCTCAACGACGCGCACCATGTGTGTCATGGGTGCTTGAGGTTTCTGTGCGTCATGGTTCGTGATGCAGCTGCTCGAGCATGGATACAAAGTGCGCACAACTGTGGGCGATCTGATCTAGGTTGAAGAACTCGTCCATTTTCTGATGATGTTAGAAAAAATCGAAGATGTCTTCGGTAATGAACCAGTCGTTGATTTTGCAGAAACCACAGCCACGTCTCCCCATGTGCGGGCTCTGCTTGGAGTTGCAGAAAGATCAACTTCGTCTCGCAGCTGAGGAAGTCTTTCATGTTTCCAGCCCGATAGTCTTTCAATCCTCAACCACTGGGACTGGGAGCATCAATAGCAACAGCAACAGCAACATCATTAGCCTCAACAACAGCATTATCAACAACAGTAGGAGCTTCATCCCCACTCTCCTCTTGCCTCTCCTCCCGCTACCTTAGGTCATCCCAGGCCTTGCACCTCTGCCTCTTCCGCTCCCCTCATCCCCCCCCCCCTCCCATGCCCTGCCACTAGATTCTTAGCAGACCCATGCCTTTGATTCACCCTCTCCTTCGCCTCCTTTTATGCTCGTTTTTTAAGATACATATAAGTAGCTGTTTGTTTCTCGTTTTGCTGGTATTTCTCTGACTCTTAGGCATGGTTCTATTTCTTTCCATTCTTGCGCAATCAATGTTAACGCTAAAAAGCACGCTCACTGATTACAAGAGCCTTTGGCCATCCAGGCCGATCGATAAAGTCGATTTCTCTGCATCATTTCCTAGAGATCATTGTTTATAGAATAGAATTGGTGTCTGGCTTCCTAGAGACCGTCGAAGCATATGGCAAGGAGATCATCAAGCTTATCTACAAGATGCTGGCCATAATTTCTTAGAATCTAGGCCTCAAGCCACCCTACCTTGAGGAAGTGGTCGGGGAACCCACCATTCTTCTTTGTTCCAATTTCTACCCTCCTTGCCTGCAGCCAAAGCTCGTGGCCGGACTAAAGATTCATTTGGATGCCAACGTTCCAATGATTCTGCAACATTAGGAATTCGGAGTGAAGGGGCTGCGGGCAATTAGTGGGTTACAGTGGAGCCAATGGAGGCTGTATAATTGGTGGTCAACACAGGCGATATTCTATAGGTGGGAGCTCCAAAAAAAAATTATCTGCGAGATTCAAATATGGGTTGTAGATGTATGCAAAGCTTTAGAGGATCATAGCAACGTCATTTATTGGTCATGTTGATGCATTGCTTGTTGAATATCGCGCTCTCTCTCTCTCTCTCTCTCTCTCTCTCCTCTGCTTCAAATTTGCTTGAGAGGATCGTAGGAGTGTCATTTGTTGTTGCTGATGTTGAGATGGGCTCTGAGAGGGAAGGGGACTCGCCTGCTTCAAATTTCCTTGAGTTGGTCACAGCAGATAGTGTTTACTTTTCTTTTTTTCCCTCTAAATGTAACAAGAGTATCTTGGTTCCTTCTTTTCTAACTAAACTTAGAGATGGCTATAGCTACTCATGGGGATTGACTTCTCTACAACACTAGCATCTCTACTTCAATCACAATAAAGAGCTCATGTTTCTAAAGCTTCTACTCAATAACCAGTAGTGCTTGACGACGTGCAACCTAATAGCAACATCTTTGCGACTCTTTGTGAGCTGCCAGCTTGAGTGATCAACACAATTCTGAAACTTCTCTGCTATCAAAAATCTGCTCAATCGCAAGAATCTGCTAACCAACACCGACCGTACAATACTACAAGCACCAAGCAAAGCAACGGCTACAAAAATGGCACGGACGATCTCGACGTGCGTCCCCCCTCTACGTAAACGATCGTCTCATGCCTTCTATCATGCAAAATGGATTGCATTAGCTACGATGATCCATGATACTGCTCCATTGCACAGAGAGTGGGTCCAGGCAGGAGCAGTTTCTTTGTGGATCCCAAGTTGTCGATTTCATCTACCCGTGATGGTAGCTCATGGTCACTACTCCTCGATCCCCTCATATCATCATCGGATCACTCGTCAGTCTTAAAGGTACGTAAAGTTCAAGCTTAAGAGCGTTCATATTATTGACTTGCTTTTTCAATGCGTTAGTTTACTATTTCGATATGTTAGTTTCCAGCCTGAGGGAACCATCGGATGGATTTTGGGGTTTCCCGATTGTTTGACAACTTTGTGGTCTTATATTTGCTGCGCTATATTGTGTTTGAGGATAGTCGTAATTCATGCAGCTATACCCTACCTTGCAAGGGAATCAAACGATTGGCACTTTGAAAAAACCCCGAACTTCCATCATCGCAGCCTCCATCAACGCAGTTTGGATGCCGCGATTAACAACCTGAGAGTCGCAAAAAAAGTGTTCAAGTATCAGTACCGTGGTCAAGATCATTTTAAGAGAGGAATTCACACACGATTTCATTCGATTTCCTTACCACGATCGAGTTGCCATGTGACTTGGTGGATGGAATTTAATTTTCTTGCATACGGCTTACATTGTGCTTGCTCCCTTATTTGCCCAGATTTGGTCCCTGTATTGGTATGACGTTCACCCTTCGCCTTACCTTATTATTTCTTTCATAGCGACTTGCTCTTGTGTTTTCTCTTTACCCCGGTCCTCCCTTCTTATATGGGACTACACATTTAGATTGTTTTTTGTGGTCTCTAGAAGGCATGGATGTGGGGTGTGTGTTTCACAACTCAAGTGCACTCGCTACGGAATTTATTTACTGTCACTTGTATCTCGTAGCTTGAGCCATTTTTTACCAAGGCTTGTGTCTTTGAGGCAAAGAAATGGATGGTGGCAACAGTCAAAAGCCAAGATGGCACACAAACAGGCTCAATAAAAATCCAAAGCAGTTGCTAACAAACATTGGTTTTGCTCTACTTAGCTATTAGGATTTTATTACTTAGATTTGTGATTTTGTTATCACGCACATGCTTGCCATGCCTATAGAAGCAAGTCGAGGTTGTCCATGTCTACATTCATGTTTGTGCAAGAGGAGACAATCCTCGACACCGCCAGGCAAGCTGGTGGGAGGCAAGGAAGGTTGGGTGTGTCAATCCATTAGCAATGGTGAGTACATGGGTTGTTTGAGGAGATTAGGCATCAGCAAAACAAGCACATCATCCACTCTTTCCTCGTTCAACAAGATGACCAACACATGGAATTTGCAAGCGCTGGTTAGTAAATGACTCTATTCTTTTTCAACAGTTTTTCTTTTATTAAAAAAAAAAAGAATTATGGAATATTTTTGTTGTAGTCTGCTTTTTTATATCCCATCTGCTTTGGGGTATCCTTGTAAGGGTTTACTCAAATGGCACATGGGATTCACAAAAATTCGATCAATGAATGTGCCCATTCTGTTTCATTAAATATTCCATTATAGAGAGCATTTTGGTATCATCTACTTCAATATATTTTTGAACAGGCTTCCTTAGATAACACATGGGATTTAACTGTTACTGTATATGTATGGTTAAGCACACTTTTGAATACTCCTAAGTGATGGTGATTTTGAATGTATTGGTTTCCTATATACCAACAATAACAGAGCTTGAAGAGATGAATGTGCTTTATAGAATTCAAAAGCTGAGGACAAGTATGCTACTAAAGCCATTGCTTGGAAAAAAGGAAAGAAATTGCAATCCAAAAAGCAGTTTGCCAAAAAAGTCGGTTCACCTGAAAACTAATGTTTGCCTGTTGAAAGGGCTTTATGACAAAATATGAAGAGGGGAGAGGAGAAGAGTGGAGATGAGGAGAGAGGGCATAGCTAGATAGTACACCACAAATGACTAACTGTACACTAGATTTAGTTGAAAAAATAGAATATATACAAACCCATTTAGGGTTAGGGTTAGGGGATCTAACCCTTTCCTTTATAGCACTCTATAAGGTTAGTGCTATACTCATATGATCACATGATGGTGCTATGCACACGTGATCACATGATGTTGAGCGTGAACTCTCAACACCTTTCCTCAAGATCAACATCATGAAGTAGGCCTTCCCTCAAGATGATGATTCTGGGGAATCGAAGAAGTACTGAGCATTACATTCCATCACACTTCTTTTATGGGAATGTCTTTCCTCTATGTCAAACCAAGAGCTAGTCGGTGTTTCTCAAACAGCTCTTTACCGAGTGGTTTGGTAAAGATGTCTGCAATATTCTCTTTGCTATCACAATGCTACAGTGTGATCTCACCAAGTAACACTCTTTCTCTTACGAAGTGCTTTCTGACACCAATGTGCTTTGTCTTGGAGTGATATACAGGATTCTTGGCCAATGCTAGAGTGATATACTGGATTCTTGGCCGATTGATTATCACAGTATATTGTTGTTGGCTTTGACTATCAAAGTAATCTGTTTCTGATAATAGTCTTCTGAGCCATATAGCCTCACATGCACCTATAGTGAGTACTCTATATTCTACTTCAGTCGAAGACAAAGAAATAGTTAGCTGTTTGTTAGACAACCATGATATAGCACCTTGACCAAGGAAAAATGCATATCCCTGTGTCGATCTCCTGGTCTCATGATCTCTGGCATAGTCACTGTCATAGTATCCATGTAACCATGGATGACTTCCTCTCTCCTTCCTCTGTATTCTATCCCAAACTGTCATGTATCTCTGATGTATCTCAAGACTCTTTTGGCTGCATTCCAATGAGACTGTTTTGGATTTGCCATAAACTGTGCTAGTGAGCTTACTGCATAATAAATATCTGGCCATGTGATAGTCAGATATATAAGAGATCCAATGAGCTACCTGTAGTATCTGTCATTGACTGTAGGCTTTTCTAAATCTTTAGTAAGTTTCAAACTATGTTCCATGGGAGTGGCTGTAATCTTGCAATCCACCATATGAAACTTCTTCAGGAGACTGTCAACATACTTGAGCTAACTCATGAATGTGCTATCTAAATCTCTCCAGAACTTAATTCCAAGACAATAGTGCATGAGTCCAAGATCTTTCATGTCAAACTCTGCAGATAAGTCTTGTTTCAATTTTCTGATGAAGCTATCCTTGCTTCTTATCACAATTAGATCATCTACGTACAAAAGTGCAATAGTAATGTCTTTCCCTTGAACTTTATAGTAGAGTGTATGATCTGCATTGGATTTCATGTATCCCAGATCAGCAAAATACTTGTCAATTCTGATGTACCAACTTCTGGGTGCTTGCTTTAAGCCATAGAGACTTTTCTTGAGATGGCAAACCTTATTCTCCTTTCCTGGTTCAACATAACATGCTAGTTGTTGCATGTAGACTTCCTCGTCTAGATAACCATTGAGAAATGCATTCTTGACATCGAGCTGGTACACATTCCATCTGCTAAGTGTCACTAGGGATATCAAGAACCATATGGAATCCATCTTTGCTACTGGAGCATAAGTCTCATCATAGTCCTAACCATATTGCTATGCAAATCCTTTTGCAACTAGTCTGGCTTTGTATCTCTGAATACTGCCATCTGGATGGTACTTCACTTTGAATACTTATTTGTTTGCTATGGCCTTCTTTCTTGGTGCAAGGTCGCATAATTCCCAAGTATTATTCTTATACAAAGCATCCATTTCTTCATTCATTGCAGTTTGCCATTCTGGCTTGTCTACTACGTCTTTGAAGTACACTGGATCTTCTATAGCCATGATGGTAGTCATAAGAGCATAGTTGGTGTTTTCCACTTGAATTGCTTTGCCTTTCTGAGCATATGTCAATCTAGATGGAGGTCTACTTTCCCTAGTAGACCGTCTAAGTTGCTGTGGCTCTGCTTGGGGTGTTATTGGCAATTCTTGCTCTTCTTCATCAACATGTTCTGTAGATGACTGTGAAGTCGATGCTTCTATCTCCTGTGTAGGTGAGGTTTTCCATTCTGATTCCTCATCAAAGATTACATCTCTGGAGATAATGACCTTGCGGTTGATGGGATCATACAACTTGTATGCTTTGCTTTCTTCACTGTAGCCAATCATGATGCATTTACATGACTTCGCATCCAATTTCTTACGATGATCATCATGTATGTGAGCATATGCTATGCAACCAAATATGCAGAGATGCCCAATGTGTGGCTGGTGTCCAGTGAATGCTTCATAAGGAGTCATGCCCTGTATCGATTCAGTAGGAAGCCGATTAAGCAAGTAGTTTGCTGTAGCTATTGCTTTTGCCCAATACTGATTCGAAAGATGCTTTTCACTAAGCATTGCTCTAGCACTGTTTGCTAAAGTCCCATTCTTCCTTTCAGCTCTTGCATTCTGCTGAGGACTATCTGCACATATGAATTGTCTTCGAATGCCGTGATTTCTGCAAAAGTTCATGAATGCTAAAGACATGCATTCACCTCCTCTATCTGATCTCATGACCTTGATCTTTCTACCTGTCTGGTTTTCTACCATGGCTTTGAATTCTTGAAATCTGGAAAACACTTCAGATTTCTCTTTCAGAAAGTAGACCCAACAATATCTGTTGTAGTCATCGATGAAAGTTAAGTATTAAAGTGAACCATTGATGCTGCAGGTCTGGGCATAACCCCATACATCTGTATGTATCAAATCAAGAATACCTCGTGCACAAGAGGTACTTCTGCCAAAGTTAGTTCACTTTTTTTTGCCGAAGCAGCATGCTTTACAAACTTTTCCAAGAAAATGTAGCTTTGGAATCCCAATTGCCATATTCTGATTCCTGAGATCTAACAAGTACTTGAAGTTGACATGACCATATCTCTTGTGCCATTTTGCAAATAGTGGCATCTGTTGCGGTTGAGCTGACATGGCATGCTTATCTTGTACTGTAGCTAGCATTCTTTATAAGCATCCTTCCTTGATACCTTTTGCTACTAGCTAATATCTTTTGTATTTATCTCTGATAGTGCATTCATCACCGTCGAAGATGACTCTGTAGTTGTGTTCCGTCATTTGACCTACTGACAAAAGGTTCTTACTGAGCTTCGAAACATAGAGCACATCTTTCACAAATCCTTTCGTACCAGTGAAATTGTTCATTAGGATAATGCCGGTCCCCTGAACTGGATTCGGTGTATTGTCTGCTGTGTAGATGCTGCTGTGTAGATGACATTCTTCTGTCCTTCTAATGGCTTCATTTCTGTGAACCATTCCTGATGATTTGTCATGTGAGATGATGCACCGCTGTCGATGTACCAAGGATCCTATTCCACTTGGTTGACTTGATAGCTATAATCCTCTTTGGGATTGAAATCAGTGTCTAGGTACACTTGTCTAGGTACACTGTATCATTTTGATGCATTTCCTCACTTGCAAGAAACATATTTCCATGTTCATTTGCAAAATGACTATGACTAGAATGTCCACCATAATGATTTCTTCTGCCTCGAAAATTCCCTCGATTACTGCTGGATTGATCACCTTGGTCATGCTACTTCTTGCCGCAATCTCTTTCATAGTGTCCAAACTTGTGACAGTAGTTGTACCGAATGTTTGACACATTGGTGGATGCATTCCCTCGTCCTTGGAATCTTCCTCAATTGGAATGATTTCCTCTTTGCTGATTCTGATGTTGTTGAGGATGATGCTGATGATGTTGTTGCTGATGATGACCACTTTTCTGATATGATCTACCTCTGCCTCTGCCTTTGCTTTTGTATAAAGCTGTGAATGCCTAATCATTAGAATGACCTTTACATGCTTGAATTGCCTGAGTCCTAAGTTCTTCACCAAGTAGGAGTGGCTGAAGTTCCTGACTGAAGTTCTTCCAGTGTCAGAATTTGCCATTGGATGGCAATACTTTGGACTAGATTCTTGTATCCCTCTCCTAGTCCATTCAGAATAACTTGAACCATTTTTGTGGGGTTCATAGTCTCTCCTGCTGCTGCAAGTTGATTGTTGTAGTCTTTTATGCGGAGTACATAAGCATGACCAGTTTCACTGCTATTGCGAAAACTCTGGTTGATTTGGTTTCTTAGTGTGAGAATCCTAGATGTGTTCTTGGACTCGTAGAGAGCTGCGAACATATCCCGTGCTTCTTTCAATGTCTTCAGTGATGATGTGGCACTTGCTTTGGAGGAAGAGCTTTGGGCTAAGGCTATGGTTATGGCATGGGAGCCGCCTAAGATTTTGTTATCGGAGGACTCTCCTATTGGAGAGGCTGGAGACATTGTTTGGTCTCGCTGTGGAGCCTAGGAGCCATCGTTGGAGAGGGTCGTTGAGGCTCTTGGAGGTAATCGGTTGATGATGGAGTAATAGTCATCCATCGAGGGCGTTGCTGCAAGGTCTAGCATTGGCACTGAAGGCTAGAGAGGTTGTGGCTGCAGTGTATGGAGTTGCAGAGTCGTCGTTGAGGCTTGTCGTAGATAGAGCCTGGAGCTATGGAGCAGAAGCGCTGGAGAGTGCTGAACAAAGCAGAACAGCGGCAAAATGGCAGATTACAATAAGAAGATCAAGTCAGCCTCCAGCTCCTTTTTAATTAGATCTTTGATACCTTCCTTGGCTTTCTTGAGCAATCAGTTCGGTACACATATTGTGAGGCAGGCCTTGGCAGTAACGATGTCGTCGACAATGCAGCTCTAAAGACGTGAAGACGGAGGACATGATCGATTCGAAAGAAGGAAAATTGGCAGAAGAGCTCAAAGCTAATGGTCGACGGTGCTGAACCTTTGCTTAGTTGAGTGCCCTTGCTTGCATGATCAGAGTTCTCTCCGACTATTTGTTGAGCCTTTGCTTAGCTGAGTGCCCTGGCTTGTATGATCCTCTCCCCATCAAAGTTAAGAAAAACTATAAAGGAAAGAAATCGCTCTCACAGAACTAGTTCTCTCTCAATCTCAATGCTCACTCTTTCTCAAAAAATCTTTCTCAATGAAGAATCTTTCTCTCTCTCTCTCAACTCAAGAAACACTCAAATAAACTCTCTCTCTCTCACAAATACTCAAGAAAAGGAACTAAAATCTCTCAAGAATAAACGGAAATCCTATGGACAAAATTTTTTCCAATGAATGGAAATTCTCTACGGAAGTGAACTCTCACAAGAACACTCAAGAACTCTCAATCTCACAATCTCTCTCACACTCTCAGGAATCACAATGCCTCAGCGGAAGGCAAGGGAGCTTTGATACCATGACAAAATATGAAGAGGGGAGAGGAGAAGAGTGGAGATGAGAGAGGGCACAGCTAGAGAGCACACCACAAATGACTAACTATACACTAGATTTAGTTGAAAAAATAGAATATATACAAACCCAGGTTAGGGTTAGGGGATCTAACCCTTTTCTTTATAGCACTCTATAAGGTTAGTGCTATGCACATATGATCACATGATGGTGCTATGCACACGTGATCACATGATGTTGAGCGTGAACTCTCAATACTTTATGCCAGCCAAATGGGCTTTATGCCTACCTAACGGGCTTTATGCCTTTCGATGAAAAGATTGTTGTTTACTGAGACTGTAAAAGAAAGAAAAAAGTCAAATAAAGAAAAAGAAAAGGAAAATTCTCATCAACACTATGCATAAAAATACTGGTGTAAGAGATATCAATTATAAAACCTTCATTGTTTTAGTTATTTTATGTTCTCTTTAGTAAGCTATGCATGGCTTCTAGAAGGACATCAAAATGATTCATTTCAAACTACAAAGGTAGCCATGTTGACAAATTTTTTCTCTTTTAAGAAAAAAAAAAGGCGAGCTTGGCATTCAAAACAATAATAATGGATCCAAACAAATCAATTGATGACATCTTGCACAAACAAAACTTAAGCCGTGTCATGCATTATGGTTACATACTAAGCGATTGTTTATTTGACGTAATCACGTACCTGTTGAAAAACAGGATGACCTTTGAACAACTACGGACTATAACAATCCAAACTTTTGTTTCAAACTTCCACAACAATGACCAGTAAGTAATAAACTATTTCAACACATATTTACTTGGCCAACACTAGAGCGTTTTATAAAACTCTAAAATCCTATGAAGCCATGTAGCACATTCTAAGCCATTAGATCAATTGGCCTATTATTAGCTACTTGAAATATACTTAGGAGCTGGCCAAGAATTCTAGTTGGGATTTGAGCTTCATACATGAACAACATGGAGTTAAAACGCACGACGAATACCTTACATGAATGAGTATTCCGATATCACGTGGCGGTCTTTGGGGAGATAGATTTGCCATTGCATGGCTTTCAAAGTTCCTTCAAAAACCAATTCAAGTGTGGTCATCTGCAATCGGAAAGATATGTATGCAGTGTGGCAATGAAAACATATCGACCCCATTACGGATCTTGTATGATGACAGTTCTATACACCCTTACTGCTTTGAGGCAATTCTTAAAACAACAACTGAATCTGATGATGAAGTTATAATTCTCGCAGCAAATACAGACCTAGATCTTGCACATAGTGTTGAAAACCAGCTCTCAATTGATGTTGTCCTACATTATCAACACAACCTTGGTGATTGTTTATTCGATACGATAAAGTACTTAGTTGATACTATTGGACTCTAATATTATCGATATTGGTTTAGCCTGAATTCGTACAACATTTCTCTCTTTTGATGCATGTTCTCGATGCAAATAAGTTTCAAAATCAACATTAGAGATGCCACATGGGATGCAAGATTGAAGGATGATATTTCATATGGTTGTAGTCCATGACACACTATTATTTAGGTTGCAACATGGGATGCAAGATTGAAGCATGATATTTCATATGGTTGTAGTCCATGACACGATATTATTTAGGTTGCAACCAAGGATGAGTTATGAGCTCTTGTGAGTGTAGTCTTATTCATGTATTAATTGGGCTTCAATTCCTAAAAGGCACAAATCTTTGCACATCACCAAGGCAATAATAAAACACTACCCCTAACATTTACAGGGAGGATTGCGTCTTGATGGACCCGTGTCATGTCTCATGTTTTTTTTCTTTGGTTCTTTTTTTTCTCTTTATGATATTTTCATCAAACGGTAGGATCCAAGTTTTAGTTTAAGATTGTAGTTATGTGCTCCATGATAAAAAAGGAACTTTGAAATATAGAGAGGTATTAGTCACAATAAGCAAGTCTCTTAAGGTTAAGTAGAGCCTATCCGCTTTGAAATAACATTGCATTTTTTCAACTACATGGATCTAGAAATTTTTTTTCAATAGAGCCTTAATTGATAGAGCCCCATAAGTCGAAGCCAGTGCTTTTGTGCATACTCTTTTTAAATTTTCTATCCAAAATTGGTAATGCCTTTCTTTTTAAATTTCTAATTTTCAAAAGGTCTCATGTTTTTCCAAAAAACAAATGAAAAACAAATTTTAAAAAAGAATAAAAGCCAAGGGCCACAAGGCATAAAGGGGTTGAAAAGGGACAAAATGGACAATTGTCCTAAGGTCCTATGGTCCAGTTAAAAGGTACCAAGGTCCAAAGGTCAAAGTAATAGGTCCTAAGTCTAAGGTCAAATTAAAGGGCCAATAAAAATTATTTTAGACGAATGACCTTTACGGATTACATCATTTACCTATGCATGGCATAAGGTCACCATGTAAATCCTTAATGTCTGTCCCATGGCTTAACGCCATAGGACCCAAGGGACCATGGAGTCGGGACTCCCACCCCGTACATGTATTGTGGAGATGACCATGACCATCACTGTGCTGCCCTACGCAAGTGCCATTAATGGCATGACTATGTGCATTGCACATCAACATACCGTGTGTGTGCGATCAGTGTTGGTCACCCATGTGGCCAAGAGGCCCCATAAGTACATCTCTGATTCTACATCAACGACTTAGTGTTGCGCATGGAAGACCAGTACATGCCATAAAGAATGGAATAGAAGTGCCCACGTACTTCAATCACCGATGGATTTAATGCGTCAGACTATGACCTATGACTGTGTGGACAGGCCCGTGGGTTTTAATGCATAAGCATTAACCCATCAACTAGGGACAACCATTTTCCAAGTAAAATTTTTCGCACATCAGAGCGAAGGGAAAAAAAATCTTCCAACTTACATGAATCTTTGCGGATGGTGAATAACATAATGGTATGGCTTTTGAAGAAACCCATATGTAGAGTAGATTTTTCTATGAAAACTCCCTTATGATCCTTTTTACAACTTTTACTGAATAGGAAGCTGACATGGAAAACCCTATCTAAACCTATCTTTATGAAAGGGTTTCTTCAAAGAAATCTCATTGAAGCAAGCCCTCCAAGGTAGTTTTGCCAACGAAACGTCTTTGAAGTATGTCTCCCAAAGTAGTTTCACTGGTGAAACTAGCTTAGACAACACTTTAAAATTGACATAACACATCCAATGTCTAAATATAGTCATTCAACCACTCAAATTGACCAAAAAATGCCATTACACATCTAGGGAGTTATATTTTACAAAATGTTGCATATATTATCTTAAATCTTGCATATATTGTATGAGATTAGATACATAAACCCAACGGTTAATGCTTATTTATAGTAAATTTAACTTCTTAAGAACATATCCATAAATGCCTTCTTATTTATGCTATAAAAACACTAGAAAGCTCTTGTCATATTGACATATATGTTTTTGATAAGTAATTAAATATGTATAGTATTATTACATAATAAAAGAGTGATTATGAGGGATGTTTCTTAAAGAAATTATTATTCAGCACGGAGGACCCATAAGGTGTGATCCATGGTACTAATATTATAAAATGTAAGGTGGCATGGCTCCTCCATGTGCCACCCCTCCACCTAGGCTGCATTTAGTGAGATATGGCTCAAACTCCATGGGAGAAGTAATATAAAATAGGTAGAGATGGATATTATATTGGATTATTCCCTCCATATAGGATAGGCCCATGTGGGGGAGGTATAGATAGTCCAAGGATGCAAGTTAAATAATGGGGAAAGTAGAATGAGGTGGCAAGATTCCTTGTGCCAACCCTCCACTTGTCCTCCTAGATGTTTGAACGTATTATAAAATTGGGAAGAGACCAAGGGAGTATCATAGACTTGGGATATGGGAGTTGATATATATGGAAAAATGTGGCCAAGCATTATCGCACACAATTGAGAGTGCATAACCGCCTAACCGACATGGGAGACTTCCATACACACCATGCGTGTGGGAGGATGCATTTATTGGGAGAGACCCTCTCTCTTGGCTATAAAAGGAGGGGGCTATTCCTTGATGAGACATGCTCATTCTTGTAAGGCCACCTAGCTAGTACTTTGATTTCTCTCCCTCATCCTTCCTTTCAAATAAAGCATGGCCCTTCCCTTGATGTCTCCATCTTTACATTCCTCCTCCCATCATGTACATGCTTCTCTTCCCCCTCTCCCTTTCCCGTTGTGTCATAGTCTCCCTCTTCATTCCCTCCCCTTCTAATTCCTTTTTCCCTCCCATGATAACGTTTCGCCCTCACGTTCTCCTTTTCTCTATGGCCCTCAAGCGTCGCCATGCTTAGCCTCTAGCCTCTGGTCCTGATTTCTTTTCTGGCTAATAGAAATGGTGTGGCTGCTGGGATCAAAATCTCCACGGCTAGTGGTATAAAATATGTTACTCCTATGACTGGGTGCGGCACTGCGGCCTCTTCCGTGCGCAGTTCTCTTCTTTTGCACCTCTAAACTGCGTGCCTTCCCTGTCTCTACAGCTGCAAAACCGCCCTGCTTTTGTGCTTCCAGTCGGCCTACTTTCTGCTTGCGGTTCCCATGTGTATTCTCGCTGGCGAATCTTCTACTCGTACTGATCGCAGCTACAGAACTACAACATCTGTGCTCTCTTGCGTGCATTTGCACATCCACTGTGTACACCCGTATGCATCACGGACAGATCACGACATTTTTCTGGGCTCTTGTGTCTTCTGGTCGTGGACTGTTTTTTTGGGTTTCTGCAAAACTGTAACAGATCCCGTGCCCCCCCTCTCTTCTCTTTCTCTTCTCCTTCTCCTCTCCTCTCCTCTCTTTTTATTAAAGAGTGGGATTTGAACCCAAGACCTCCCCTTTCACAAAAGGGAGACGTACCATTGGGCCAGCAGATAAGAAGTGATGAAAATGTAATGATTCTTGCTTATATATTGAAATCTTAGAAACTGTAACTCTCTAACCGTAGGGAGTTTTCACATGCTGTAAAAAGCAAAAGTACTTCACTTCACGTGCTCTACTCATATCTCCTACTAGATCGTAAATTCTGAACTTTTTCAAGTTCACTTTACGGACGCACACCAACGAAGAGGGCGGATATTTATGTCACTTCTTGATTGCTCAAAAGTTTGATAAAGTTCAGCCTGATCCCGCTTTAAAAAAGATGATTGTACCTCCACAACCCCCTCAATTCTTGCAACAACAACTTGGGGGGTCTAACTTAGGGGCATACCCCCACCCCTCATCAAGGATGTATCCACCACCTCCACCTCAAATGTATGGTCCTCCCTTAGATGCTTACCCTCAACAAGGTGTATATTCTTACCCTCCGCCTCGAAGATTTCCCTAGCCTAGCCCACGAGCCCCCCTCCTTTCTACTCCCTTGGCCCCTCCAGCTAAAGAGGCCCCTCCTACAAAAGAACCCGGAGTCAATGACCTAGCCAAGGCCCTGAATGATCTTCGTTGAGATGGTGGGCATCAAAAATCAAGCCAACTGCCCTCCAAGAGACCGAGCTAATGTTATATGCTACGAGTGCCACCAGAAAGGTCATTATCGCACGGAATGTCCCAATATTCCAAGGGTGAATCTTCTAAGTGAATCTAGCACTGAGGATTCTGATGTGGAGATCCTTGACCTCGGGAAAAGAAGTCGTACCACCTCGGACCCCTCTCCAAACCATGGACCAAGGCCACCCTAGGAAGAAGGTGTCCTTCTCAGAGCCCTCAGATGTTGATATGGCATACCCACCAATAGAGAAGACTAAAAGATCTCGTAGGAGTAAGTGGTCACCCTCAGATTTTCCCATCGGCTCGAGGCAAGAAGACTATTCGGTCATTCAAGACCTTGCTCATCGTTCTTTGAGCATCACGCTCCCTCAACTAATAGCATTAAGCCCTAAGGTGAGACGTGAGCTGCAGCAAGGGCTCTCAACAAGGAGGAACAAGAGAAAGGGAAAGGTAAGAGAGGTATCTTCTATCTCTGAAGAAATTGATCGGCACCCACATACAGTCGATGTCATCATAGATAATTGCCGTGTCAAAAATGTGTGTGTTGATGGGGGAGCTGCATGTAATATCATGGTGCCCCGAATCATGAAGAAATTGAATTTGGAATGTACAAGGTGTTCCTCCACTCGAATCAAGGTAGCAGATGGTCAACGACTCGCCACCCTAGGAGTCATTGAGGCTTTGCCCATCACTGTTAATGGGTTGACCACCACCGTTAATTTCTATGTAGTGGACATTGAAGATATAGGTAGGAGTTACCCAGCCATACTCGGGAGACCATGGTTGAGAAAGAGTGATGCAGTCAGCTATTGGAATATAGGACGCATGTCTTTTGGTGCTTCTAAGGAAAAGATCCCGGTGCAACCAAGTGCCACGGAACCAGAAGAAGAAGAGGAGCTCTAGGCTCCTACAAAGCCAACGTAGGGACGAAAACTCTTGACCAATGTATGATCTTAGCTCTTAGAGAATTTCCTTGCAAGGAATCCCAGCCTTGCCATTCCAAATGCGAGAGGATGTGTTTCCAACCAATCAACATGTTGGATACCAGTGGACAGCCTTTGATCTTACCATCAATACAACCCAAAAGAAAATCCCTGTGAGTGGCCTGTCAATATCCAAAGGCAGGGGTGGTGAGTTGTGAGAGAAAATGGCACATCATGGTAGCCCAAGGCTGAGAATCCTACATAAATTGCAGCATCATTTTACCTTTATGATCAAGAATATGCACATGGAGGTTAAGAATATTGAGACCCCCATGTATCTTTGGCAAATAAAGATGCTGTACCAAAAGCAATCTCAAACTTTTCTTGCCATGTTTGGAGCACTATAAGGTTTCTATAACTATAGACATGAAAGATGTAAGATCTCCCTTGCTGAACATAATCTAAGGCAAGTAAAACTGAATATATGCCATCAAAATGGATTGAACAATCTGTAGCCTGACATGCAATGGCCAAGTGGCTAACTTCCAATATTCAAGCTTCTTCTTCAGCTTTGCAAGTATCCAGTCAGACTGTTGGCAACAATTAATCATCCAACCTAAAGGATAACCGAGATGCAAACTAGTTGAGTGGGTTGGACGATTTCCCCCGGCCATAAAAGAGAACGCCAATATTTGGAATGCAAAGGCAGCAACTTAGATTTTTGAAAATTGACATGAAGACCTACAGCCAAACCATATAAGGACAAGGCATGCATCAGGGAGGATATATCATGCTCAATATTTCAAGGAGTAAAAAATGAATCATCAGCATAAACTTGAGCAATCATAGTGCTGCTTCCAAGAATCTCTAATCCATGCAACATGTCTGTAGCCACTAGATGATCCATGTATTGAAGCATGGGATGTGTAGAAATGGCATATAGAAGTGAACTAAGTGGACAGCTTTGAAGAACTAAATAGTGAAGAGTCCATGCTTCAAAAATATCCCCAGATAGTATGCAGGTAGCTTTACTGTCAACCAATAAATAACATGCTGCAATTTCTAACCAAAACCCAATGCATGCATAGTCTGTGATGTTAAATCCCATTGGATTGTGTCAAATGACTTGGTAATGCCAACTTGCAATACTAAAACATCATGCCCTGTGTATTTGGCACATTTTATTCCAACATAAGCATTTGCAATGTTATCTGTGATATGCCAGCGAGGAATAAACCCATAATGTGCAAGATGAAGGCCATCATGTAGATACCCTTTAATACAATCAACCACCATTTTAGTGATGATCTTGTAACTAACAGGCATGAGAGTGATAGGCCTCCAATCATCCAAGAATTCAAATATTTGCTTATTGGGAAGAAGTTTTACAATCCCTTTTTTCTAGGAATCTGACGTGCTGATTTTCCCAAGCAGAATTGATCATGCGCAGCAAAGTTGATTTTAGGATATCCCAATATGCAAGAAATAATTCAACAGTTTGACCATCCCATTCTAGATATCTCCATTTGCCATATGATTTTACTGCATCAAATAATTCTATTTCAATGAAAGGACTTTCTAGCTCTAGAGCCTGTACATGAGTAATAACGGGAGATACATGCTATAACAGTTGGCTCCTCACTACAAGAACCTCTTGTAAAGTGGGATATACAATCCCAAATTGTCTAGAAAATGAGCAACACATGTTGTAGCAAGTTGTGCTCTAGAAGTCCAAACACCATCAGGCATAAGAGCACGGCATATACTTGGTTGATTGTCTCTTGTAATGTAGGCTTTTAAAGAATTCTTTGGATGAATAACCTTTATCCAAGAAAGGCCTCTGTCTTGCTCTTGTCTCCCATTTAGTGTTTTTTCTATGATCATTACTTTGCAGAAAATATCTAGCCTAACATAGAACTATGCTTCCTTCCCCAGACAAAGGCCAAAAGAGACTAAGCTCAATCAAATATTTTGGCAAATATTTTTGGCCCGAGCAACAGTGTCCCTCAAGGTCTTCATAGAATTTTTATCATAATCCAAAATAATGGATTGCATTCCAACAACAAAAGCATCCCAGGCATAATCCATATCAATGAGACTCTAATGCAAAAGCGGCTCGCAGGCATCATAAACCATTGCCTTATATGCATCATGCTCTAAATAACTATTGTTTACCTTGAGCAGCCTTTTTTGTGACAGCCTATCATCTGGCATTTCATGTAAAGAAATCCTCAACCATAAAGGGGCATGGTCAGAGTGTGTGAAAGCATAATCCACCCACATTTTAGTAATGAGATTATCATGATGTTGCGGGTCAACCCTATACCAACGATCCAGGCGAGAGCCTGATAAGAAGAAACTACATTATGTTGGAATGTGTAGCCTAGAAAACATGGTTGCGATTCTTTCCAAAGATCATCCAAACTGAGCTGAAGTAATAATTGAGACCAAAGATGCCTTTCAAAGGCCAGCATATGAGTATGACCAGATGTATTATCTTCCTATTGAGGGGCATTATTAAAGTCTCCATAGAGGAAAGCATGGTCTCTCTATAGATATCACTGCATATCATCCCAAATCATACCTCTACCACGAGATAATTGTGGGGCATAAACTAAAGCAAATTCAAAGATCTCTCCCTGAACAAGACACAGGATAACAATCCATTTGCTTGAGCATCATTAAAGGCAACAATTGGCTGAAGATCAAGCTTCACCAAAAAGACCACACTTGACAAAGAATTCTCTCCCACATAAAAGATGTCATAGCCAGCAAAGTGACCACATTGTCCTGCATACATATGCTAATTGTGCTCCTGTAGAGCCACTATATCAGGCTGCAAATTATTGAGATATGCCAAACTAGCTTCCATTTCCTAGCATCCCACAACCCCTATACATTAAGTATCAAACATTTGATTTATGACAACATATTGATAGTTTATATACAACTGAAGTAAGGCTGAATCAAGTCTGCATATCCACCTTAGAATGAGGGCCTCTACCTTGAGGTGACAAAGGTGCCTATTGAGAAGACAACAAACCCACAATTTCCTCTTCAAGGAAAAGAGTACGACTAGCTATCACAATAGCCCAAGTAATGCCAACACCTGAATTTTCTTTAGGGGTATGCCCATTAGAAGAAGTACCATTCCATGTGTGAGGAGGTAAAGGTCTCCTAGTTGTGACAGTTTTCCTTGGAGACTGCGAAGCTTCCTACAAGTTTTTTCTTTTCCTTTTGATTGAGATGTGGAAGGCATCGGAGTTGAAACATTCCCATTCAAAACAATCTCTGCTTTCCCCTTATCTTGGGCTACAATGACTAGTCTATTGCTCTTTTCTTAAACCACTAAAGAGCTACTAGTATCCTTATTTGGCATCTAGGTAGGCATAACATCTGGAGGCATTTTGTGTAAAACCAAAGGACATTGCAAGGCCATATGCCCGAGCTTCTTGCATTCAAAGGAAGCTCCTACAAATAATCCCCATTTAAGCTTATAAAAGGCGCTACCCATAGCAACATGATTGATAGTAATAATATAAAATTCTAGAGTGGGGTTATCAGTGTCCCACAAAATATAGAATAATCCCCATTCAAAGCAAACTTCTGCAAATAATCCCCATTTAAGCTTATAAAAGGCATTGCTTGTAGCAATATGATTGACAATAACAGAATAAGACTTTGAAGTGGGCTTATCAATGTTCCATAAGATTCTGGAATGGGATTATCAGTGTCCCACCCTCTCTCTCTCTCTCTCTCTCTCACACACACACACACACAATCTTTTTAAATTAATTCTTCTTTAGTTAATTTACTCTTTAAATGCAGCTTTAGTCTATGGGTACATTTCTTTTAAAACTTAATTTATGCATTATCAATTAGTGCTTTCCTTTGTGAAATCATTATACTTTTATATGCTAGAATCTAGAGGGATGTTCTTGTTCCTAGGTAAAGCGATAAAAAGCCAAGGAAAATAGGCATTACCTATCTACCCAAATTAAGCTATACTATTCTAACATATGGTTTATTTGGATGGTGGGTAGGTAAGTGGACCCTGATCTTGGAGCTTGGACTACCAATGAATTTGACACTTATTTACTCATTTTTTGTAACCCTATCGGTGGTTGTTATAATACATTTGAAATTAAACTTAATTTGAGTTCTTCCAGTATTTATTCCCCACATCTAAATTATTTATAGTTAATGTTGTTAAGCTATTCTATGACAAGGATTATTAAATCTAAACACACATGTTGACCTCCCAACTAGCCCTTGGTCGAGCTAGTACCATACAATCGGTTTTTAGTTTGGTAATGAGTACTTTTTCCTTTGATCTCTAACCATTGGTTGTTTTGTGCAAAAACACTGGATCCAACCTCTTGTGAATTTGGAGTATGCAACTACTTATAAAAACACTTTTCACACTTATCATACTTATCTATTTCTACCATACAAAAGTCAATTAGCATTCTATTAGGTGAGGATTAAGTTCCACATGGTGGGCTTACTCCCCACCCTGTGGTCTTACCCTCTGGGTTGGGGGTGGGCCACTCTCTCTCTCTCTCTCTCTCTCTCTCTCTCTCTCTCTCGCCTCCCAAAAGGATCTAACCTAATGAAATGATATAGACCCACCTTGCAGAAAAAGAGGCCCCTACCCCTTAAAAAGAGGAGATACATACCATCAACATTGGACCAGTGATGGACCCCAGGATGATCTCATAAGTGCAAAAAGCTACCATCTTGAAGGAGGATATTTGATAATAATAAGGAACTATCTCGAGAGACCGGTTGATCCCCCAGCCAGGTGAAAAGACAGGAACCTAACACATGCCCCATAAGATCCAACTGGAAATTGGAACTTAGAAGGAAAAGGAAATAATGGGGAGAATACCATGGATATGGTAATATCCCCCTGAGGATCAACCTTATATCGGGACGTATGATGGTCTGAGGACATAATTATATATCAGAATGTACAATAGATCACACATGGATATATGTAGGAAGATGGAGTTGTGAGCATATACAATCATACGAGGGTAAATTTGAGGATACACTAATGAACATGAACTTACGGGATATGCCCAATTGAAACTCTCACTAAGGGATGAACACTTGTCTAACATAGGGCAATACATTAATGCACCCCCCCAGGGGTACATTCCCCAAATTACCTTGGATAATAGATGAGACCTCATGCTTACAGGAACTTGAGATAAGAAAATGAAAGAGGCATGAGATAGCCCCCTGATTTTAGGATGAAATATTGCAAATACCAAGCAATAGATAGGCGTATAGAAGATATTATACCGTATGCCCTAGACCATTGGACTAGTCGAGGCACGTGAGACATGGGGCATTGAGAACTGGGGTACAAAAAGCTATGGAAAGGGAGAGATTAATGAGGGCACCTCCCCCAACGTATACAAGCACTAGGGAACTTTGGATTCCTTGGGCCTTCCCAAGCTCCCACTATCGACACCCCCACGTACAGCCCTGCAACGCTGAGGGACATCACCTCAAGTAGAGGACTAGTGAGAAAGTCTTGGGCTTAACGGGATAAGAGGCGAAAAGATCTCATAGATCTGGTTACGACAAGAAGCGCAGACATAGGGTATGAAAGGCCCACTACCCCAGAGTGTAGTGACATTGAAAGGTCCCTGACCTCGAGCCGCACAACAGCACCGTGAGCGGGATGAGCATTCAACACATTGCTTCCCGCCTCTCTCGATCACTGGGAAAGAACTTGGACTCCAAATCCCCCAATAAGCTCCACACTGGCATGACGGCCATAGCAAGGAGGTACCAACAGATCTGAGAAGGATCCAAAAGGACCTTGGGTGGAGCGCCTTCACTAATGTTCTGAACTCAACTCTCGAGGAAGGGCAAATAGCTAGAGCAAGGCACTCACATGAAACGTCCCAGAGGTGCCAGCCATGATCTTGACAGTGGGTTCCTGATCCTGGTAGAGACTCGAGAACAATGCCAGCGAACCGATTACTTACCACCTTGCAAGACAATGGAGTCTGCAGGTGAGTCATCTGAGGGTGGCTCTCCAAACCTTTGTCCATGCCTCCTCTCACAACATACTACGCTCTCACTCCCTCAAGATGCACAACCTCCACTGAGGGCAGAAGGGAGCTCGAAGAGTTGGCAAGAGGGAGCATGCTTTATTACGAACTGCCTATTGGTCGTCCTACCAGCCATAACAGTAGTATCAAGGTGATATCCCTGTGCTAGAAGCTCCTCTGTAGTATTCCTTTCCACTCTTCTCCTAGGATGGTTGGAGCCCAGGACGCATTCCTCGCCCAACAAGTGTCTCTGGCCCGACCAACTTGTAGTAGAGATCTCTAGCCCGGGAACTACCCACACAGCGGGGACCAAGCACCGCTCGAGCTAATGGAGAGCTACAGAGTGCTCAGGGAGCACAAGGATGCATTAAGCCCTGACGTGGTCCCTTGGATTGACATGGATGTGAGTTATGAGATGCTCAGTATGTTGTCTCTTTTTCTTATGGTAGCTGCCTTCGTCATAGAACTTGCACGCATGTTTATAAAAAAGAATGGATGAGTGCTAGAAAATGCACAAGGAATCCTCACGCAACGATGACCACAATCACGAGCACTGGTAGATGGAAGGAAGGGCTCAAAAAGGTGGTCGCTTAAGATGTATTCCCTAGCACTTAGATTGCATATGCAAATGAACTCATGCCATGGATGGATAGCCTGCATGAGGGATAACCAGTAAGGTTAATCAGGCTCGCTAGCATGTCATGATTTGCGCTTGATCTTCATTTAGCTATCAATGGATACGACTGATGAGAGAGCCATGACACAAACTCTCAGTGCTTGGAGAATGATAGTTACACTACGGTTCCTTAGGAAAACAAGAGCGGAATGTTTAGTCCCCCACAAGAGTAGCCACTGAATCCTCTCTCAAAAAACAGACCGTCTCTGTCTTTTTGGCACAAGAAAAGCTAGAGCACGGGGGTTTCCCACTTCGTAGCCCCGGCACCCTTGACCAATAATAGTTTGCATGCTCCTGGAGCAAGAGGATGACTTAGGTGGGATGCTATCTATTCTACATAATGAAGTGCAAGGTTGACATTCCCTTCATTTATATGCTAATTAATGGTGTTTCCTTCCCTTCTACGACCTTTATTGACACTTCAGTTTGTTACATTCCTCCCCAAAATGTCAAAATCTCCCCATTTCTCAACACAACTCATGCCTCAAGTTGAATATCATTGATCATGGCTGCCGTGATTGCTCACAGTGCAAATGGGAAGCATTGGGCTCTAGCTCGTAAAAGCTTAGCACATCCATGCTATTCACGACTCCTGTGAGATCCCCCATCTCCTGGTAGAAGGATTGAGGAGTTTTGCACGTATCTTTGCTACAGCTCACAGACTGATCTCCCTTACTAGCCAAGAGTCTTATTGAAATCCTAAGAGCTAACATTGATGTAGGCTTCATACTGTTTTTCTCCCACATGTATTTTCTAACATCATGAAAAGCTACACGAAATTAGAAATTTAGGGAAGTAGGTATTAATATTTTTTAGGAGCCAGGTTTACTACGCAGTATCTATGGTAATGATGACTACACTTTCTGAAGTAGATAAGAATCTACACAAAATGTGAATATGAAATTCGGAGGAAAAAGGCCTCAAAACCCCTTGTAAACACTAGTCTCCATGATGCCCATAAATACCACTTTCAAAGTTCCCTTGTAATCATAAAGTAATGGGTTTGACAGGGATAACAACCCTAGCTAGGTTGTGAAGCATGCAGTCCCACATTACATTGTCTTCATGTCCTTACATGCTTTGCTTGTGGATGGATGCAGGTGTCCGACTACTTACCTCGACTTTTTGATAAAAGGGAAGGACATTGAGAAGATACATACGGGCAGATCAGACCCAATATAGAATGGTCCTCAGTTCAAGAATATCTACCATGGAAGAACCCTTTGGGATACCCCCAGTGGCATTTTGACACATTTTGATGTCTATTGGGAGGTTCTATAAAGGCAGTACCTATTCATATGCTAGGCTGTCCACTGTAACCTGGTTATTATACAAGCAAGACTGAATTAATGGATGTCTTTATCAAACCATGTTTTGGACAAACTCAAAGAACTATAGGAAAGACAATGTTTGAATTCTGTTCTTTATATATATGGATGGTATAATAATTTTTAACTTGACAAACTAGTATTAGTAATGTCTGTCCAATGGAAATATATATGAGCATCAACCTTGGAGGCGGGATACATTACTCTAACACATATATTGCAGGATGGAATGCATTAACAGCATGGGAATGAGGATGCATTGGATGTAAAGGGCATTTTTTACATGGGAACCAAGTGTGTGTAGTAGGGAAGAAATAGATTATACTATTTTGGTAGGTAACACACACACACACACCATTTCCTGACAATCAAGTTCCAGAATTGTTGATGGTCTTTATAGGCCATCTTTTTGCATAGCGTTACACACACATACAATATATCTATTTTTACTCCCCCCTATTCACTCTATTTTTAGATTTATTTATAGTTTTTTTCACTCTTTATTCCCCACCCCCTCTCCCCCTCATTTTGCTTCAAATTCTCCCTCTTATTTCTTTATATTCATTATTTGTCCACCTACTTCTAATTTCCCCCTCTAGTCCTAAATATATTTTAAAGCTTATGCCAGTACTTTAATTTCGCTCCCTGCTCACTCATATATGTCTACAAATTCCCCCTCTATTTTCTTTCTATAACCTCTCTACCTATTTCTTCCTAAGCTATCTATTTCCCTTAGTTTCCCAAAGAAAACCCCCCCCCCCACCCACTATTTCTTTACTCTTCAAACTTTTTCCTTCCAATCTCTTTCCCTGCCTTTTCTTTCTAACTACTTTAAAAAGCCCCCTCTTAACTTTGTTCACATCATTCTCCCATTTATAAATCCCCGTTCCCCTTTACTACTCCCCCCAAGTAATTTTTCTTACCCTCCAATTTCTCGTTGTTTGTAACAAGCTTTTTTTTCCTATATAGTTCCACACCTAACCTTCTACCTAAGCTTCTACTTTATTGTGACCCCGATAACAAGGGAGGAGTGTTTATGACACCTGTCTTCCCAACTTAAGTTAACCTGATTCTCATCATGTTTTCTTGTTGGATGGTGGCAAGTATGCAGATTCTCCTCTTCAATAAAAGAGATGCTTATCAGGACTTCACGGCTTTACTTTTGTTTCCCTTACTCCTTTGTCTTTTAACTATGCAAAAGGGGTTGTTGTCTTGTCTACGATACACACGCACACACACACACACACACGTAAATACACCGTATTTTGCTAGTTTAACAGGGATAGTGCATAAATTTGCATAGTCGATTTTTGTATACTAATTCATTGTATCTTGTTTTTCATGCTCAATTTTGTGTGAACTTCTATTACTTTCCAAATCCTTAATTGTCAATTTTTGTTAGCCTTTGTTAGCTTCTATTGATTTTAGATTCTATCTATTGCAAATCCTATACATGCAAAAGAATATTTTGATACTTGGAGGCTTCCATTTGAAGGAAAGAAAAGCCCAGTCACTCTACAAAAATTCTACCAAGTTTCGATCATGAAATTCACATGTGAAAGATGATTGTCGACTCTCTCATTACAAGTACTCAGAAAAAATAAAATATTCTCTCTATCTATCTTAGATTTTGTATAGAGTGCTAGAGACAATCATCTTTTAAAGAGTATGAGGTGAGTGAATGTGTGTACAAAGCAAAAACTTAGAAAAACATCAAAAACATTAAAAGTAGAAAAAATAGAATTGAACATACCTGATTTCCTTCTCTCTTTGCTTTTTTATTTACCCCTTCAAAGCCAGAACACTAGTACGGGGTGTGCGAGCAAGTGTGTTGAGGGATTGAAGTGATGGCAAAGAAAGAGCTATGAAAATCTAAGTCAAATAGTAGCAAGAGAGTACAAAAGTCATGAAAGTTTAATCAAAATAGTTTCAGCCCCTTTTTTAACATTTATTTTAACGGCATTATAGTATGTTCTCACCTTATGTTTCGATGCTATTATTGGTTATTTCTAATGCTTCTTCCTTTTTTTATATTAATGTTTGTAAATGAGTTCGATGTGCATACCCACTTGCATTTTGCTTTGTAAGTACAAAATTGGTGGAACTCAAGGGGATGTCTATCTCTAGCATTCTACCCATTTGGTTTTATTTTGATTTGTAGAGACTCACATTTTGATAGATGTCATAGTTTTTAATCCTAATCCCGCATAAGCACTAACTTGGGCTGCATAAGGACAAGTTGAGCTACATTGATCCAAATGGAACAAAACTTGATAAGGATATACAATATAGTGCAAAAAATCATCCTGCCAAGTGCATATCCATTTAGACATATGAAGCCCCACATTTTAATAGATGCCATTGTTTTAATCATATCCCTACTAGGCATTAAATTGGGGTGACTCATTGGCACGTTGGACTAGGTTATAACAAAATGGAACACAACTTACTAGAAATATATAAAATAGTTCAAAAAAGCATCCTACCAGTTTTTTATTGTTTAGACTTTAAAAGACACATTTTAATAAATGTTGTCGTTTTTAAATCCTACCCCACCTAGGTACTAAATTGAGATGCATCAATTGCAACTTGGGATACATTGAATGAAATGGAACAAAAATTGTTAAAACTTAGAAGATAGTGCAAAAAAGAATCCTACTAGGTTTGTCCCTCTACTTCTATGAGATGAGAAGGGCTAGATATACGTGTACCCTCAAGAGATCCTTGATATGACCTTCTTCTTTTGTAGCTAGCTACTCATGGAGAGGCTCCCATGCCCTAGGTGGAGGCAACTCAAGAGGAGATTTGGGAACAAATTCTAATGGGTCATTTGGAGGCCGTTTCAAGAATGCAGAGTTGCATGAGGTCTTGAGGGCCTTATAATGGGCTTCAATGTATCAACAATTCGTTTATCGTGCCCATCCTAACATGTTAAAACAATGTCTATTGGCTTTCATTCCAAGGTTTTAAAGTCTCTTGCTAATCGTGTACATGCATTTCGTGAGCTCCCAAATGTTAATAGAAGGGTTTAAGATATGGGTCACATGCTAACTTATGGGTTGTTAGAGAATCTCTGATTTTATTTGTGATGTGCATTGACCTGCTAGAGTAAAATATTACTTTTAATAACAATGCGAATTTCGAGTGTTCCCCCCTTCTCCCCCCCAAAACACACACACACACACACTTGCTAACCCTTCTTCCCTTTTTGAACCCTAGCTCCCTTATATTCCCACCTAAACCCCTCACTTTTTTATTTTATCTTTTATCAAATTGTATTTAATTCTATTTAATTTCTAATTATTACTTGCTTTTAGTAAAACTTTCCTGGTTTAGGTAATTCTTTCCTCCTCTCTCTCTCTCTCTCTCTCTCTCTCTCTCTCTCTCTCTCTCTCTCTCTCTCTCTCTCTCTCTATGTCTCTCTCTCTTATGTTTTTTTCAGTTTTTTTTAATAAATATTCCTTAAATCTCTCTTCAATTTTTTTGTTTTAATTTTCTTTGAATTTTCTTTTAATAATTCTTCAAATTTTCTTTAATTTATTTTATTAGTAGTATTATTCCCTCCCCCTTTTTTCTTTTTTGATCTTTTCCTCCAAGGCCCTTGTTTTAATTTACTTTTTGTTTTTTACTCTGGTTTTATCCTAGTCTACTTTCTCTCTCTCTCTCTCTCTCTCTCTCTCTCTCTCTCTCTCTCTCTCTCTCTCTCTCTCTCTCTCTCTCTCTCTATCTATCTATATATATATATATATATATATATATACTTACTCTTAATTATTGCGTTTTAAATATCCTATTTTTCTAACTCTACCTAATTATCTATAATATCTTAATAAAAATCCTAGTTCCCGTAAACTAATTTCCCCTAGATTAGTTACTCCTAATTTTCTTTTTTCCCCACGGTTCTTTTTCACTACAATATAAGATGCTTGTCAAGACTGCACCGGCGTTATTATTTTTACACTTTTGTACCAACTTTTGGTTTTATGAACAACCATGTAATAAATAATTGTTTATCCACCCTTATCTAAGCTTCGTGTGCCATGTTGTTAAAAGGTTTTTTATTTTAAACACACACACACACCCAAACCTCGTTAACCTCTGGTCGGGTTAACCATGTGCCACGGTGGTAACCCTTGGCCGGGTTGCCACGTGCCACGTTGCTCGTTAAGCTTTTATCAGGTTGTGAGGTTCTTGTACAACTTTTCTTGAGGTAAGACTTATCCTTTTCTGGTTGCACTCTTTGGTGGAATTGTCATAACTACGTAATTGTGGTGCCTGGTGTGTGATTGTTTTAAGATAGTTATGGTAGTTCCAGTATGTGTCAAACTACATTGAACAACTTGATAATCACAAAAATAACCACTTAGAAACACTTACGATATAATCCCTTTTGCAAATACTTATAAAGAGGCTTCCTCTTTTTAGGTGTGGGGCAGGACACCCACTTGATGGGTGTCCTGCCCCCATCTTGTGGTGTCCCCCCGGGTAAGGGTGGGTACACACACACGCACACACACACACACACACACACTTGCTAACCCTTCTTCCCTTTTTGAACCTTAGCTCCCTTATATTCCCACCTAAACCCCTCACTTTTTTATTTTATCTTTTATCAAATTGTATTTAATTCTATTTAATTTTTTATTTAATTTCTTAATTATTACTTGCTTTCAGTAAATAGGTAATTCTTTCCTTCTCTCTCTCTCTCTCTCTCTCTCTCTCTCTCTCTCTCTCTCTCTCTCTCTCTCTCTCTCTCTCTCTCTCTCTCTCTCTTTTTCTCTCTCTCTTATGTTTTTTTCAGTTTTTTTATTTTTTTATTTTTAAATATTCCTTAAATCTCTCTTCAATTTTTTTGTTTTAATTTTCTTTAAATTTTCTTTTAATAATTCTCAAAATTTCCTTTTAATTTTCTTTAATTTATTTTATTAGTAGTGTTATTCCCTCCTCCTTTTTTCTTTTTCGATCTTTTCCTCCGATCTTTTCCTCCAAGGCCCTTGTTTTAATCTACTTTTTGTTTTTTACTCTGATTTCATCCTAGTCTACTTTCTCTCTCTCTCTCTCTCTCTCTCTCTCTCTCTCTCTCTCTCTCTCTCTCTATCTATCTATCTATCTATATATATATATATATATATATATACTTACTCTTACTTATTGCGTTCTAAATATCCTATTTTTCTAACTCTACCTAATTAACTATAATATCTTAATAAAAATCCTAGTTTCCGTAAACTAATTTCCCCTAGATTAGTTACTCCTAATTTTCTTTTTTCCCCACGGTTCTTTTTCACTACAACATATGGCATTAGTATAAATGCCCCCGCCTCCCAAAGTTCTCCCAACCTCCCCAACTTACCCTCCCTACCCTTATATATATAGAATATTCTTCCCTAAAGTACCCTCCTCAAAGCTTGACCTCACTACACTGCCTTTGGCCATTGTCTAGGCTATTCTGATTATGCTCACCACACCGCCTCGAATTCCCCCGGTTCCTGCTCTCTCCAGCACTCGCCTTGATGCAAGCCTACACTTGCTAACCTGAAGACCTACCACTGCGATGTTGCAGACTGGCTCGACTCCCCGCACAAGCATACATACCCACGTAACTATGGTGCCTTCAAGGCCTCTAGATTGTCCAGTGCCCTCCACTTCCTTAATATCCATCTCCACGGCCCCGCATACGTGCTTCCAAACTTCGACTGTAACGCCCACCCTACTTCAAAGATCCAACCTTCAAGGTTCAAGCCTCCAAGCATATGGTATTGAATGTATCGATTCGACTCGCGACGCCACGTCCACGCCCACTAAAGGACTATCAGGTCTTCTATACCTTCACTTTTTTCAGTTTTTTGTTTTTTTATTTTCCATATTCTTAACCCCCGCCCCCCCCCCCCTCTCTATTAAAACATGCTTTAAATCACTTCTTTTAAATTACCTTTCAATAGAGTTTTTCTTCTTCTTCTTCTATCCTTCTTAAACCTATGTTAGTCCCTATTGGTGGAAACCCGTCTTACTTTTTGCTACTACTTCTAGTCTCTCCCTTTCTAAAGCCTATGGTTGTCTCTCTTAAGTAGAAACCCAACTTACTTTTGATGCTACTACTCTTCCTTCTCTAGCAAACCATCACTACTATGATCCCTTCATTTCATGTCGTGCAGTATGCTACAGTTAGCTTGGTTACATACTCATGATCCAGTCTCTTTATCTCTTTTTTAAACTTCTTCTCTCTACATGTTTTAAATGTTATTTCTGAATTTTGTTTGTATATTCTTGTACTTTATTTTCTTCTAGAAGATCCTAATCTCTACAACTAAGGCTAGCTACTTGCCCTATGAGTTTAATGTCATGTATATAATTTGGACATAAGTTAAATGGCTTGAGCAATCTGTGTAACTGGCCCTTTTCTTCCAATCTCTTCTCCCACCTCTTCTTTCCAAAAATAAGGGGCCCTTCTAACCTTGCTTAATCGTTCTCCCCTTTATATATCCCCAGTATAAAAATTATTTTCGCTTATTAATTACCCCAAGTAATTGTTCTTACCCTCCATTTTTTTATATAAGTAAAATTTTCTTTTCCTACATAATTCCACACCTAACCACTCAACCTAACCATTTATCTTATACACGCTTGAACAGACCCATATTTTTTTAAATTTTCTACATCGTGCTGGTGATGGTTATGGCTAAGCTTCTAATTTATTGTGACCCCGATAACAAGGGAGGAGTGTTTATGACGCCTGTCTTCCCAACTTAAGTTAACCTGGTTCTTATCATGTTTTCTTGTTGGATGGTGGCAGGTATACTGATTCTCCTCTTCAGTAAATAAGATGCTTATCAGGACTGCACCGGCATTATTATTTTTACGCTTTTGTACCAACTCTTGGTTTTATGAACAACTATGTAATAAATAATTTTGTATCCACCCTTATCTAAGCTTCGTGTGCCGTGTTGTTAAAAGGTTTTTTATTTTAAAGCACACATACACACACACTTTTTGGGGTAAAACCAATTAGAAATGCTTTTTACAATGAGAACAGTCTATAGAATAGACTATTCAGAAAAATTAGAAGCAGTGGGAAAACACCTCTAAAAAAGATACATCCAAGTCATCCTCACAACAAGCATCATACAGAGATTGTCGTAATGAGGCTCTTCAAAACTCGTAAGGTTGGAGCAATGGTTGCCCCAAGAAAACCTGATTCCTTTGTTTCCAAATAGTCCAAAGTGCCCAAAATCTAACCCAATGAAAAAAGAGAGAGTATTGAGCCTGCACTAAAGTCAACCTCCCAACGATACACACACACCAAAAAAAAGAAAAAGAAAAAAAGATATAGTAAATGTATCTCACAGAAACACTTATTTCTTTACAGACACACACACACACACACACACACACATGTATACTTCCCCAACTATGAATTATTCTTTTATGTAACCCCCCGGTGAAATCTCTCCTTTACACACTCTTTTTAATCAACTTATGCACCAAGCACACTAATCCTCCCATACCTTCACTAATCCGTTCTCAACCCATGCACTCATTCGCTCCTAGTCCACTTGTGACTTAAACTTTATAGATATATATAATCTAAGAATCCATATGGTTGTCTATATTCCTAGGTGTAAAGCGATAACAAGCTGGGGAAAACAAGCATTACCTATCTACCCAATCGTAACTATGATGTTCTAACATCTAGTTTGTTTGGATGGTGGCAGGTAAGTGGACCCTGACCTCGGAACGTGGACTGCTGCCTAAGGATTCAACATCTTTATTCAATATCATGTTTGTCAAACTCAATATTCTTAATTTTGGTGAAATTTTTTGCAAACTTTGGGTATTGCATTTTTCAACTTAGATGTGTTAAACATTTTTTTCTTATATGTTTCCCTTAAAAAAAATAAAATTTATCCAATTGATGGAATTAATTGTATGGCTCAATTATTGAATGGGACTTTTTAATCCACACACACACACACACACACACACACACACACACAGACAACTCGAGCGGCCAACTGCTTGTGGCCTATCCCAAGGGAATAAAACGCCTCTTCGTTTAGACCAAGGGATCAAGATCAACAAGATGTAGTTCCAACTTCTATGAGATGAGGAGGGCTAGATATATGTGTACTGCAAGGGATGCAGTTTCGACTTTTATGAGAAGAGAAGGACTAGACGTACATGTACCCTCAAGAGATGCTTGAGATGACCCTTCTTCTTTTAGAGCTAGTTATGCACGGAGAGGCTCCCATGCTTGGGTGGAGGCAACTAAAGAGGAGATTTGGGACCAGATTCTGGTGGGTTGTTTGGAGGCTGTTTCATGAATGCAGAGTCCTATGAGGCCTATCATGCCCATTCGAACAAATTTTAATCAATGTCTATTGGCTTTTATTCCAAGGAATAGCCCACATGTATTTGCTTAGCTTTGAAATGTTAATAGAAGTGAGCATCTCGGTTTTATTGTGATCAACATTAACCTCTTGGACTGAAGCATTGCATTTTATAAAATGTGAATTATGTTTGTTAAAAATCCCCCCCCCCCCCCTCTCCAACACATTCTCTCTCTCTCTCTCTCTCTCTCTCTCTCTCTTTGGTCTCACACACCCATGGACAACTATGAAGGGCCAACTAACCATGGCCTATGTTGACAGGAAGTAGAGGAGCTTCCTGAACGCAGGCATCCAACTCAAGTAGGCGAACTCCCCAACTAGGCTGCCACTTACTCCCTCTATGAATTTCCTTATTTCACTTTCCTCACACTATATGGGCTTGCCCTCTTCCTCCAACATGATGATGGTGATGCAAGACTGTGTCGATACTATCCGGAAGCTTCTCATCGATGTCAGATACTCCAAGCTTGCAGGTGCTCCCACACCCACTCACTCCCCCGCCCCCCTTGAGACAACTAACCATCCATGGGCTATGTTGACAGGGAGCAGAGGAGGCAACTCAACTTGGCAGCAGAGGAGTCACTCCTGAACTCAAGAGGGCGAACGCCCAAACCGCGTGAGGTGCCACTTCTGAACGAACGCCCAAACTGCCTGAGTTCGCGTGAACGCCCAAACCGCGTGAGTTCACTGGAACGCCCAAACCGTGTGAGCTGCCGCTCGTGAACTCAAGTGGGTGAACGCCCAAACCGCCTGAGCTGCCTGGCTCTCTGAATTTCCTCACACTATATTGCCTTGTTCTCCCCTCCTTCTTCCAAAACGACGATGGTGATGCAAGACTCAGCCGATCGTGTCCAGGAGCTCCCCATCGATGTCACATACTCCAAGCTTGCAGGTGCTTTCACCATGGTTTTCAAGTTTTCGATTTCTTTGCGTCTTTTTGTGTCTGCATTTTCCCACCCGCTTTCGTGCCAGATTGGTTGGTCGATCGAAAGAAGATCCCTGCAGACTGGCGTAAAAAGCTGGCCCCAATCCGCAACCGGGTCTCTGCAGCATTGGCGGGGCTTCCTAAGGATGTGGATCCTTGGTTTGCGAGTCTTACCCACGTAGGTCAGCTGCTTCTTGCGATTGTTACGGAGAGCGTTGAATTTCCAATTTATATCCTGCGATGGCTTGTGACAGTTTTGAAGTTATTTCTATAGAAATGAATGGATGCGAATGAATTTTGCTACCTTGCACACGAATTCGCATGCATTAGATCGTCCGTGAATTTGGATTTAGATTTTTCATTAAAAGCGATATTCTTTACGTTGTGTTAGTAGTACATACCAAGTACGAACGCTAACGGACATGTTTGTTATTATGTACGCATGTCGACGTATAATTCACCACCCCTACATTCCGCCTTTGATGCTAAATCATGAATCACAAACTCAGCTAGAATTGAACCAATATATTTGTCCAGGACCTAAAAACAATCCAAGGAAAGCTTTCTGTTTCAAAAAAGGAGAGTTGACGTATTTTACGTCAGCACAAGTTTGGAAGCAAATGAAAGAAATAAAGAAAGATTTATCAACGTCCGTATAAGGTGAAAAAAGCCCTATAGACTGAAACCAACATGAGAGTACATTGCATAGGGGATCTAGGGGTGTCCATCACGTCTCCTGAGAAACTACTTATGGAAGAAACTAAGAATCAACACGAGTGAGGACAAGCTCGAGGTGTCAGAGTAGCTCGTCATGTCCTATCCTATCTTGTATCGCCATGATTCCCACCTGGAATCGTGATGTCTCTTGAACATGTCAAGATTTGTCACTAGCCTCCTTTTTGTAGGGTATGCCTGTGAGCGATGTGATGCAGTCTGATGCTGCAATGATCGTACCCGGATGGGGTGGGTGCTTGCAAGACTTGTGCACAGCCTCTTGTTGACATGGCATGCTTGAAAGTTAAGATGCATGTCCCAATCATACTTTTCTTGTGAAGAAGTCTATGATCTCTTGCTAGTGCGGATTGTAACCTATGGCGGGTCTCATGAGAGTAGACCTGAGTCGGCTGACCTCTTGTACAAAGAGTGCGGCACATCTTTGGTTTGGCTAGTTGATCACTTTGCTCATGTCTGTGTATCCCATAGTATCTGGGGCATCACATCAAGATATGCTCCTTCGTTCTCGACCTTCTTGCGTTGTGTTAGAGGATTGGGGGGGGAAAGAGGAGTGCACAACCAAGATGGCTAATTGTACATTACTTATATTATAAACATGATATAGAGAGAGAGACTCTGCGGGTCTTTAGAAACCTAGTATAGTTGCTTATGCTTGGGCACTGATGACGACATATGTGTTGCTTTGCTTGCTAAGTATGTCTTCCTTTTGTTTTTCATAAAAGTTTTTGTTTACCTCTTTTTCTTCTCTTTTATTTTCTGTGTAGATTTTTGGTCTTTAGAACAACAAAAAATCTAAATTTGTATGATTGGACTTATTCTAGTCTTACAAAGGTATATATATAAACATGATGATGAAAATATGTGTCTTTACCCCTCAGGGTTACGGTTAGGGATTGCCCCCTTGTCCTTATAGTCTTCTCTAAAATAGTGGAATTTATACTATTCCTAACATCTCGTCTTAAATTGCATTGCATAAGTAGATGATGCATGCAAAAGGTATCTTTTCGGATTTTTGGTACATATGATAGCAATTCAAATACTAAAAAAGGAAAATTAAAAAAGCATATGTGCATCAGTGAGCATAGTGACTACGCAGCGGAAGCCTGTAGATTGAATGTAACTTACAGCTTTCACATTAGTCTTCGCATCCCCCTCTTGTCGAAAGTGTGAGGTACAACTTAATGATTCCGAGAATGTCTGCCAGGACTATGTAGATAGTTGCTTCTGGCTTGATTGTTCCTGCCAGCATTGTAGTGACTGTTACCTCGGCCTCTTTGAGAACCTCAGTGTCTAGTTGAGAATGCTTGCTCATGACTCTTGGAATCTGAAGTGTAAAGCCTCCTTATCTGCTCTTGCATAAGAATGTCGGACATGAATTCAAAAGTCGGTGATTATCGTTGGTGATAGAGCTGTCACAAACTGCTCGTAGTCCTTGCCTAGACCGTTCAATTTGAACAAGTCATTCACTCTTAGTTTCATGTCTAACGGATGGAAATTGATCGGAAAGATCATTTTTTTGGATCAGGTAGTCAGGATCTATCTTACCATGTAACTTCTTGACATTGTTGGGTTCTTTTTGAAGCATGATTGTTTTGGACATATTCTTCTCAGTGAATTTGTTTTTCAATGCTTTCCATGCAATCACAGCAGATGTCTGTCCTTTGATGACAGGAATCATGGTGTCCGTGAGATTGAAATTGATGAGGTTCAGTGCGAATCGAGCTCGTTCATTCCAGTGTGCTTGTCGATCATTGAGCTCTGTGGCCTCATGTATCAGTGATTGGCAGCCTTTGGAATTCCTTTCCCTAAGTATCCTTAAGCTTCAGTTCTATACATACGGAGACCTTCCAAATCTTCCTAGCATTGAAATGGCGTTGTATCTTCACCTTTCTGACATGGTAATTAGTCCCATCAAATTTGCCATTCTCCCCAAAATTGGGAATGAGCATGTGTGAAGCCATACTACCAGATGGCAAGTCAAATACCTTCCAACCTCAATCTCAGAAGAGAGCACCTTCTTTTTTGTATTTTTAGGGGATCTGATTGCTCGACAACATGAGCATATACATCTTGCAAGAGGTCTTGTCCTTCAGCTGTCCAGGTAGATTGAAGAAGTAGGACTTCTGGCTTTGATTCCATGCTAGAAAACTGTTGTGACAAACTCATTACGGCTTAGTCATCTGAATGTTGCCAGAATTATTGGGACTCAAGATCAACTCACAGATGACCTGTGTACAGGTATGGCAAACATACACTTCCAGATCTAGAGAGAGATGCACAGCTTGATAAACGGCCAAAACACTCATTATATATTACACTAAATAGATATGTCAAAACCATACGACACAATCACCCTGAAGTGAACTTACACTTGTGCAGTGTCTAGCTACTGAGGTGAGCATACGAGCTGCTCCAAAATCCGTCAGCCTCTCCTATTCTGCTGCATGCCTTGATGTATGCTTCAGTGGCTTCCTGTAGGAGGCTGGAATTCTCCCAGCTTCTTGCTAAGGTTAGGCCCCTTGGCCCCTTTTATAGGTAAGGGGAAGCCCCCCCCCCCCCCCCCCCCCCCCCCCCCGAAATGGCCAACTAGATCTGGCCGATCTGGTCTGCTGCTGCTGACCTTGCAGGGTTTCCACCAACTCGCCTCTGATGGGCGACCAGCTGCTGCTGGTTGACCCTGTTGCTGGGGCTATAGAAGCCGTAGGCTCATCATCCATGGCACCATAGTGCTGGCCCTTCTAGCAACTTGGCTGAGCTTCTGCCTCATGCATCCGATGACCACATTGCCCTACTGCCACCCCATTACGCTGCCCGCATGGCAGCGAGTGTGCAGCCAGTGTGGCAGCGCTAAGATCTCTTTCATGTGGCCTTGTGGCATGTTCCCACATGGCACCTCTCACACTTCTCAAGTGTCAAACCCATGGGTCCTCCTTGTATGGGTGTTCACAAGGGGGGCCTACCCCAACACATCTAGCCATACGTGTGTATGGTTAAGATGTAAAGTTATCCATTCTAAGATGGTAAAGAGATTGAAGCTGAGAACTAGTCTATATGAAAATATGTATATCATTAATATGGTTGATGGAGGTCAGATAGATGTAGCAGGAATAAAAGCATAATTCTCTCTCTCTCTCCTGCTCACTACTACCTGAACTGAGAGAATAAGGCACTCAGAACACAAGTGGAACTGTGAAGTGAGTGAGATAGCCTAACTCACTCTCTCCCCGCTCACTCCTATCTGAACTCATAGAATAATGCACACAAAACACAAGTAGAACTGTGGAATGAGTGTGAGAATCCAAGGGAGGAAATATAGTGGGCAGAGGGAAATAATAACTGAAACAATGTTTGGCCCAGAGGGCTGTAAGAACTGAAAGGACTAAGTACTGTATGGAGGGGATGAACCCTCACTACAGAAGAGGAATAGAGATATTGTATAGAGGGACCACACTGTTACTGCTGAACTGAGTGCTGAAGGCTCTGAAGACTGATGCAGAACTTTAACTGCTGCTGCTGTCCGGACTGAACCGGGTCTGTAGATGGAACGTGTGGATGACCAGGATGGGGGCAGATCTGCTGCTGACTCTCCTGGGCCTATATTGCTGCTGATCCTTGTGGATGCTGCTGAGGACTAAAGCCCAAACTGCCCTGTAGGTGGATGGTAAATGAGGGCCAAGGGGGCTTCCTTTTATAGGACCCCTTGGGCCCTGAAACAGGCTGACTAAGGTGGAGATCCCACCGACCAGCAGGCTGCTCTTGCCCGACTGGTCCAAGTGGACCTACTGCTGCTGTAATGGCCGATTGCCATGTGGCACTGCTGACATGGCATCGTTGGTTGATGTGGCACATGAGGATGCTGATGCTTGCTCTGCTAACGTGGTTGCCTGCGTGGCAGCCTGACATGGCAGCTTGTGTCTGCGTGGCAGTCCACGTGTCCCTGCTGATGCAGTCTGTTGATGTGGCAGCCTGCGTGGATTGCTGATGCAGTCCATGTGAATGCCACGGGCTGAGGATACCCTTGACATCCCCTTCTGCTAAAACTCAAACTAGTACATGAAGGGGTGCTAAAGGAGGTGGCTGACTGTGGTATACCTGGCTTATGAAGCCTGATCTGAACTCCTGGCTCGTGAACCCTGAGGTGAATATCTAGCTCATGAATCCTGATCCGAAGGAGCTGAACCCCCAGGTTTTCTGCTACCTTCTGGTAAGGGTACTTGCTGCAGTGTCCCGGTCCAGGAAGATGCTCAATGCGATTTTCCTTTGTGCATCTTGGTGATAGGGACGGAGGAAGATTCATCGTGAGGGAAACATCCTGGTTGTGCTGTGGAAATGATGTCCTCAGAGCTCCCTGATCTGCCAGAATAAAGTACCTTCTGACCACCAATCTGGACATAAAAGTGAAACAGGTTGGAAACTGACGAGGCTTCCCCTTCTGCTGATCTTCAAGCTCCTCAATGACCACTGAGATGGTACCTGTAGGAGTTGAAGCTGTGGGTGAAAATCACTTGATGTGGCTCCTCCTGCTCAAAGCTTCTGGTAATGCGAGCAGTCTTCTTTCTTATGACCTGGCACATTACAATGGAAGCATCTGTTCTCCTTGGCATAGGTTGCTCATGTCGTTGCATCCAAGTACCCGTCATAGCCTTTGCTATCCTTCGTCATCCAGCTTCTTTTGCTGCGCATTCCCACCATCACTTGACGTGGAATCCTGGGACTTCTTACTGTAGACCTTCTTGGATTCTTGACCCTTGTTCATGAGCTCAAAATTTTGACCAAGCTTGTATGCACTCTCATAATCTCGTGGCCTAAAACTATGAACATACTATCGGATGTTTGAACACAGCCCATGGAGAAACTTAATCAGCTTCTAATTTTCCTCCAGCTGACATCTGAGTGAACTTCTTGGCGTACTGATTCACTGTCTCAATGTCTTCTTGGTGTAGCTCATAGAACTGACTTTGAAGCTCGTCTAGGTACTGAGGTGGCAAGAAACGTGATCTGAGATCTGAGATCTGAGATTCACTGTCTCAATGTCTCCTTGGTGTACCTCATAGAACTGACTTTGAAGCTTGTCTAGGTACTGAGGTGGCAAGAAACGTGATCTGAGATCTTTCACGAACTATGTCCACCCATAATGAGGTGCCTCCTCGTCTACATCATAGTAGTGCTTCTACCGCTTGAGCCACCAGGTGACTGCCTCGCCTGTGTGGTGCATTGATGCTATGATGCACCACTTTTTGTTGTTTGTAGGCACAACTGAAAAATAACTTTCAAACTGATTGAGCCACGAAGTCAACACTAGAGGTTCTTGCCTACTGTCGTACCAAATGAAGTTGGGTTTCCCAGGAAAATATTTTTTGATGAGCAGCGGAACTCTCCCCCTTCCTTCTTCTTCATGCGGTGGAGTAGAGAAATGAGGACTTGCCAGTTCCCTTCTTCCTGCTCCTCTCGAGTGGTGCACTTTCGTTCTTCCTTCTCTTCCCGAGCGGTACTGTCCCATTCTTCCTTCTCTTCCTAGGTGGTATGCTCTCAGAGTTCCCTAGCCTCTTGAGCCTTGAATAGTCAGAGCTCCTTGGCTTCCTGAGCCTCACTGTCAGCCTTCTGCTCCCTATCTCAACGTTCCTTGGCCTCTTGGGCCTCTCGGTCTTGGAGTTCTTTTGCTTCCAGAGCCTCCCTGATAGCATTCTTCCTTTGCCTCCCGAGCTGCTCTCTTGTGTTTTTTGGCAGCCTGCTCACGATCATCCTGCATCTCTTGGAGTTGAATCATGCAGTTAAAGAGATTCTCAGACTGTTGTTGCTGCATTTGCACATAGCCATCGTGGTAGACATCAGAGCCTCTGCAATATTTTGTGGTGGTAGGGCTTGGGAAACGGATCCCTCAATGAGAGCATATTTTTATACTATGGTCTACAGCCACTGTTGGGCGCTAATGACGTCAGTGGGGATGTCATAGTAGCTAGTCCCTGCTATGTGTGATGGACTTTATGGTTTTCAACCTTATGAGTGACTATCATGAGATTGAAACTGCACTATGTTGTGTTTTTAGAGGATGAGTTTGGGAATGTTCTTGGATTCATCTAGGTATCTGCCCTGCTCTGTTGGCATGGCTACTTGGTGGCAGCCTGATGTGGCTGCTTGCATGGTAGCTTGCTGACGTGGCTGCCTGCATGGCAGTCTACGTGTCCCTATTGACCTAGTTTGCTGACGTGATAGTCCATGTGCCAGTCCAGCATGCCACAGGCTGAGGATGCCCATGACAGAGTGTGAGAGTTTGGGGGAGGAATATGATGAGCTTCCAAAGAGGGAAATAAACAACTGAAGAAATGGATGCCCAATAGGGCTGAATACAAGTGAAAGAATAGATACCATATGGAGGGGATAGCCCTCACTGATAGAGGGAACTGAACCCTTACTGTAGGAATTGTGAACTGCTGGGAATAAGGGGCCGCTATGATGCAAAGCCCCGCTGTTGCTCTCAGCTGAACCGGGACCTATAGATGAACCTGTAGATGCCAAGGAAGGGGCAGATCTGCTGCTCCTTATTTTTGCTAGTGAGAACTGCTGCCCCAAACCTGTCCTAGAAGTGAATGAAATGAAGGGCCAAGGGGCTGCCCTTATATAGGCCCCTTGGGCCCTAAATCTGGCCGACTAGGGGCTGACAGCACTGGCTTGTCAGATTGGCTCTGCCAACCACTGACTGCCACATGGTAGTCCGCACGTGGTTGCTGATGTGGCATGTTGTTCGCCTGCTAATGTGGCATTGACATGGCATCTTTGCTGACATGGGCACCTCTGTTGGCATGGCAATCTTGCGCGCGTGTGCTGACGTGGTAGTTTTCCAAGTTGTGCTGACATGGCAACCTACGTGCTTGCTGACATGGCAGTCCACGTGGTAGTCTAGCATGCCACGGTCTGAGGATGCTTGTGACATCCCCTTCTACTGAAACTCAAATTAGGGTATGAAGAAGGCCTCCCAATATGAAGAAGGGACGTGGTTGACTGTGGTATGCTTGACTTATGACTCTTGATCTGGTGGAAGTGAATCCCAAGCCCCTCTGGATATGTGCTGTGGGGTGATGATCCAGGAAGATGCTCAATGTGATGCTCTTCTGGTTGTATTGGTGATAGGATTGGAGGGAGACTCATCGTTAGGAAACTATCGTGGTCCTACTATATTATTGTGTCCTGCTAGGGGGCCTTGGTTTGTGCCCTCTGAATTGCTGAGATCATAGAGTTGAGGAAGAATATCTCTAAGCCAAGAAATGAACGTGGACCTGGCACTAGTTTGAAGTTCAACTTGATTATGAGAACCAGGGCTTGGATATCAAGATCCCGGCTGACTGTCTACCCACCCTGAAATCTTCAGTGGTAGAGGTGACTTCCTTGTTGCTCTCCACCTGCTGTCCCTGAAATGCGCCGTTCAAGGCAATGGTATCCATCGGCATGAGAGTCAATTAGGCTTGCTTGGCTGCTTTGGTGGAAGTAATATCCTCGAAGCTCCCTGAATCTGCAAGGATGTGGACTTTCGGACCACCAATATTGCCGTAGAATTGAAACATTGTGGGAAACTTACGAGGCTCCCCCTTCTACTGATCTTCAAGCTCCTCGATGACCACTGATGTTGTTCCTGTAGGACTTGAAGCTGTGGATGAACCACTTGACGTGGCTCCTGCTCCTTGAATTGCGGAATCTTGCTTCCTATGGACCTGTACATGACAAATGAAAGCACCGGTTTTCTTTGGCATAGGTTGCTTGTGTTGCTGCATCCAAGAACCGGTCATAGCCATTGCTATCCTTCGTCATCTAGCTCTTCTTCTGCTACCCATTCCCACCATCCTGGTGTGGTGGATTTTGTCTTTTGGCTTTATTTTAGATCCATCTGGAGGACACCCTCTGGGCTCTTGGAGGCTTTGCCTTTATGGGGGTGTCCCCTTAAACTACTTGCAGTGGGATCCTGGGGAGTGGGAATGGATTGACGCAAGAAACCATGAGAATAGCCTCCCATTTTTGCAATATTTTTTTTTGGAGAAGGCTCTGGAACTCTCTTAAGAATAGAAAAATCACTCTTTTCTTTTGGCTTTCTATTCATAGAGGAATTGCAGTAAGTCAGTGGAGGTCCAAGTTTGGGCTCCCTCTTCTTGCCACCATTGCCTATATGCCGAGGAGTCCTTTCAGTGTTGCCTTTGGGATTGCAGGCAAGACCAGGGTTGTCAGGATGTGTATTGTGGGACATTTGAATAGATTTGCTCCCTCCCCTTTCTTCATCACCTTGGGCTTAGTGGATTGTCTCTTTTTGTCGGGGCTTGAGGTGTACTATGAGATGCATAGCTCCTCTTGGGATTTTTTGGCTCGATGTCACTTGGTTAAGTTATGCTTTCTGGATGTTGTTCCTTCATCTCCTCATAGACTTGCACATGCCTCAGTGGACACATGCTGGGAGATCATAGCAGGCATATTTGTAGATTCAGATGCATACATGCACTTCATTGTTCCTAGGGCTTCTTCTACTAGAAGGACTTTCTTCCCAAGGAGTGAGAGGCTATCCTTCTTCTCGGAGTTCACTATAGGTTTGAGGTGGCACTTTCAATTTCAGTCTTGGATCTTCACCAAGAATTTTTAAAAGTAGGGCTTGACCCTCTGGTTTTTTTTGTCATGCTATGCATGGTGTATTCCTGCCATGAGCACTTTGCTGTTGGAGCTTTTTTCATACTTCATAGAAGTTTCTTCATTAAAGAAAAGGAAAATTAAGGGTTTTGTGAGGAGTTCTTGAAGTGTTCAACACACATAAGAGAGGATTGAGTTGGTAGGGGATGCTTTACCAAATGCTTGATTTTTGCCAGCTGTTGGATATTTGGAAGCAAAGCGCATTATGGATGCTTTAACTGCTGCAAGGCCTGAAGCTCGTACGCTGTTCGGCCGGCATTCTGGAGCTGCCGTAAGTGATTTTTATAATAATTTTAATTATGTGATTTTGACAATAACAGTTGGGTTATCTTGCGAAGCTTTGTGTTTGGAAACACCAGGGTCATCATTACTGTTAGGAAGAACTAGAATAACATCCATGCTTTCCAGGGTGATTGGGATGCAATTGTACGTTCTTATGAGAAGGATTTGCTTTACCTTGGAGAGGGCGCACAGATTATGGTTCAAAATGTGAATTATGAAATGTACTCCTCGTCTTCCTTTAAAACTGTTCTGGTTTCAAAATGTAGATTATGCAATTCTTGTTTTTCTTTGAGCAACTGTTTTTTTGTGCCATTCCAAAGTTATGATGATTTTCAAATCAGCTCCAGGCATTTGTTTCATGTTCAAAGTTTCTCAAGACGCTCCCTATCAGCATGCTCATGTTGTTAGTGCATAGATTAGCTGTATGCAATACTTAGTTTAAGGTGAAGTGTCATCACAACTTGGTGGAGCTGATTTCTTTCTGTTGAAATGCCAAAGACCATATCTGAAGAAGCAGATTACAAAGCTTCAGCAGCAATTAACAGACTTGGACCGGAAAGAAAATGAGTACAAACGACATGCAGCTGCAGCAGCTTTGAAATATCAACAGGCTTGTCAGGAACTGGGAGTGAATGTGAGTCTCATTTCTTGCAACATCAATATGGAAAAGGATGTCCTTGCTATTGTCTAGCATCAATTTTAGTTTATTGAGGGAAATTTTAGATACAATGTTGACCCTACTCATTTGGTACTGATTTGATTCTGACACAGCTATGCATCACAGGGGAACAATATTCGAACAGAGCTGCTAGCGACCACTAAAAGATTGCCTCTTCTATTCACAGAGCTCAAGGAAGGGCTTTGTAGTGAACTTTTAGGCCAAGCAGTAGTGTGTTATGAGGCCTTTGTTTCTTATGCTCATAGCAAGGAAGGGGTAAGTGAATTCTGTCAACTTTGGTAAAGATTTTGTATATGTTGCCCCGGATACTTGTATCGACAGGTGAAATTATCTTTCTGGTGGCTATTGTCAGATTAATATGAATTGCATATGTACAGGGCTTAACATCGAATTCTCCCATGCTCTTTCCAAATTTCTGTGCAGGTTGAGTCTGATGCAGTTGTACCCACCTTAAAGATGCTCCGGGAGAAGGGTTCTGATATACTTTCAACAGAAAGCTTGGGGAATGAAACTGGTGTTCCTGATGCATTATCTTCGAACTGGTATGTGACTCCTCGATTGGACAAGGTGGATTGCCCAAGCTTTGATGGGAAAATTGGCACAGAAGAGAATGAAACTGGTGACATTGATTGGGACATTGGAATCATTGAGGATTTTATTGAACCTCAAGAAGCTGAAAATCTGGGAGAACACGAATCTGAGATAAAGCAGAACAATCCAGAAGCTGCTTGGAAACCGAGCCAAGAGCTGCCACTGGCTGAGGTTTCTCAAGGAGAGAGAGATTGGGCAAGTGAAAACTTAGGAGACGTTGATAATGACCAGTTAGATAATAAAGAATTGGAAATTGGACAATCAGGAATACAGTGGGATATAAGCATTGAGGATAGCGTAGAAGTGGGAAATATGGCTCAGTCTTTGCCCTCAGGCTGTAATATGAGGGAGACAGTTGAACACATGGAGCAGAGACAGGTTGCTTCAAGCCCTTTCATGGAAGCAGATTACAGGAACAGGCTTTTGGATGATTTGTTAGAGGTAATTGGAAACTCCTGTCTAAAGCATATTTTGTGGTTATGGAAGGGATACACAGTAGATACAATTTTTTGTCACTTCATCTTCTGATTGCTTAGTTGTAAATGCCAAGTTTTTTTGGAAAGACTTGTAAGTCCTAATAGTTTTTAGGGCAATCTTATGAAGTTTTGAAGCTGAGAGTGCTCGTCTTAAGCCGTGGTATTGGTTGGATCTCTCTGAATGGGTAGAAATGAAATTCAATTCTATCTACCATGTGAACCACATCAGTCTCCGTGAGCTTTACATTAAAGTGTGTAAATTTCACGAGCTCCTTTACTCTGGAACTGAACTTAGCAATCCCCATTGTTTCAACCTGTTTTATCTTTCAAGGTCTTTCATGCTTTGTTAGCAGTATCTAGCTTCTCTATCAGTGCAACCAATTCTCTCTTTTTGAGCTATTGCTAATTACAAGTGCTCTCTTTAGCTTCTTACCAAACTCTCAGGCAAAGAAATTGTCGTTTCTTTTGTTGCATTGAACATCAAAACTCTTTTCCAGTCTGATTCTGAGTGGAGTGTCCTTGGTTGGTCTCAGAGATCAGCATTGCCTAACCATTTTGCACTCATCATCATACCAGCTATTTTGAGGTATGGACCCTCTAGGTGACTTTTTTGTGTTTTTTTTGTCTATGAGAATGAGTGTTGTGCTGCGATGTGGATGGCATTAGTGAGAAGGAGAGCTTTTGCATCTATATCTGGTTGCTCATCTATGTGCTTTAAGAAAGTGGCAAGATAACTACCATATATGTGGTCTAGTGAATGATCAAAGTCATCCTGGTAGTTTGTGGAGGAGGCGGGCCTGTGTATATCCTGTAAGGGTTGAGGAATGGTCAGGTCGAAGGATATATGTGAGTGGTCTGCTCAAGGCATAAGGGTGTGCGCCATGAGGCCTGAAATATGTGATGTGAAGGTAGGGGATCCCTGATGTAGTCCACTACACTGTGATCTCCTGCATGATGTGAAGGTAGGGGATCCCTGATGTAGTCCACATCAGGGATCCCCTACCACATGGGGAGATCAGTGTGTAGTACACCAGGACGAGATACAATTTTGTGTGTAGTATCTCGTCCTGGTGTACTACACACTGATCTCCCCATGTGGGCAACAGGTATATCCCTTTGAACTTGGCCATCTCTATAGTCTGATACAATGAGTAGCTCGTGATTGTACATGTATAGCAAATATCTCCTGTATTATATCCAGTGTGTCCTTTGATCCATGGCAAAACTCTCCAATCTGGAGGTTACGTAGTGCTAGGGAATTCCTACAAAATACCATAGTGCTTCTCAAGCTGGATCTTTTTGTTAAGATTGGTTGTCTTAGAGACGTGTCCTTGTACGTGACAATCAGGGGCTTCTCTCTTGTCCCTCTCTCTGTGCATTCTCAATCCTGTTTTTATCCACCTCAAAGGTAGCATGCATGAACTTCATGGCTGTTTGCAATAGGTTGATTGCATCCTCTCCCTCCCTACCATTTTGAGGTTTAGAGGTTTGTGTTTATGCATGGTATCTTCCTCAAGTATTTCCTAAATGGCTCTCATGGACCGTGGGGTTTTGCCCCTAAACCACTTGTAAGGCCAACATTTAGTCACCTTGGATTGCTCCTCTATCTTGGCTGTCAATTTTTCCTCCATCTTCTTGGATTCCTCCCAGGCTTGCTCATGGTTGGTTTTGATTTCTTCTAGGCATATTTTACGTGCAGCATTCTCATCTTTCAATACTCTCAATGTCTTGACATCCGATACCATTGGACAGCCTTCCCTTTCCTCCTGCATCTCAAGCTGAAAGGCTTTTATGGCTGAAGCTTGGTCCTGTGTTGGGTAAATAGGGTCAATGCCCCACTTGGTAGCCCCTATAGGAGCATTGCAATGTTCAACCATTTGGAAATGCGTGCATACCAGGCCCTGCGAGCCCCACTCTCAGCTATCGCATAGATGACTCTAGTGCCCCTTTCGGTAGCCTCTCTCTAGGTAAGGCCCAGACCTTGTGGACGTAGGTAATTGTCTAGAAGATAGCATCAATCTCGAGCGGTGTCATAGCCAACTCTGCCTGTATGAGAGAGAGAGAGAGAGAGGGAAAGAAAGTTTATTAAAGTCTTTGGAAGACCGATGGGTCTATGAGACTGATGGAAAACTGATACAGCAAGCAGATTGGGTGGAGCTACTAAACGAGCATCATCACCCATGCTGAATGCTAAGTGCTAAGTTAGTATATAGTCATATCATGAGTAATGGCATCATCGACGTCGTCGTCGTCATCATCATCATCGATTCAATCACCATCAATCACCATCAAGGCTGGCTGGCTCTGGTCAATGCAATGCGCCCCCACAAGGGTATATGTGTGTCAAGGAGGTATTGATGTGTAGCCAGTGATGGAGCGCTGGCGACTGTCTATGGGTGCTGCCCATCTCTGTCTCTCGGCAATGACTTTTCTCCTGACAGGGCTATCGTAACTCCTGTGGGTCGTGTCCCAGGCGCGAACATGTATGGGAGGTCGCTCAATGTGATCTGCATGGCCGTCCGTTGTCAAGTGCGGTGAGACTCAAGCTCTGGGTCTCTGTTGCATCTGCTATCAGTGGCCGCAAGGCTTGTGCGATCTGACTGGAAGAACATCGTGATCCTGCTCTGAGAAGGGTCGGGCCATGTGCCTGAGGACTGTCTCTACGTCTTGAGTAAGTGCTCCCTGTGATGGACCGCCTCATGTATGAAGTCAACAAGGTTTCCCTGGTTTGGGTATGAGAGAAGTCTGAATAGTGGCCCAAAATCGGCCCTAAAAAGGAAATGGTATCGACCGCGAATCTCGTAGTACACAGGGCATCTAAACGCGAAGTGCTCCTTCGACTCCACCTCCTGTCGATCACATAATGTGCATAGGGGTCTCTCCATGGGTATCCCCTCAGCTCATTAGCTCTTGATGTGGAGTCGGTGTGATGAGACTCGAAACTGTTCGACAGAGATCCTTAGTGAGTGTGGCAAGGGGATCCGAGTGTACTCTGGTTGGACAATGAAGCCCTTCTCAGAGATGCGTAGGCAGTGGTCTCTGTAGAATCTGAGCTTCACTGGAATCTCCCTCGGCTCCAACCAAGTTTTGAATGTGTGCAACTGTAGTAGATCCTCTCGAATGACCTGGTTGATGGTATCCTAACAGGATACATGGAGCGTCTAAGCTGTACTGAAAGGGAGGTAGTCTGTCTAAGTGAAGCCCCAATCACCTACGTGTCTGGGCATACCAACCTCTCTCATCCCATTGTGTGTGTGTGTGTGTGTGTGAGAGAGAGAGAGAGAGAGAGAGAGAGAGAGAGAGATTAACGTCCGTGGGAGGCCCTGCGGCCTATGGGACGAAGTGCGGAAGTCTTGGTAATATTCCAGCTTTACCCTCTTTCACTTGTCAGCCAGTGAGTTTGCAAAGTGCTCAGTAAAGACAGTTGAAACTCTTGCATGGTGACCTTTTCAGGCGGCATGGTCAAATATGCTTCCACTTTCCATCTGCTGAACCATTTTCTTATGTCGGTTGCCCATCCTGTACAGATGATCTTACTTTTGTGGTTCTTTTGAAGCTTTGTGCTGGCATTCCATGCTTTATGAGGCAACGTATCAGGTTGCATTTGCTGCACCTCTATTAGGTATTGCATAACTCTGATCAGTGCATGAAATTCAATCGGCCTCCTTCGTGTTTCCAACAGAAGTACTAAGTATGGAGTAGTGGGTTTGACACCAATAATCTTCTTGAGAGAGAGAGAGAGAGAGAGAGAGAGAGAGAGAGAGCCTTCAATAATCTGCTTGAATGCTGGCTCAACACTTTTATGGCTACGCATTGATCAGGTGGTTGAGCATTTGTTGGTTTCACTTGTGCAGATCAGAGGCTTTTTGCGGCAAAGGCTTGAGGAGCTCAATAGAGAGGAAACATCCTCTTTGCAAAATCAGGTGCAGGCAATCTCACCACAAGGCTTGCAGCAATATGGAAATGATTCATTCAAGGCAATGAATACAGAAATCTCCAATGCAATCAGCCTACTAACAAACAGGAAAACTCGTGATCTCATCATGATAATCACGTCCCAAAGGTGCAAAATTTTTCTCCATGTGCATGTTGCAATGCTGATTTTTCCTTGAAGTAAAAATAATAATCAGATGTGGTTTATTTGGTCATTTCAGAGGGATTCTCAGCTTATTCATATTTTCTTCCTAGATGCTGATTGCTTGTGTTTCTCTGTGCTTTCATGGTCTAGTTACTTTTTTCATGCTTCTTTCCCTATAGCCCATTACTGCAAGTTTGGGACACACTTCCTGGCTGGTCTTCAGAAGGAATTGACCTGGTTTTCTTTTCCTCTGCTCCATTCTCTCTTGAAGTTGCTTCTTCTGGACCTGCATTTTCCATACCATCCATTTCCTGTTGTCATGTTTGATAGTTTTTGGAAGCCTTTCCAATCCTCTTTGCTATTTTTGTCCTTCTCTTGCTGTGTACTTCCCCTTTTCCATCTGAGTTTTGGTTCTTTGCCTTCCAGTCCAGTTTTCCTTTCTATTTTTGCAGCTCATTTTCTTGCAACAGGAGAAATGGTATTTAAGGACATTGTTAGATAAGGAAAATAGTCCATCTCTGCTAGAGTGTGGGCAATTATTTTGCAGAGAACTTGTCCACAACCAGCTTAGCCCTGAAAAGTGGTTGGAGATATTTGCAAATGATTTTTGTTAGAGATTCAATATTATCAGTGAAGTGTTGGAATAGAATAGGTCACCTCCCCACTTGTGAGCCCCCTAAGCAGGAGTGCAATGGGGGGGGTGAACCATAGGACAAAGGAAAAGAGAGAGAGGGGGCTGCCAAATGGGCAGCACCTCACAACAAGAAAGGACGCATGGACAAGGAGGCTGACATCAGCCAAGGTACGGATCTGCTACAGCAAATGTATGGACAGTACGGAGAAGTTTCATGTGGCTGTACAAAGCTGGCAGGAGCCAGAACAGAGGCAGGATCAGCAGAAAGAAGTTGCGCAGCAAAAGGCGACTGATTGGGGGACCAAGAGGATCTGGTTTGGGACCCTACACAAGGGCTGGGGGAGCCCAAGGCATGGAGGAAAGAATGTGCCTGGTTGGCCAGGTCCAAGCCAGCCAACGAGGCATATATATGCATGAAAAGGGGCCGACCCCTGGTCGGCTGAAACAGACCCCCTGCGTCAGCCAATAGGCCTAGGGGGTTGGTGTTTTTGGCTGGGCCTTGAGCCCTAATATGAGGGCTGCCCATAGTAACAGGATACACATGGGAGTCAGCTCATAGGAGGGAATTGAGGAGAGACAACGGAGTACGAGGCTCCGGGGGGGTGGCTGTCCTTTTCAAATTACACCTGAGACCACTCATATCTGTGGTTTGGAGAGAGGAGCATGCACGACACATGTGGATATGAATTCAGCTTCTAGATGCTCGACCTATCTTCATTACGGTGTGCTACTTACCTCCAGACACATCATCCTATGCACGAGACGTCACTAAAGAGGGACACAGCCCATATGAGACGATCAATGATGACATCACAGAGTTCTCCAAGCAGGGAGACACCCTCCTACTGGGGGATTCAGTGCACGGACAGGAAATAGACAGATGGGTCTGCTTGACTTCACAAATGACAGAGATCCACACATAGTCCTGGAGCTAGATGCAGCTGAGTTTGGGATATTGAGGCACTATGCAGATGCCCCACAGGTGACAAGATATGGATGACATTTTCTTGAGATGAGGGCAATCCACGACTTGATCATCTATAATGGTCTTCATAGATGGCCATCTTCTGGAAGACTTACTTGCTTCATGCATGGCAGTGGGTCTAGTACAGTGGACTATCTACTAGGCCCACTAGACTTTGTCTAACAAATACACGACTTCGCCACCCCCCCCCCACTCGGAGCTGACCACTTGTACTTAGCCTCTCTGCCACCATGTGTCTTTCCCACGACTCGATCTATGCGGATCCGAGATGGGAAGATGCCTCGAAACCCTTGGTTCGACGACAACTGCAGAAACTTTGGGTCATCTGACGTCACATGAGGCACATAAGATATTTCAACGATTGACACGTCGTAAGAGGTGGGCCTTCCTAACACATAGGATGGATGAGATTGTCAGATCTTTTAGAGGAGGAGACTTGACCACTAGATGGGGGTTTCTATCAGAGGGGAAGCCACCTATTCATATGTTTCCCCATGATGTGTAGATGTAGACACCGCTGGATATGTCCTCTATGCCCAGGCCCACCACTTGTCATCTGTTCACCACATAGAACGTACGGGCTGCACTTCATCGATTACACAATTAGAAAGCATAGGACCATGAGGGCGTACGGACTGAGCACTTTGCACATGGATAAGAGGTCCTAGCTCTGGTCCTAGCACAGATGTTCAACCGGACTGTGTGTCACAGATTCCTACATGCTTGGAGCACCACCACTATTGTGCCGATACAGAAAGCTGGGGACCCTATGGAGACTGGGAACTACCATACCCTCATGATTGGCCATACTCTAGCCAAGATTTATGGATTAGTTTTAGAGAGGGAGCTCAGGAGTCATATGTAGGCTCGGGGGCAACGAGCACTACGACAGGTAGGATTCTGAAGACAATATTCTACCGTAGATTACATCTTCACTTTGAGGCTATCATTGAGGAGGTGAGATCTAGACACTAGAAGGTCTACACATGGTTTGTAGACTTTCGGAAGGCTCCATTCCTCCATAATTCTATGCAGGGAGAATGGTTCTAAAGTCTTAGTCTAAACACCTTGGAATTTATGGAGTGAGAATCATCTCATGAACCTTGGTGGTGTTCATAAACACCTTAATGGCTCTTACATTATCCATTATACTTAATGGGGAGAATCCAACCATTACCATTCCTCCATAATTCTATGCTAGGGAGAATGGTGCTAGGGTCATAGTCTACAAACACCTTGCCAATGAAATTTGAGGAGTGAGAATCATCTCATGTACCTTGGTGGTGTTCATAAACACCTTAGTGCCTCTTACGTTAAACAGGTTGATCTTCCATCATGTCATCACCCTCAATGGTGTTCATATACAAAGAAGCCCTAGACTAAGTGGGATGCAAGATTATAGTTGATGCAAGGACATGAGGCAATGACAAAGCATTTAATATGCACTACTAGATGTTAAGGCTAGTTGCATTACGGGATAGAAGTACATCAAGACAATGATGGTGCACAGTAGAAGCTACAAAGAGCTGGAGCAAAGGGCACACTAAGACCCTTGTAGAGTAAAAAGTACTATGTAACTATGATGAAATAAAGAGCTCAATGGCTCAAGAAAAATCAAGTACAAAACATATCATGTGCTATCCAAGGTAGGCTGAGGGATGGAGCTAGAACTCAGAATCCAAAACCCCGCACTATGGTGACTCGTCTATGAGCGATAAACATGTCTCAGATCTACGTCTGTCCGACTGTCTCATGCTGTGGTGGCGGAGGGGGACGTGGTCTCCTCAATCTCTACACCCGCTGAGCTATGTCCAAAGTGACCCCTCATCTTGGGTGGTCTCCTCTAGGAAAGCTGTGATAGGTCGGACCTCAATAGAGTGTGCTCTGGTTGTTCTCCGTGTCACAGGTGGCCTCTGCAACCCTCTATCGGTAATCCAGACTGCGCGCATATCAGCTAGCTCCTCCTCCTCCATCCCACTGTGTCCTGGAGCTAAGTTAAATTAATAGAAACCCGTGAGTCGCCGCTGTGTCTAGTCAACCTTTGTATCATGTGGTCTGGTCGCCTCCTGTTGCTCTTTCTGATCTGTCGTAGCAGGTCTCCATGTGTTGGCGCATCTCAAGCAAGTACAGCCCAATGCAAACCTACTCATGGAAGTGGATCAATCGTGATAGTGGACCGAAGCCAATCCCATCTTGATAGAGATAGTGGTATCGCACCCCCGGATCTGGTAATAGGCTGGGCAAGCGCAAAGAAAGTGCTCCTCTGTCTCAATCACTCCCAATATGCATAGCATGCGAGTCCACTGCTCTCTGGGTATAGGTGTTGCTCTCCTTGTCTCAATCCTTAGCTGATGGGATGAAACCCACATCTGTCCAATAGCGATCCTCAGTGCATGTGAGATTCCTCTGTCCTCGAGATACTAGGGTCTGATGATGAATCCCTCCTCCAAGACGCTCATGAAGTGGTCGCAATAGAATTGGGTCTTGGTGAGGAGCTCCTGATCTCCCCCAGCTGGAGGAGAAAGAAAGAAAGAAAGTTTATCAAAGTCTTCGGAAGACCGATGGGTCTATGAGACAGCGAAAAAACTTAAATACAATGAGCTGTGGTAGTGGAGCTACTAAACGAGCATCCACACCAATGTAAAATGCAAAATGGCAGTACTAAGTCCTAAGTACAGCACAGTCATATCCTGACTATATATATATACATATATATATCAATCTCAGCATCATCGTCGGCATCACCATCATAACCATCATCATCGTCATCGTCAGCAACAGAACATTAGGATGGATGAGGCTGTGGATCATATCTAACCGTATGATGTAGTTCATCTCATCTCGTGGGATCGACTCAAGGGGTGCATCCATACGGTACTGAAAGGGAGCCTGTCCAGCCGCATCCCGTGTCTGGCAAACCATATTGATATACGTTTACCTTGTGTCTGCCCCGCTCTCAGGTAGTCGTTGGATGACTCCATGGCCAACCTGGTAGTCTCCAATGGAGTAAGTCCCTGACTCTGTGAATGAATGTCACTGTCTGGAAGATGGCATTAGTCTGTAGTGGTGTCATGGCGAACTCTTCCTATACTATCTCATGCGGGACTGAGAGCTTGCTCTAAATCATCCTAGATCCCATAGTCACCTGTAGGTGCTCAAATCTTCTCCACTCTGCTATTCATAGATCACAACCCTAGAAGGGTATGAATGAATGTCACTGTCTGGAAGATGGCATTAGTCTGTAGTGGTGTCATGGCGAACTCTTCCTATACTATCTCATGCGGGACTGAGAGCTTGCTCTAAATCATCCTAGATCCCATAGTCACCTGTAGGTGCTCAAATCTTCTCCACTCTGCTATTCATAGATCACAACCCTAGAAGGGTGTTGCATACATGGCAGTCGATCGCACTAGCGTATCAAAGAGCCAGCATTTCATCAGTGGATCCTGAAAGTGTGCCTGGAAGCATTGTCTCAGTGCCAGAGCACCCCATCCCCGTGTGAGTCCTGTATGGGCTGCATGTGTCATAGTGAAAAGGGATCCTGTGAAGACTGCTCCAAAATATGTGTAGGACTGCACTATCTCCATTGGCTCATCCCGATAAGCGAAGCTGAGTCGACGAAGCACTGCATGTGAGGCGTTGAAGACCATAACCTTGTTCTTCCCAGGTTGCCTGTCAGGTCTCTCTCTGCAAGACACCTCTAGGGCCTCCAAATGTCTCTGTATCCCCTCTACAAAGGATGAGATAAGGACTATGTCATCAGCATATGTGTAGACTGCACTATCTCCAATGAAGACTGCTCCCAAATATGTGTAGGACTGCACTATCTCCACTGGCTCGTCTCGATAAGTGAAGCTGAGTCGAATCGATGAAGCACTGCATATGAGGTGTTGAAGACCATAACCTTGGTCTCTCTCTGCAGAACCCCTCTAGGGCCTCTAAATGTCTCTGCAGCCCCTTCGCTAAGGATGAGATAAGGACTATGTCATCAGCGTATAGCAAAAACTGTATCATGAGATCGGCCAATAGTGATCCTTCACCTCCTAGGCGGTCTATGAAGGAAGTGATCTCATCCCAAAAAGGATCGGTGTGAGGGGGCAGCCCTGCTTCACTCCGATCGTACTCTCAACCCAATCTGATAGACCACCTGTGGCACGAACTCTGCCTCTGACTAACTCATATAGGCTCATCACCCCCCATATCAGTGTCTCTGGAAGTTGTCTCCTGATTATGCGGGATCGTGGGATAGTGTCAAAAGGCATCCTAAATTCTTCAAGAGTGACTGGATTTCTTTGACCCTCTCCTTGTGGTCACCTGTCAAGATTAGGTTATCAACATAAGGAATAAACAAACTCGTCTACCTTCTTTTCAAAAGAGATGTGAGTTGGCGTCTGGAGGACTTTTGTACGACACAATCATCGAAGTACTATCAATGTGTGTGTACAACGCCCTTGGCCCTTGAGACTTATTTTAGCCCAAACACTGCCTTTTGGAGGCTGCACACCTTATTACCAGCCAAGTGATAGCTAGTTTCACATAAGGTTTCTCTCGTAGGTCTCCATTTGGGAACTTTGATTTAGATCCATTGGAAGTGTAAGCTATTTGTGATGCACAATAGGTGAACCGTTTTGATGGTGGTCTTTCTTGCAATCGGAGTATATATTTCCTAGTAGTGGAATCTTGTGCTTGAGCATATCATTTGGATACGAGTCTAGCCTTGTAGTTGTTCAAGTGACTGATTGGGCTTGTACTTGACCTTAAAGACCCATTTGGTCCTTTGGACCTTCCTCCTTGCAAGCCTAGCCATAGTATGGATTCTATTTCAACTTCCATGGCCTCCTTCCATGCGGGTCCCCTTACCTTCATAAAATGTCTATGGCTGTATTAGTTTAGATTCTACCAAGTTGGTTTGGTCTTCTTGATCTTGCAATGAATCAAGGCCATCTTCTGGTGTGCTAGACTCATTCGAAGTCATCATGTACCATTGTGGAAATCTCTCTTGATTGGTGTAGTATCTCAACCTCTCTCTACTGGCTCATCATTCGCATCTTCATTTGATTGGATTAATTGCAGGTCACCATCTGCCCTAAAGTTGGCTTCCTTGAAAATTGATCTAGCATATTTGTTAATTGATCTTGTAACCAATTGTTCTTGCATCCAAGCTTGGCCAAGGTCTTAGGATGTAACCAATTGCAGGTCTTTTGAAGCCAAGCTTGGCCAAGGTCTTGCAGGTCACCTTGCTCTTGCTGCATAATTTGCTTCTTAGTAGATTTGCTTTGGCATCCTTTGTTATCATCACCGTGGTCTTCAATATTTTCTTCCTTAATAGAGACCATACTACGCTGGATACTCACCTCCTCCTCAAAAACTGTCCTCTCAAAGTTTGTATGCCTAGACATGTCAAGTGCAAGTGCATCCACATCCTTACCTTGCTGGTCAACATCCGCATCTTGATTTCTATCACAGATTTGCTCAACATTGCTTTTCTCATCATCTGTCTTTTCAACCATTTGGCCTGCTTCATTGTCACTGTTATGTAGGCTTCTGCCATCACCATGCATACATGTATTCCTTCCATTGGTATGCTGAACAGCTAGGGCATCGTCTGGAGCAATGTATCGGTCCTCCAAACTGATACAGCAGCGTCCTTGCTGTCCATATTTGTTTCAATCATGTGGGCTGCTTCTTTTATGTGAGCAGCTATCCCGACATAACCCTTGTATATTTGCAGCAGCAATAGCCTGGAAACAACCAGATTTTTGTCCTAGATATTGAGGCATCTTGCACGTCTTTGAAGCATGATTTAGCTGCGTACTAGGGAGACGCATAGCATGGCTGGGCTGCATGACAAACATTGGCCTGACTGCATTCTCCTCAGATGTTGGGTGTCTGCTCTTATAGGCTTGCATGGCCTTTGGCATCACTCCCCTCGGAGTCATAGTTCCAACAACTTGCTCTATGGCATTTGTATCTTGACATTTAGCATAGGACATCGCTGTCAAATATAAGAGCTGGATATGTAAGGTACAACCACCATCATATATATCCCGACCTTGCAAGCTGCTTCATGCTTGCAATGCACTAGCCTGTGAGGCATAGTGTAGTTCAGCTTGCAGACCACCTGAAATCGGATGCATGACTATCTTATCAATACACCCAAAAGGAGAAAATACTTGATACAACACATCCAATGTAATGGGGTACACCAGATTGTGGATGGTAATCAGAAGGATTCCATTGGGCTGTGAATTTTCCCCACGATGAGGCTGCCCTAAGCTTTTTGCATGCTGCATAGAGCCCTGCATAACCTGTCCACAACTAGAGGCATGTCATCCCATTTTCCCTTCATACGCATGCGGCTGTCCCATCGTGTGCATTAAACCTTTGTGGCTGCCCCACTATGCCAAATACATGCACATGTGCTCACACTTTCTGCCTGTCTCAATGCTCAAAATGTGATGGAGAGGCTCGGAAGAAAAGTTGATGAAGATGCTTGGGAGGAAGGTTGTTGAAGAGGCTTCTGAACGGGGTCCAAATGAGCCCAAATAGGGCTGTGGAAAGCCCCTAAAAGAGGCTGGAATTCTGAGTTTTTGCCTCTCCCGCCCCCCCCCCCCCCCCCCCCCCCTTTTTTTTTTTTGGGGGGGGGGGGTTCCCTAACTCACCTAGGACACTTAGGACTCCTAACCTAAGGACTGGTAAGACAGGACACTGACTTAGTCTAACCTAACCCTCCTTGTAACCCTAGTTAGTACTAACCTAACCTAGGTCCAAACTAACCAAACCTAAACCTAATCCCTAACTAAACTAACCGTAGTTAAAGTCTAACCTAAGGCTAGGACCTTGTAGACTAAGGTTTGCAGGGCGGCGGAGGCGGCGCGCGGCTGGCGGAGCAGAAGGCGGTAGGGAGGAGAAGGCGTCCGGAGGCGATGCGTGTCAGCGTGGGGGAGGCTATGGGTGTAGATGCCACGAACAAAGACGGGCTCCGACGACTCAAAGAACGGGGTGTAGATGCCACGAACAGAGACGGCAGGCGCAAGGCTCCGACGACTCACGGAACGGGGATGGAGGCGCGTTGGACGGGCAGCTTGAGGGCGTGGCGACGGGCAACTCGAGGGCAAGACTGCCGTCGATGGCAGCCGTGTGGAGCTTCGGATTAGTTCTAGTCAGAGGGCTCTCGTGGGCTTGGGCTGTGGTCTCGTGGATGCTCTCGTGGGCTGCTGTGGAGCGCTGGTACTGTTTGCTTGCTCGTGGGCAGGTTGCAGGGATTTTGGGTCTTGTGGATAGATCAAGGGGATTTGCAAGTGGCGTTGCCTTAGCGCTTGATTTGGACGCTCACTAGTAGCTTCGAAACACTGATGTAGCTTTCCTGCGTTGTAGGTTATGGCAACCCTTCTGGCTGTGGCGATTCACCGGCACACTGTCTTGTTCAACAGGATGTCCATTGTCAAATCGTTTGTAGTAGCCACACGTTTTTTTAAAAACAATATGGTGAAGCAATGGTGCCAGGGTCGGAGCTCTGATACCAAATGTAGAGAAGGGGGGAAGGGGCAGATTTGGAGATGGGGAGAGAATAGCAGAAGGAAGGGAGGAGAAGAGGGGAGAAGGGGAAAGAGAGAGGAAGAGAAGTAGAAGTAGAAGTAGAATTTATTAGCGTCCTCGGGGGGCCAAAAAATGACCCATGGGACCCGTCTCGATACAATGTAAAAAGAGTCTCCTCAAGGAGAGGGGTCAGGAGTCTATGAGTTCTTGACGACAGGTAAAAAGACGAGTGACAAAAGATCCCAATGCTGCCGGAGAGGCAGTGAAGAGAACTGATGTCAACTGAGCGGAGTATCCCAGTATCTGCTGGTGATATGTGCATATCGGTTGTAGTTCTTTTGAAGCTTTGTGCTGGCATTCCATGCTTCATGAGAGAGAAGGATGAGGGGATAGAGAGATACAGAGAGGGAGGAGAGAGAGAGAGTGAGCGTAGGCAGCAGGTAGCAGGAAGGAGGAGGGAGAGTAGATAGGATTAGATGTCACATCAAAAAGTGCGTACAAAGGTGTGGAGGTGGACTTATATAGTCTCCCTCTACTATATGTCCTTTTTGCCCCCCTCTAGGCCTAAAAATCCCCTAAGCCAAATGAGGCCTAACCGTCACTAACTTGGCCTGATCTTGGCCTTCATTACATTACAACTCCTCAATGGATCATTCAAGGCCTTTACCTTTGTGAGGATCTCCCTTCACATGTTCACCCTCTCTCATCTTGAAAGAATAAAACTGATTTGACGGTTCAATATACGTGTCAAGTTGTCGATCTCATACTAATTCTTGAGAATCACCCATGCATTGTGTGTATTGGGAGCCATTTGAATCAGTGGGATCAACTATCCTTTGTTGTCTAGATGAGCATTGCTAGTGTGTTTGCATCCCCCTTCTCCAGTGCTTGTAGACAATTAGGTCTGGGGGCACTGTTGTGGCACTTGTCTTGTTGGCTAGGGCACCCTCCGCTGTGATATGTAAGAAGTGATCTCTGTAGAAGCTAAGCTTCACTGGGAGTTCACTCGGTTCCAACCAGGTCCGAAAAGTGTGTAGCTGTAGTAGATCCTCACGGATAACCTGGTTGACCTCGTGTGATAAGAGGGGAGAGAACGGAGCATCCATGCTATACTGGAAGGGAGGTAGTCTATCCATGTGGAGCCCCAGTCGCTCAAACCATCTCTCTGTACGTGCATACCAGCACCTCTGATCTCCTCCTGCTGCAAATGCCATAGAAGAGGATAAAGCTATCCATGGTAGCCTGCTACGCCCCGAGGTATAATCCCCATATTCCCTAACTCGGTACAGATATGTGATGACCTGAAATGCAGCATCTAGCTGTAAAGGGGGTGACCCAAACTCAGCCTGAATAATCTGGTGAGGAACGGATGACTTACCACGAATCATCCGTGATAGCATGAGAACCTGTAGCCGCTCCACACGGGCCCACTCTGTATCTGACAAGTCTGGCCCCCAACAAGGACTGCCGTACATCCCCGCTGGGCGAGCCAAGGAGTCAAAAAGCAACCCCTTGGTGCGTGGATCCTGAAAGTGTGAGCGGAAGCACTGCCTCTCTAGCCTGGCCAATGAGGCATACCCTCTACTCAAGCGTGCCTGCATCGCGGGTCTCATAGTGAAGCTCGGTCCGGAGAAGATAACCCCAAGATAAGTGTATGATGAAACTATCTCAACAGATGACCCCGCAAATGTGAACTGCTCCTGATGCATGATGGCTCGAGATGTATTGAAGATCATGACCTTGGTTTTACCCAGGTTGACCTTCAAATCATGAGACTCACAAAAGGACTGTAGTGCGTCTAGGTGTCTCTGAAGCCCCTCTGCTGAGGAAGACAAGAGAGCCACGTCATCTGCATAGAGCAAAATCTGGATCAACGTGCCTGCAAGAGAGCAACCTACACCCCCCTGTGTCTGCATCACTGTCTCAAGCTGGTCAATGTAGAGGCCAAACAAGGTAGGCGACAAAGGACACCCTTGTTTGACCCCGATGGTACTCATGATCTCGTCTGTCCACCCGGATCCTACCCGAACTCTGCCAGAAACTCTCTCGTAAAGTGCCATGACAGCCCAAATGATCTCCTGGTCATAACCCAAGTCCTATAGGCGTCGTATGAGGCGGGCTCTCGGGACTGTGTCAAATGCCTTGCGAAAATCCACAAAGCATTAATAAACCCTCTGCTTCCATGATCTCGCCTCCTCGATGATACATTTGAGCGTCAGAATGTGGTCCATGGTTCCATGATCACGCCGGAATCCGGCCTGTCCTGCAACTCTGAGTCCTCGACACTCTGCAAGTCTGCTAACCTCGGAGTCAAGTACTGATGCATAAATCTTGGACATGACATGTCCAATCATAATGGTCCTGTAGTTCTCCGTAGTCATGGGATCCCCTGCCTTGTGGATGGGTGAGATAGTGTTAATGGTCCAAGTGTGTGGAAATCCCAAACAAACCGCTTCATTAAAGAGGATCAGACGTAGAAGTGAAGGAGGATGGAGAGGTTAAAGGTAAGAGAGGATGGAGAGAAGAAGGATGGAGGGATGGAGAGCAGGCTGCCAAGCTGCAGCTTGCAGGATGGAGAAGATGGAGAGAAGGATGAAGAGGATGGAGAGAGAAGGATGGAGGTCCGAGGAAAACGAGATGGAGAGTCCAAGAGCAAAGGATGGAGGGATGGAGAGAGCTTAGAGAAGGTGGAGAGAGCAGCAAGGATGCACAGAAGGAGTGCAATGGGCGGGAGGCGGTGAAAAAGGGAGCTTGGCGGCGAAATCGCGACTTTGGGGGTCTAGGTCAAAAATAGGTTTTACGAAACGGCGTTTCTTCAAGAAACGTTGTTTCCATTTCGCCGTTTCCGTTTCTTGCCAAGAAATGGCCATTTCTGGCAACTATGCTTTAGATCTACCCCCATGGCATACCATTCCTGCGCATGTGACATCTCCTATGTGCTGTTGGTACACCACCCCCATGTTCTCCTCATTTGGGGGCTCACAGTTGGGGGTGACGTGGATAAACCCTACAACTTAGTGGCCATTGAGACCAACCCTTTGGCTGTGCAAAATCTAAAGCAGCGCAATAATGTTATTACAAGTCTCTTGGCAATATGTGGACTTCAATTAAGTCAGAAGCAAAACTAAAAGTTTGTGTATAAACTTGTGAGGGTTGTTTCCAAAGTGTGTGTGTCATCACTTCTTAGATTTTGGAAGCAGGACAGGAATCACCTATGCCTAAATGGCTACTGTTTGAAGAAGAATCATCAACATCAGGAGGGAGACATGGACCCAATAAGCATCTCTCGGCATTGAGGAGAATGGAGAGGTCACAAGTGAGAAAGGATGGAGAGGTAGAAGGAGGATGGAGAGCTCAAAGGTAAAAGAGGATGGAGAGGTGGAAGGAGCCTAGAGGATCAGAGGTAGAAGTGAAGGAGGATGGAGAGGAGGAGGATGGAGAGGTTACAGGTAAGAGAGGATGGAGAGAAGAAGGATGGAGGGATGGAGAGCAGGCTGCCAAGCTGCAGCTTGCAGGATGGAGAGAGAAGGATGGAGGTCCGAGGAAAACGAGATGGAGAGTCCAAGAGCAAAGGATGGAGGGATGGAGAGAGCTTAGAGAAGGTGGAGAGAGCAGCAAGGATGCACAGAAGGAGTGCAATGGACGGGAGGTGGCGAAAAAAGGAGCCAGGCGGCGAAATCACGATTTTGGGGGTCTAGGTCAAAAACAGGTTTTACGAAACGGCGTTTCTTCAAGAAACGTCGTTTTCGTTTTGCCGTTTTCGTTTCTTGCCAAGAAATGTCCGTTTCTGGCAACTATGCTTTAGATCTACCCCCATGGCATACCATTCCTGCGCATGTGGCATCTCCTATGTGCTGTTGGTACACCACCCCCATGTTCTCCTCATTTGGGGGCTCACAGGTGGGGGGTGACGTGGATAAACCCTACAACTTAGTGGCAATTGAGACCAACCCTTTGGCTGTGCAAAATCTAAAGCGCAATAATGTTATTACAAGTCTCTTGGCAATATGTGGACTTCAATTAAGTCAGAAGCAAAAATAAAAGTTTGTGTATAAACTTGTGAGGGTTGTTTCCAAAGTGTGTGTGTCATCACTTCTTAGATTTTGGAAGCAGGACAGGAATCACCTATGCCTAAATGGCTACTGTCTGAAGAAGAATCATCAAGTCAGGAGGGAGACATGGACCCAATAAGCATCTCTCGGCATTGAGGGGGATGGAGAGGTGAGGAGGAGGATGGAGAGGTCACAAGTGAGAAAGGATGGAGAGGTAGAAGGAGGATGGAGAGCTCAAAGGTAAAAGAGGATGGAGAGGTGGAAGGAGCCTAGAGGATTAGAGGTAGAAGTGAAGGAGGATGGAGAGGAGGAGGATAGAGAGGTTACAGGTAAGAGAGGATGGAGAGAAGAAGGATGGAGGGATGGAGAGCAGGCTGCCAAGCTGTAGCTTGCAGGATGGAGAGAGAAGGATGGAGGTCCGAGGAAAACGAGATGGAGAGTCCAAGAGCAAAGGATGGAGGGATGGAGAGAGCTTAGAGAAGGTGGAGAGAGCAGCAAGGATGCACAGAAGGAGTGCAATGGACGGGAGGTGGCGAAAAAAGGAGCCAGGTGGCGAAATCGCGATTTTGGGAGTCTAGGTCAAAAACAGGTTTTACGAAGTTTCTTCAAGAAACGTCGTTTTCGTTTTGCCATTTTCGTTTCTTGCCAAGAAATGGCCGTTTCTGGCAACTATGCTTTAGATCTACCCCCATGGCATACCATTCCTGCGCATGTGGCATCTCCTATGTGCTGTTGGTACACCACCCCCATGTTCTCCTCATTTGGGGGCTCACAGGTGGGGGGTGACCTGGATAAACCCTACAACTTAGTGGCCATTGAGACCAACCCTTTGGTTGTGCAAAATCTAAAGCGCAATAATGTTATTACAAGTCTCTTGGCAATATGTGGACTTCAATTAAGTCAGAAGCAAAAATAAAAGTTTGTGTATAAACTTGTGAGGGTTGTTTCCAAAGTGTGTGTGTCATCACTTCTTAGATTTTGGAAGCAGGACAGGAATCACCTATGCCTAAATGGCTATTGTCTGAAGAAGAATCATCAACATCAGGAGGGAGACATGGACCCAATAAGCATCTCTCGGCATTGAGGGGGATGGAGAGGTGAGGAGGAGGATGGAGAGGTCACAAGTGAGAAAGGATGGAGTGGTAGAAGGAGGATGGAGAGCTCAAAGGTAAAAGAGGATGGAGAGGTGGAAGGAGCCTAGAGGATTAGAGGTAGAAGTGAAGGAGGATGGAGAGGTTATAGGTAAGAGAGGATGGAGAGAAGAAGGATGGAGCGATGGAGAGCAGGCTGCCAAGCTGCAGCTTGCAGGATGGAGAAGATGGAGAGAAGGATGAAGAGGATGGAGAGAGAAGGATGGAGGTCCGGGGAAAACGAGATGGAGAGTCCAAGAGCAAAGGATGGAGGGATGGAGAGAGCAGCAAGGATGCACAGAAGGAGTGCAATGGGCGGGAGGTGGCGAAAAAAGGAGCCAGGCGGCGAAATTGCGATTTTGGGGGTCTAGGTCAAAAACAGGTTTTACGAAACGACGTTTCTTCAATTTCTGTTTCGCCGTTTCCGTTTCCGTTTCCTGCCAAGAAACGGCCGTTTCTGGCAACTATGCTTTAGATCTACCCCCATGGCATATCATTCCTGCGCATGTGGCATCTCCTATGTGTTGTTGGTATACCACCCCCATGTTCTCCTCATTTGGGGGCTCACAGGTGGGGGATGACCTGGATAAACCCTACAACTTAGTGGCCATTGAGACCAACCCTTTGGCTGTGCAAAATCTAAAGTGCAATAATGTTATTACAAGTCTCTTGGCAATATGTGGACTTCAATTAAGTCAGAAGCAAAAATAAAAGTTTGTGTATAAACTTGTGAGGGTTGTTTCCAAAGTGTGTGTGTCATCACTTCTTAGATTTTGGAAGCAGGACAGGAATCACCTATGCCTAAATGGCTACTTTGTAGATAAGATGGAAAATTATAGAACAGTCATTGTGACACTGGTGTTTGCCTATAAAAGATGGCAAATGAATGGAAAAAACCAAAGAGATATAGGAGGCAAAGATTAAGGCAACATCATGAAATGAAAGACATATTGTTGATCTCAATGTCAGTTTCAAACACACGATTATCATGACCCTGAGTGAATCTGATACGTTTTACTGTTCACACAATGGGTTTGATGATAGGCATTGCCCATCACATCCCCTTTTTTGGCTTTAAAAAAATAATCAGAGAAAGGAACTTTCTATTAATGCTTGTAAAAAGCCTTTTTTGACTTATCAATGCAATCTTAACAATTGTAAGAAAGGGAAACACATTTTTAGATGCATAGGTTCTTGCTATAATAAAAAGCCCATGTTAAAAATTCACCTAAATTGATGTTACTCAAATGACAAATGTGCCTTTGTGATATTATGAAGCAAAATATGCATATGAAGAAAAATACAAGATAAAACATAGCGTACACAAAACCGAGCTGTAGAAAAATCATCCAATCATCTTTTATTCTTCTCTTAGCAGTCATCAAATGAATACAAAGCTGTTTTTTTCCTTTGTTATGAGTGAGGAATGGCACACATTCTTTTTCTAAGTATAACTAGAACTCAATCGGTACCCTACCAGCAAAAGGTTGTAACCGTTCAGTTGTATCAAGGAATTTCAGCGGTATTTAATATAGAATCTTGTATATTACTAGATGCAGATAGGTATACTAGTAGAAAATATGGCATTTAAAGCAGAGAACTATAAAGTTTAGTGTTTTGCTCTTACTTTGTGGGAATTTGGAAACATATGATCCAAATTTCAGATTTCTGAACGGATTAGAAGCGTCATTGAATCAAAGAAAACAACAAGAGATAAAGCTTCTTGAAAGTATGAAAGAGCTTGGTCAAAAAAGATTGGAGCTTCGGAATATGCTGGCCACATTGTGGCCAAAACAGGTACGCATGTTTAAAATGGTTACTGTGTAGATGGGATGTAATATGTTGTAGGCTTATTGTCTTTATAAAGTTGGATTCTACTTAAAAAGTTCTATGCCATATCTAATTTTAGCAGTTTTAAGTATCATCAAAATGCTCCTAGCTTTTTAATGCTATTGCTGAATAGTTTGTATTAGTGGCCATTTACACATCTACTTCAAGGAGAGATTCCTGCTTGACCATTCAGCTTGATCATCTAACCAATTGTTGTGGTCAAGCCTCATATTCTACGTGTTTCTATGTGAGCAAGGATACCACTATGACTCATGGTTGAAATTGTTTATGTCCGAGTATGGGGGGCCATAATGTGAGCCATCTTGATCATTCAGCTTGATCATCTTGTGATCAGGTCTCATTTCTTCATTAAGGAGAGATTCCTGCTTGGGCATTGAGCTTGATCATCTAACCAATGGTTGTGATCAAGCCTCACATTCTATGTGTTTCTATGTGAGCAAGAATGTCACTATGACTCATATGGGGGTCCATTCCCCACATGTGAACCCCTGAATGAGGAGGACGACAGGGATTGATACTTGCAAGTTTGGGGCTGCCCAGTGGGCAGCACACGGACTGCCTTATGGGCAGTGGATAAGCCTGTGCCACATGGCTGGCTGCCATGTGGCCAGCAAAGCAGACCCAGCAGGTGGGCTGGAAGGCCCATCGAACTTGTGGGCCTAGAAGGGATTATGGAGGCCTGACCAATTGGCTTTGAAAATTCACCTTCCGTAGACGGTAGTTGCTCCCATCTAACTTCAATTCAGCTTGCAGCTACGTCAGTCGCTTGTCACCCTATTTCCACAACTTTTGGTGCAAGAGATTTGGTAGGTTAAATAACAGCGCGGAGTTCCAGCCAGGAAGATAGTGACACCTCCAAACCCCGAAGAATAGGACGATAAGGATTTCAAAGCATTGTCCACGATCATTGGGATGACATTGTGATCTCACATATCCAGCTCAAAGACACTGCTTTGGAGGCATCGACTATCTTGGAAAATCTGTATGATAAGAATAATTCAGCAAGGATCCTTATCAATTGTTCAGCATGAGGATGAAGGAGAGTTTGTCCATTATTACCTCACAAAATATAAGGTGGACAGGGATCAACTGGCAGTAGTTGGTCAAATCATGGATACAAATCAGTTGGCTGACTGAGCATTCTTTGTAGGGGCTTCAAAGCATTGGTTACAAGTGTAACAACAGCACAGTGAGCCAAGCTACTCACATTTGAGGAGTTAGGGCTGTTGCTATTGCAAGAAAAAGCCATAGAGAAGATGTACAAAGGAGATAGTGATGACGAGCATTAATTGCTACTGGCAAAGGCAAGTTCAAAGGAAAGGATAAGCCTAGGAAGGGCAAGCCCAAGAAAAATTTTCATGCTGCTGTTTTAGATGAGAATGGAGACTCTTTAAATAGTGAAGAAGTAAGAAGAACAAGACGTGCCTGAGTAAGTAGTAAGAAGAAGTAAGAAGAACAGAACTCTGCAATCTTGCTCTGAGAGGTGTCTGATGATGTGGCCAAGCCCCGTCGCCTGAGTAAGTACTCTCTGTGTTGGACCGCCTCGTGAATGAAGGCCGCGAGGCATCTCTGATCTGGGTAGGCGAGGAATCTGCGATGCTCCCTAGGGATCCCCTCTGCTCTGCCGCTCTCTATGCGGAGGCGGTGTGATGATACCCGAAACTGTCCGATGGAGATCCGTAGTGAGTGAGGCATATGAAGCTCAGTGTACCCCGGTGGTGTGATGAATCCCTCCTCCGAAATACGAAGACAGTAATCTCTATAGAAACTCAGCTTCACTGGAAGCTCCCTCGGCTCCAACTAGGTCCTAAAGGTGTGTAGCTGCAGGAGATCCTCTCGAATGACCTGGTTGGTGTGTGGCCCGATCGGGATGGTGGGTGGGAGTACCGGAGGGGCATCTAAACTGTATTGAAAAGGAGGTATCCTATCAATGTGAAACCCTAGTCTCACAAACCATCTGTGAGTCCGTGCATACCAGCATCGCTCGTCTCCCTCCGCTGCCAACCTCATGGAGGAATCGAGAGCCAACCATGGCAACCTCTGTCTCCCTGATGTGCAGTCCCCATATGATCTAACCCGGTGTAGATATATGATGGTCTAAAAGGCTGCATCTAGCTGGAGTGGAGAAGCACCAAACTCGGCCTGAATGATGTGATGTGGTACAGATGGTTTCCCCCGGATCATCCGTGAGAGCATGAGGATTTGCAGGCGCTCCACCCGTGTTCACTCTATCTCTGACATGTCAGGTTCCCAACAAGGGCTGCCATACATACCGGCTGGTCGGGCCAAGGAGTCAAAGAGAAGAGCCTTGGTCCGAGGATCCTGGAAGTGGGAGTGGAAGCACTGTCTCTCTAGCTGAGCCAGTGAGGCGTATCCCCTACTCAGTTTGGCCTGCATCGCTGGTCTCATTGTGAAGATCGGGCCGGAGAAGATGACCCCCAAGTAAGTGTATGAGGATACGATCTCAACTGGTGACCCAGCGAAAGTGAACTGCTTCTGTTACATGTTTGCTCGAGAGGTGTTAAAGATCATGACCTTGGTCTTGCCAAGGTTGATCTCCAAATCATGGGATAAACAAAAAGCCTGCAGTGCATCCAGGTGTCGCTGGGTGTGGACGACAAGAGTGCCATGTCATCTGCATAAAGAAGAATCCTGATGTGATGATCTCGGCAAGTGAGCAACCGGTCCCTACGGAAGCCCCTATGAAAGTCTCAAGCTCATCGATGTAGAGGCCAAACAGGGTTGGTGATAAGGGACAACCCTGTTTGACCCCTATGGTACTCAAGATCTCATCTGTCCGTCCGAACTCGGCCTGAGACTCTCTCATAAAGTGCCATGACTGCCCAGATGATCTCCTGATCAAATCCCAGTGTCTGTAGGCGTGTGATGAGACGAGCTCGAGGTACTGTGTCAAAGGCTTTGTGGAAATCCACAAAGCAGGAATATACCCTCTCCTTCCATGATATGGCCTCCTCAATGACACTCCTGAGTGTGAGTATGTGATCCTTAGTCCATGGTCTCGCCTGAAACTGGCCTGACCCTTTGCTCTGAGCCCTCTCATCTCTGCGAACAGGCTGACCGACACATCCAATACAGCTGCATAGATCTTGGACATCACATGTCCAATCATGATGGTCATGTAGTTACTTGGGTCCATGGGATCCCCTGCCTTGTGGATGGGGGTGATGGTGTTGAGAAGAAGAAGGCAGATAGAAAAAAGCTTGATGCTGATTTTTCAGATGAGAATGAAGACTCTTCAAAACAGTGGAAGCAGTAAGAAGAAGAGAAAGTGCTTCTACTGTGGCAAGCCCGAATATTATGAAAGAGATTACAACAAGAAGAAGCAGATAAAAAGAAGAAGGTTTAGCCTAAGGAGGAAAGCCCTTGGAGGAAGAGTCAAGGTTAGAGGAGGCATATACTATGGTAATTGAAGAAGCCCTCCTAGGTTAATCACTGCAACACTAAGGGTAGGTATATAGGCAATGGAGTGACCATGTTTATGTTAGGCATAGAGGGATGATACCTAGAGCCTATAGATTTGGAGTCATTGGAGATGGACAAGAGCCAGAGTTGGATCAATCAGTGGGGGATGAGCCTTGAGGATATGGCAGTCATCATTGGAGGATATGAGGATGAAGTTGAGCTCCCAGATTGGAGGCATAGGGAGCATGGAGACAGAGGTTGTTGCAGCAGTTTAGAGTATGATACTGAGGTAGAATGGTGGGTACTTTAGACAGGTGCCTGGCTTGCTGTGATGCTAGGCAACATGGAGATCAAGCTCCAATGGAGGCTACATGGCTAGCCATGCCCTCGTGAGAGTTGATGTATTCTCTCAGCTTTGTTTTGATTAGTCAAACAGATTGTTCTTAGCTAGGAAAATAGAGGGTGAAGGTCTCCTATTGGATATATTAGGAGGCTTCATAGTGGTGGCATTCGACAATTGTTGCATGATGGTTGTGATAGTTAATAATGGTGAGGTTTTTGGGGAGGCTTCATACGAGTGACATTTGGCGATTGTTGCATGAGGCTTATTGCATGACGGTTCTAATAGTTCATGATGAGGTTTCATGGAGACCAAGATGCAGATGAAGGCAGATAAAGGAGGCATTCCATGCATTCAATGGAGGCTCAGTTGCAGTATGCCACAAAGATTTGTGGTAGATTCAATCAAGGACTTAGCATTGGAGACTAGGAGCTAGACCTTGAAAGAGTTAGGGTTGAGTCGTAAGAGGACCTCATGAGGAGCTTGGTTTTTGAGATTTTAGGATTTTTGAAGAGAATCGTGCTGCTGTTAGGTGGGGGGAATCCATGTGGATCACCAATGGGGATCTCTCTGCACAAGGTTTGTGGATGGAGTCTGCGGATTGTACAGGATGGTGGATTGGTTGAAACAACCTTTGATGTTTGGTGCCTACTAGCTTCCAGGTTTATAATTGTATGTTAATGTGTAAGTTGTAGGATGACTTGGCCATTAGTGGAGCCTGCATCTTGGTGACTCACTGGTGCATGTTACAGGGACGGAATTTATGGTGATTGACCTGGCCTCAAACTGATTTGCTCCTCCCTCCCTCCTCCTCCACGTCTGCTCCTCCTCCCCCTTCACCTACTGGTCCTCCCCCCTTCCCTCCCCTGTAAAGGACACTTCAGTGCAATTAATTCCATGGGCCAAGGCAAGGGACTGAAGGTTAAAGAGGGGTAAAGATCAGTTCGTTTTTGCTGCATGCCTGCTGTTCATGCCTTCCCAGAGGCCAAAATCTGATTCGCACTTCTTCCAGTAGCCTTCCGGGCCATGCACCTATCAAAATCACACTTTTCTAGACAGTTTGCTTCCAGGCAACTCAATTTGCTTCCAGACTTGGCGATTCTCTTCCAGCAGGTTTTCCAAGGTTGCTTTTGCTGATTTTCAACTGCAAGGGTGCCAGAGATCTTGCTAGGGAATTTCGTTTTTGGCTGATGCACTGATGCACTACGGTGCTATTCTTGTATTTGCAAGCCTTTTGAATAGAAGATAAAGAAATACCAAAAGGGGTGCTAAGTTTAGGGCCAATCTGGTGCCCGGTGCAAGACGGGGGCGATCTAGCTCTCGGGTGTTGTGTTTTTAAGTTGATTTTAGTATGTGGTGGAAAGCTCTAAGTGGCTGTAAATTAATTATTTGCTGGTTATTATCTGTTCACTGCCCTTTGGGGTTTACAAAGGCCGGTTTCATTGGTTCCATTGTCGGGACATCACCAACTTTCTCAAGGGGGTGGGACATGTGGTTGTTTTGGATGATGCTGGGATCAGGGATATCACCATCTCTCTCAAGAGGTGAGGTCTGTGGTTGCTAAGATAATTCAGCCATAAGAATTCAGCCAAGATGTTGTGCAGTGTAATCACAGGATTTGCCAAAGTATATGCCTCATGAGGAACAGCTAGAGTCAGAGGAATAAGACGAGATCTTGATTCAAGAACAGTTATTGGCACACAGTGGTGATATGAACTTGCAGATTCACCTCAATTGATGCTATTCTATCACATCTGACTACCAGGGCAGTTTGTGGGCTGTTGGTGGGCTGCTAGGACTGCTAGAAGCTCAAAAACGAATTTCGTTTTTGTGCCAAGAGCCTCCAGATCAGTTCGTTTTTGCGGCATGCCTACTGGTCATGCCTTCCCAGAGGCCAAAATCTGATTCGCACTTGTTCCAGGAGCCTTCCAAGCCATGCGCCTATCAAAATCGCACTTTTCGAGACAGTTTTGTGCTTCCAGGTAACTCAACTTGCTTCCAGACTTGGCGATTGTCTTCCAGCAGGTTTTCCAAGGTTGCTTTTGCTGATTTTCACTTGCCAGGGTGCCAGAGATCTTGCCAGGGAATTTCTTTTTCCATGTTTGCAGATTTCACAGGGTTTCCCGAGCTTTCCAATCGGTTGATTGTTTTTCGGGAGCTTTCCTACTGCCTTATAACCTTCGGATCCTTTTGCTTTGTGCAGCTGGCCTTTCTGTTTGCCAGGAACACTAGAACCCTCAGCCAGATTCGGAAGCAGGGCTCCCATGGAATGTTGCATTGGACTGGGATGCCTTTTTCTGTGATTGCATAGCAGGATGGAAGTGCCTGTGAATGGATTATTCAGTTGGCTGTCTATGGGCTAATGAATTGCGGTGCTATTCTTGTATTTGCAAGCCTTCTGAATAAAAGATAAAGAAATACTGAAAGGGGCACTAAAGTTTAGGGCCAATCCGGTGTCGGTGCAAGGGGGTGATCTAGCTCTTAGGTGTTGTGTTTTTAAGTTGATTTGGTTTGCCGTGGAAAGTTCTAAGTGGCTGTAAATTAAGTATTTGCTGGTTATTATCTATTCACTGTCCTCTGGAGTTTCGGAAGGCGGGTTACAGGTGCATCTTGTAGGTTCTGTTGTAACTTGTATTAGTGACTCGGTTTGGCTGTGCCACAGGCAGTGGATTCTGGGATGCTAATTGCACTAGAGATTTGGATGCTAGTTGGGTTAGGATAGAGTCTTTTGCTGGAGTTAAGGGTCATTGAGTGCTCCAACATGAGACATCAGGTTTTTAGAGGGGTGTCATTGGCTTGTGATCTAGATTGAATCAGATGGTTTGTGGATGAAGCAGACTGCTTTTTGGAGGACATGGTGTTACATAATTGGTTTGAGCATGTGGAGGCTTTGTACCACATAATCCATGAGCAGGAACCTAGAGGAGCAGAACATCAACGTACACTTGTGGATGCCTTGGACTTGTTTCGGAGTGTGAGCTGATATAGCATCTCATTCAATAAGTGGGTGTAGGCTCAGATTGGGTCATTGAGAGGGGGCAAATTAGGGTCAACTTAGCCCATGGGGATTGACACCTGCAAAAATGCTAGGGTTTGGGGCTGCGAAGAGGGAAGCACATGGACTGCGACATGAGTAGTGGATACGCCTGCCACAAGGGTAATCTATTAGCCATTGGTGGTTGCCACATGTGCAGCAAGCAGATCCTTATTTTGTGGACTGAAAGGTCCACCAAATAGGCAGGCTTAGAGGGGCTTGGACATGGAAAGCCATGATTAGGGGCTGATGGTGAATTAGGGCTGAGTCAGCCTCTGTATGATTGGTCATAGGGCTTGATCTGGTTGGCTATTTGCATGGGGATCAAGTCAATGCTGTAGCAAGGTGACCCTATCTATAGGGGTCAGTATGCTTGGACAGTCCGGTCCCTACAAGGGCAAGTTGGTCAGCATGAAGAGAGGGGGCAGACTGGTCCTCATCTATGAAAGGAGCTCTTGGGTCTCACTATACCCATCCACCATGCAAGCCTTGCAAGGCACTCGGGGCAAGGCGAGGGAATACAACAGTCTGTTGGAGCTCTTGATGCTCAATTTTGCTCATAGATAGCAACCCAGGGCTGAAGGTAGGTGTTATGTAGCTGGATGCTAATCCTCTGATTAGTGGACTTAATGCACGAGGGTTAGGGGGCCTTGGATAAAGAGAAATAGGTTAACGTGGGGCTAGAGGACTGAGAACAAGCAAATTTCCAGACCAAGTGCTCCCTTTCTAATGAGCAATGAACCATTCTTCCTTCACTTACAAGTTGCAGCAGACAAGGACGATCTGTTTGACAACAAATAACCTCTAGACAACCCTACACGTACCTAGGGGTTCTCTTTTCTGGCCCTATCTTTACGATGAGATTGGCGATGCAGGCCCGACTGAGCATAGGATATGCCTCATTGGCTAGGTTGGAGAGGCAGTGCTTCCACTCATGTTTCTAGGACTCTCGGACCAAGGCTCTTCTATTTGATTCCCTGATTAGACCAACCGGGATGTATGACAGCCCTTGACCGGATCTCTCAGATGCAGAGTGGGATCGGGTGGAGTGTCTACAAGTTCTTATGCTATCACGGATGATTTGCAGTAAGCCATCGGTTCCCCACTAGATTATCCAGCCGAGTATGGATGATCCCCACTATAGCTTGACAAAGCATTCTAGGTCATCACATATCTATGGCATGTTAGAGGTTATGGAGACTTCACTTCAGGGCGTCATAGACTACCATGGTTAGCATTATCCTCATCCATGGCCATAGTAGTTGCGAGTGACCAGAGATGTTGGTATGCACGTGCAAACAGGTGGTTCGAGAGATTAGGGCTCCACATGGATAGACTTCCCCCCTTCTAGTATGGTATTGATGCGCCGTTTCTCCCACTTGGATATCACGAGGTTAACCAGGTCATACATGAGGACCTCCTGCACCTGATTGGAACCGAGTGAACTCTCAGTGAAGCTCAGCTTCTATAGAGATCATTGCCTACGCATTTCAGACGAGGGCTTTGTTGATCCTCTAGGATATACTCGGATTCATCTTCCTCACTCACTGAGGATCGCTATTGCGAAGTTTCTGGTCTCGTCGCATAGACTCCATATCGAGAGTGGCGGAGCTGAGGTAGTACCCAGGGAGAGGTGCATATGAACCTTATGTGATCTGCAGGAGATCGAGTATGATGATCATTTCATCTTCAGATGCCCTATGTACTACGAGATTCGATGGCGCTACATCTGTCTCTTCAAAGATAGCTATGGGATGCTCTCCTGTTTTCTCTCTTATCCGGACCAGAGATGTTTGGCCGCTTACATCCATGAGTCTAGAGCATTGATCATTGAGTTATTCCAGTCGGACCGTGTAGGCTCTCCCCCCGTAGGCCTCGGACACGGACGTAATCCACAGCCTGCGGCGTGACACACCCGACAGAGGACGGACTCATAGATTACACTTGGGGACATTCCCTCTATGTTCAGGGTTGGAGCACGACCGACAAAGGCAGAGCCACATCTAGGATACAGCGCATGGTTGCACCCACGGATAGGCGACGACACTCTATCTCTGATTTTATGTTACCACTCCCTCACCGTCCCTGCGATGGAAAGGGGGGGAGGGGCTGCAGCTATGATATTGTACCAGATCTTGTCTTGTACTTTGATGACATGTAGTAGTAGTGAGGGTGGAGATGATGGATACTGGTAATGATATGATGTTACCACTGATGTTATTATGATCATGTGGCATTTTTTAAATAGTTATGGGTGTTGATGCTCATTTTAGTAGCTTCACCCTTTCAGCTTGCTTTGTTTCAGGTTTCTCATGTCTCATAGGCCCATCAGTCTTTCGAAGACTTTAATAAACTTTATTTATTTCTTTCTTTCTCATTGATGAAATCAAGGACTAAGTAACACAGAAAATGGTACGGAAGATATGGCATGACCCAGGAGCAAAAAAGCAATTTTACAAAGGGGAAATCAAGCGGATGGACAGCTATGCAGTGCAGAATTATCTTGGGGAAGACATTTCAATCTTTAAAAGGCATGTAATCTGCAAACCAAGGACTCACTCACATGAGTTAGAAGTGGAATGAGGGAGATGGATGCAGCCCAGGATTCCAAGAGAGGAAAGACAATGCAAAATCTGTCCTACAGGGGAAATAGAAGATGAGCAGCAGTGCTCTTGAAATGCCAAGCATATGCACACATCAAGCTTGGAAGCTGCATAAAAGAAATCTTGGAACATGGTAGCAAGTTCTCGGATTTGCACACAAAATATCCCAGCAAATACTCACAACCTAGTTAAGGTTTTTGAGAACTGTCTATCACTGGATGTAACTGACCACTTTGTAGTTTAATAGTGGTCACCAGTCCCTTAGATCTTGTAGGGTCTCAAGAGGACTTTAAGACAATCATATCAGCTCAAAGGAGAGCTGCCCGAGACGAGGGGTCACTCTGAAAATAGCTCAACGGGTTCAGAGATCGAGGAGACCACATCCCCCTCCGCCACCACAGCATGAGACAGCCCGACGAACGCATATCTAAGACATTTTCACCGCTCATAGATGAGCCACCACAGGACCGGGTTTCGGTTTCCGAGTTCCAACTCCAACTCTCAGCTTGCTTCAAATAGCACATGATATGTCTTGTACTTGATTTTGCTTGAGCTATTGAGCTTTTAATTTCAGCATAGTACTCAGCAAGGGTCTTTTCTCCAACCCTTTGTGGCTTGTATGAGCTCTTTTCCCTTTGGGGGTATTTTGCACTTTGTCCCATAGTCCCGTGAGGCCTTCCGCAGACGTTAATCTCTCTCTCTCTCTCTCTCTCTCTCTCTCTCTCTCTCTCTCTCTCTCCGGTTTGGATGCTCGGTTAGTAGCTCCACCTCTCTTGTTGGATTTATATCAGGTTTTTTCACAGTCTCATAGACCCATCGGTCTTCTAAAGACTTTAATAAACTCTCTCTCTCTCTCTCTCTCTCTCTCTCTCTCTCTCATGTGCTCACACTTTGGAGCATCATAGAGGAGGCTAGATCATAGAAGCAAAAGGTATATTGTCTCTCATGTGCTCACACTTTGGAGCATCATAGAGGAGGCCAGATCACAGAAGCAAAAGGTATATTGCTACTTTGTGGACTTTCGCAAAGCCGTTGACACGGTCCCACGAGCGCCTGCAGGAGCTGGGGTATGACCAGGAGATCATATGGGCTGTTATGGCACTCATGAGAGAGTCTTAGGCCGATTTTGAACAGGTGCCGGATGGACAGAGGAGATTATGAGCACCATTGGAGACAAGGTTGCCCGTTGTCACTAACCTTGTTTGGCCTCTACATAGACCAGCTCAATATCTTTATGAGGACATTAGGGGGGACTGGTTGCTCTCTGGCCGATACCTTGGTTCAGATCCTCCTATACACAGATGATGTGATACTAATGTCGTCCTCTCCTGAAGGGCTCTAGAGACACTTTGATGCATTGATGCCTTTTGTGAGTCACACGATTTGAAGGTCAACCATGGAGAAACCAAGGCTATGATCTTCAACACATCTCGAGCAGCCATGCAGAGGGAGCGGTTCACTTTCGATGGGGAGCCGGTTGAGATTGTCTCCGCATACACCTACTTGGGGGTTGTTTTCTCTGGCCCGATCTTCACGATGAGACTAGCGATGCGGGCCTGTTTGAGTAGAGGCTACACCTCACTTGCCTGATTGGAGAGACAGTTTCCATTCACATTTTCAGGACCCTCGGACCAAGGCTTTCCTACTTGACTCCTTGGTTCGCGACTAGTGGGCATGTATGGCAGCCCTTACTGGGGCCCAGACCTCTTAGACACAGAGTGAGATTGAGTAGAGCACTTACAGATCCTCTTGCTCTCGTGGATGATTCGGGGCAAGCCATTAGTGTCGCACCATATCATTCGAGCCGAGTTCGGAGCTACCCCACTGCAGCTAGATGCCGCCTTCCAGACCATCACCTATCTCCATCTAGTCAGACAGTATGGTTCCTGTACATTGAAATGACGTAGGTTACCATGGTTGGCTCTGGCATCATCCATGGGTCTCACAGATGGAGGAGACGAGTGGGGTTGGTATGCACAGACACGTAGGTGGTTCAAGAAAATGGGACTCCACATTGATAGGCTGCCCCCTTTCCAGTACAGCTTAGACGCCCCATCTATCCCACTTAGATACCATGAGGTGAACCGGGTCATTTGAGAGGACCTCCTATAGCTACACACTTTCAGGACTTGGTTGGAGCCGACGGCTTCGAGTGAAGCTCAGCTTCGGCCTTCTACAGGGATCATTGCGTCTACATCTCTGAGGAGGGTTTCATTATCCCCCCAGAGTACACGCGGATCCACCTACCGCACTCACTGAGGATCGCCATCAGGCGGTTTTTAGTGTCATCGCATCGACTCCGTATCGAGAGTGGACGAGCTGAGGGGATTCATAGGGAGGGCCACATTTGCATGTTGTGTGTTTGACAGGAGATCGAGTCAGATGAGCACTTTGCATTCAGATGCCCCGTATACTATGAGATCCGTGGCCAATATCATTGCCTCTTCAGAGATGGTTTTGGGCCCCTCACCAGGCTCCTTACATACCCAGACCAGAGGTGTCTTGCTGCCTTCCTTCGCGAGACACTTTAGCATAGGGTGTGGAGATAGGCTTCTGACACACAGTCCGATCCCTCTCAGATTAGGATTACTGAATTTTTCCACTCAGACCATATGGATCACATGGCCCTTGTCGGGAGACAGAGACCTAGAGTCCGAGACATGCCATACTCAACAGCGAACAGAGACGCAGATTACACTTGGCGACCTCCCTTCCTTGTTCAGACGTGGAGCACGACCCATAGGAGTTACATTAGCTTTGGTCAGGAACAGGGTCATCGCTAGGAGACCGAGGCAGACTGTATCCACGGACAGTTGCCAGCACTCCATCACGGGCTACACATCATCATGATCTCACCCTTCTCCCGAGCCTCCCTTGACACCTACACCATCTTGAGGTCACATTGTACTGATGAGGATGATGTTGATGACATCATTGATGCTATTTGACTATGTATTCTTTGTATTTTTTGGGCTTAGCATTCAGCATGGGTGATGATGCACGCTCAGTAGCTCCACCCTTCTGCTTGTTTGTATCATGTTTCTATCAGTCTCATAGACCCATCGTCTTTTGTAGACTTTAATAAACTTTCTTTCTTTCTTTCGTAGACACACTAGTGCGACCAACGGCCATGTATGCAACACCTTCTAGGGGTGTGACTTACCAAAGACCAAGTGGAGGAAATTTGAGCAGGTACATGTGACTGGGGTCCAGGATAATTTGGAGTAAGCCCTTAGTTCCGCATGAGATAGTACAGGCAAAGTTTGAACGACTCCCCTACAGATTGATGCCATCTTTCATATAGTGACTTTCATCCACAGAGTTTGGGACTTGCCTCGATGGAGATTACTGAGATTGGCGTTGGAGTCATACAGACGACTAGCATAGAGTGGAGCAAACACATGGTATGCAAACACATGGTATGCATGGATATCCACATGGTTAACCAGGCACGATATCTAGATGGACAGGCTCCCTCCTTTTCAGTATAGCATGGACGCATCTCCTGAGTCGATCCCACGAGATGAGATCAGCCATATCATACGGTTAGATCTCCTTCAGCTCCATATGTCTCGGACTTGGGGGGGGGGGGACCAGGAGCTAGCCACCAAGTCCCAGTTCTACCACGACCACTTCCTGAGAATATCAGAGGAGGGGTTCATCATCAGACCCAGTATCTTGAGGACAGAGGAGCCTTGCATGCACTGAGGATTGCCATTGGCCAGATGTGCGTTTCATCTCATCAGTTGAGGATCGAGATGGGGAGAGTAGGAGGCATACCTAGGGAGCAACGGATATGTATGCTTGTGATTGAGACAGAGGAGCATTTCCTATGTGCCTTTCTAGCCTATTATGAGATCGGGGGACCTCTACCAGGAGGGGAGCGGCTTCGGTCCCTCTCATGATTGATCCACTTCCAGGGCCAGGTCTGCATTGGCCTATATCTACTTGAGATGCACCGACACAGGGAGATCCTACTACTACAGATTAGAGAGTAGCAAGAGGCGATCAAACCGCAAGACAGAGAGGCTGATAGAGCACAGCGATATGTCACAGGCTTCTATACATTGGAGTCAGTTCTAGGACACAGCGGGATGGAGGTGGAGGAGATAGCTGGCATGCGGGCAGCCTGGATTACTAAGAGAGGGACGCAGAGACTACCTGCAGCATGGAGAGTGACCAGAGCACACTCTATTGAGGTCCGTCCTATCATAGCTTTCCTCAGGGGAGATTGCCCGAGCTGAGGGGTCACTCTGAACATAGCCTAGCGGGTTTAGAGATCGAGGAGACCACGTCCCCCTCCGCCACCACTGCAAGATACATACCGATAGACGCAGATCCGAGACTTTTTCACTACTCATAGATGAGCCACCCTTTGGCTTTTGATCCTGGGTCTCAGCTCTCAACATGCCATAGCTCTCAGATAGTTGCTAGTCTCTGGGTTATATATGATTTTGATTTTGCTCGAGCAATTGAGCTCTGCAGAGTTATCAGTTTTTCAGTTTAGCAATCTTAGCACTCAGCAAGGGCCTTAGCGCACCCTTTGCTCCAGCCCACCAGGGCTTGTATGAGATCATCCTTTTTGGTGTACTTTGTACCTTGTCCCATAGGCCCACGAGGCCTTCCATAGATGTTTATACATCTCTCTCTCTCTCTCTCTCTCTCTCTCTCTCTCTCTCTCTCCCTCTCTCTGCCCTTGTCTACTTTACTGAATTCACTCTCAATGCCCCTCGTCTCTCCCTGACAATGTCTGAAGAAACTGGTGCCGGTGAGGAGGCTACAAGCCGTCTACTGCCCCTTGAAGAGCCTCAAAGGAGAGGAAGGTAGTGAGCTGGATTTCAAGGCAGAGAACCTTGTGACAAAGGAGCAACAAGCGGAACTAAAGGCTAAATTGAAGGAGCATTTCAACAAGCAATTGATGGACTTGAAGGACATGATGACGGACCAAATGCAGGTAGTTGCATTGCTACAGGTCACAATTGCGGGCTTAGTAGTGGGAACCGGTGGGACTATTCCTGTGGTGCTTTTTCACTGCAAAACATTCACATGTGAGAAGAAGAAGCATTTTTTCCGATTGGATAGACACATGGTTGAACCAGTGGCAGATACACTTTTCTTTCCAATGCTTTGAAAATCCAAATCGTGCAAGGGATGTTCAAAGAAAAGGCATTGGCTTGTTAGAGAGGAGTTCCTCCAACCTAAGGATGAGTTTAATCTCATCACAAAGTCACACAATTGAATATGGACATGGAAAAGATACCTTTCAATATCTACTACAGAAACTTTGGGACATATAGTCCACAGCCTCGTACATGGATCCCACCACCTTGTGTGGGCTTTTCATCAATGGGTCGGCGAAAGAACATAAACTCCAAGTGAAGAATAACCCCACTAAGAACCTCTAGAATGCAATTAGATACACCAAGATCTATGACAATACGATGGTGAAGGGGATTTCTTTGAAACCATAGGCTACCACGAATTCCGAGCCAAAGGTAGGAGGAAGAGACACTTTCGGCCCCCTAGGGCAAAGCAGACTCAAGCCATGGGTCCTCAATAGAATCGACTGAGGCGGTTGCAAAGCACGTAAAGAAGACCGAATAAACCCTTCAGTACATAAAGCAAGGGTGTTGCTTCCTTTGCGAACAAAGGCATTGTTCGAAGTTGAAAGGTAAGGCGAAGTCGGCTACGTTGAGGGAAGGTTAAGGTAACACTTTCTCTTCCGTTCATACCATGCTCTTAGGTCAATGGCCTTGGAAGCATGGTTGTAACTTTAACATGAATTAAATTGATCTCATACATATATATTGGATGATCATGGGTAGGACAATGCACATTTTATTTGACTCTAGAAGTTCTCATAATTTCTTGAATGCTAAAGTTGTGCATAAGTTGGAGGTTCCAACACGACCGAGTGACCACGTCTACGTTGTAGACGTGACAATGGGAAAGCAAATATGGAATCGATGTACGGCATATATTCTCCTCTCTATCCATAATTACTCCGAAGGTCTAGATTTCATGCTTGTGGTTTTAGATAGAGTGGATGTAATTCTAGAGAAAGAGTGGTTGCACAAGCTAAATGCCCATACTGACGGGTAGAGTCACAAGTTAGCTTTTGCCAAAGGGGAAATAACCTATGTATTGCAGGGTGAATTTGATGTCACATTTTTCCCTCTTGTAAAGTCTTTGGAAGTAATAAATATGATGACAAGTTTTGATTATGAAGTGTACCAATGTTTTTAATATACTTTTGCATATGAGGTTAATAATGTGAATGAATTTTCGAAGTTAGATGCATAGGAAGCACGTGCACTTTCTAACTTTAAAACAAAATCTACTAATGTATTTGCATCCCGGTTACTGCTTGGTTTACCACCCGTTAGGATGGTAGATCATCAGGTAGAGTTAGTTCTAGGAGCTCAGTCTATAAGCATTGCGTCTTATAGGATAAAGTGAATTGGAAGAAGATAAGATATCCCAACAATTCTAGGATTGGGAAAGATTAGAAAAAAATCTCCCTGGGGCACCTCCGGGGCTTTTGAAGCACAAGGACGGAAGTTGGAGAATGTGTGTAAACTACAAAAGGTTGATCAAAATTACAATCAAGACCCGATATCTACTTGATTGATAGGCTGTATGGACTACGGAGTTGCCTATTTTACAAAGATTGACCTTCATACAAGCTACCACCAGATACATGTAGCTGAGGATGGCGTCCATTAGGCGGGATTCCGAACTAGGTATGGCCATTATGAGTTTTTGGTACTTTCTTTTGGACTACCTTCCAACAAACAATGAATGATATATTTCATGAATATCTGAAAAGTGGGATCTAGACTGTTCGTAGGTGCAGCCCCAGTCCTAGGAGGACCGACTCGTAGCTTTTGAGAGTAAAAAGCTAGATGATATGCAAGTTCGGTGCCCAACTTAGGAGGAGTTATATGTGGTTATTTACACATTGAAAACTTGGAGACATTATCCATATGAAGCCAAGCATGTTGTAATTAACGGACCACGAGTTTGTCAAATACATATGTGATAGGCCTGAGTTGAGGGGAAGGAAGACATGTTGGGCTGAACTTATGTAAGACTTTGATATGGAAATAAGTTTGAATAAGATTGCCAATGATATGAGTTGCATCAGTGAGGTGAACTCTTTGAGTTTTATCGAGATAGGAATTGACCTTTTGATTCCCTGAGAGGGTTGTGTAGGACCGGCAATCATTTTGTTCGGCATCGGCAGCAAGTCTAGACAAGTAGCTCTAGACAAAGAGGCCAAGATTCAGGGGCCATACCATCTGTACAGGTGACGGGTGGTCATATCTACATACTGAATGGTTTGCTGTTCTGAGGAATTTAGTGACCCTATGATTTAGTAACGTGGACGTTTTACTAACCTAAGATGAAGATAGAGGTCGCTGACTTTGTGGTAAAGCGCCAGCAGCGTCGGTTGAGTGCCTCAAGGCTGGAGGGTTGTTGCATCCTTTAGACATCCCTGGAGGTAAATGGGAAAGTATTTCCATGGACTTCATTGTGGAATCACCATGAACCCAATAAGGGCTCCTTTCTTTTTCCAACCTTTTCCTGCATTCATTTATGTGGTATCCAGACTTCTTGCAATAATGGCATTTACCCGTTTTTTGGGCTGACCTGCATTTTCTGAATTTTTCGTTGATGGCTTAACTGAATCAGTCCTAGGCTGAACCACCAAAGTGAGGCTTATTTTGCCTTTAGCTAACAAGGCTTGATCATCATCATGCATCTTGCAACAGGACTGCTCCTAACTGATAGTAAACACACCCAAATTTGGTAGAATATGCAGGAAGGTTAGAATAGAGTAGTACCTTATGTTTTAGGAAAAAGGTAGGGGTAGAAGGTCATGGGCTGGACCTGCAACAGAGACTTGTGAGGGTCTGCACAAGGACAGGAGGAAGTCAATCCTTTTTAGAATTCAGCTGAGTGTTGGAACTCTTGCTGTGTAGTAATGAAGTACAAGTCATGAATTGCCTTGCCAAGTACAACTAGAGCCTTTATATAGGTATGGCCCAGGGCAGCACAAAGCAGTATTGCTTATGGGATTACCTCCTAGGATGCCACGTGGCAACTTATGGTATCCCCTAAAAAAGAAAAGAACACTTACAAGCCAATAAAGGCCTTTCTACTAACTTTTAGCCTAAGTTTAGCCTAAGTAAAAAGTAACCATCTGTTACAATCCTCCCTCCTCAAATAGAAATTTGTCCTCAAATTTGAAAAGGATGTAACTTGGACATACAATGCTCCTTGTAAACCTGAACAGCTCAATTTTGGTCATATCAGCTGAACAATGAAGTTTCTTAGTCAAATACCTCCCTATAGGCATGCTGATCTGTAAATGGATCATATAATATTCCCAAGAAATCAAGCAATCGGGCGGAAGAGTTATGCTGTTCAACATAACAGATCTGATCATATGATCTAGTGAGAGACATGCTGATCTGAGAAAGGATAGTGAATGCTGGCTGCAGCATGTCCATATACGCCATATAGCAAGAGAAAATCAAATCTGCTCATAAAGACTCAATTTTGGCCATAGAATTCAGCTAAGCAATTGAGGGTACTGCTCCACAATTGTAGATGGCTGCCAAGGAGACTCCTCGTCAGGTAGACCTCTCCATTTGATAAGATATTCCATGTAGGACTTGTTCCTGAGCACATGATCTCTAAATCCAAGGATCTTTTCAGGAATATACTCAATTTGGTCCTCTTCATCCAGAGGAGGTGGCTCTTCCATAACTTGCTCCTTGGGTCCCAAATACTTCTTGAGCAGTGATACATCGAATACTTTGTGTATTCTAGAGGATGGTGGAAGCTCCAACTCATAAGCCACTTCCCCAACTTTCCTCAAAATCTTGTAAGGTCCATAATACCTATGAGCAAGTTTAACATTGGTATTACCTTTCAAGGAAGCATGCCTAGACTTATGTAATCTGAGAAATACATAATCCCCTTCTTCAAAATGAAGCTCTCTCCTATGCTCATCAGCATAATCCTTCATCCTTGCTTGGGCCCTTACCATATTATCTTTACATTGCTGTAATAGAGCAGTCATGTGAGCCAAATCATCCTTGGCTTGCTGGCTTGTCAATACTTGATCAATAATGGTTGATGGGACATGAGCTTTATAGCCAAACATGGCTTCAAAAGGGCTCATACCAATTGAAGTATGCTTGGTGGTATTATAACAAAATTCAGCTAGATGCAACCATTGATCCCACGATGCTTGGGTATCAAAGCAAAAACGCCTTAGATACTCTTCCAACCAGCGGTTAACCCTCTCTGTTTGCCCATCAGTTTGAGGGTGATCTGCTGTACTTGGGGTAAGAAGTGTTCCCATAGAACTGAAAAGCTCTTGCCAAAAATGCCCCATGAACTTAGCATCACGATCACTCACAATTTCCTGAGGGAGTCCATGTAATTTAAACACATTCTCCATGAATTGCTTAGCCACCTTGGAAGCTGTAAATTAGGAATGAAGTGGGCAGCTTTGGTAAGTCTATCAACAACCACAAAGATACTGTTCCAACCCTTAGAGGTCACTGGTAGACCTGTAATAAAGTCCATGCTGATATGTGTCCATTTACCTTGAGGTATAGGTAGAGGTTGTAGTAGACCAGCTGGCCTCAAATTCAACTCCCTGTTTTGTTGACAGGGCTTACAGCTTTGAACATAAGCAAGAACATCCTTCCAAAGTCCCTTCCAGTAAAAACTCTATTTTACCTTATCATACGTCTTGTTGAGGCCTATATGCCCAGCCATAGGAGATGAGTGAAATTCCTGTAAGATTAGCAGCTTATAGGAGGAATTTTCAGTAAGAAATATTCTATCATTATACCACAAGAGCCCATCGTGCAACTTGAAATCGGGATATTGCATAGCAGTTGCTTGAGGATCATTGAGATACTCTTCTTGAATGCCATGGATCCAATCTTTATAAACCTCAGTAATAGATGATAAAGTACAAGCCCATATCCTGGAAAGAGAATCTGCCACAATATTTTCTTCGGACATCTTGTAAGCTATGTCAAAGTCATAGTTTTGCACAATGGATAGCCATCTCCTTTGCTTGGGTGATAGAGAAGACTGAGATAGAAAATATCAGAGAGTCTTATGATCAGTCTTGACCTTGAAATGGCTGCCATAAATGTAGTGGTGCCACTTTTTGATTGCATGAAGTATTGCCAACATCTCTTGGTCATAAATGTGGAAACTTGACTCGTTGTCATCCAATTTCCGACTTTCAAAGGCAAGAACTCCATGACTCTGCTTTAGGACAGCTCTAATGCCCCTTCCACTAGCATCAGCCTCAATTATAAAAGGTTGACCTTGCTGGGATCCACCTTAATGCCAGTACTGTTGACAATATGGCCCAAATATTCCACTACTTCAGCCATGAAAGTGCATTTACTTGATTTGGCATACAAGTGGTGTGTCCTTAATACTTCCAATACTTGCTGGACATGCAATAAATGCTCTTCTTTCGTTTTGCTATAGATCAATATATCATCAAAGAATACCAACACAAATTTATAGAGGAAAGGCTGCAACACCTTGTTCATTAGGGCCTGGAAAGTTGCAGGTGCATTGGTTAGACCAAATGCCATCACTTTGAATTGATAAAGCCCACGTTCTGTCTTGAAGGCAATTTTATGTTCATCTCCCTCCTTCATCCTTATTTGATGATAGCCTGACCTTAAGTCAATCTTTGTGAAGTACTTTGCCCCTCTAAGCTCATCCAGTAGATCATCAATTCTAGGGATAGGAAACCTATTCTTAACTGTCATTTTGTTCAAATCCCTGTAATCAATACACATTCTAAATGAGCCATCCTTCTTCTTGACTAATAACACAGGAGAGGCAAAGCGTGACTGACTGTGTGTAATAAATTACTTGTCAAGGAGTTCCTTTATTTGCCTTGCCACCTCTTCCCTTTCAGCTCTAGAAAGTCTATATGGAGCTTTATTGATTGGCTTAGATCCTGGCTCCAACACAATTGCATGATCCACATATAGACATGATTAATCCTAGGGACATGGATTACACTCTTAACTGGAATTTGTTTACTGGCTTCCATTCAAATCTTGTTTGCTCTTTGTTTTGCTTACATCTGTTGTTACAATTTCTTCATCACAATATCTGTTAATCCTTTTGGAAGATCAGGGAAGATAGCCACTAACAATTCTTTTCTCGAACATTGGTTTTTCTGTAGGAGGCTGCATTGCTTAGAACAAGAGAGGTAAAAGAACTTTGCGAAAAGACAATCTCAACTTTGTACGAGTGCAGGCGTGTGAACATCATTGGTGAAATTAATAGTATTTTAGGCTAGAATAATATCAACTTTGTATTAGTGCAGGCGTGCAAACATCATTGGGGAAATTAATAGTATTTTAGGTTAAGAATAATATCAACTTTAATAAGGCTGCATGCCTGTCATGATGGAAGTTTTTTTTTGGGTTACCAGCTCTATCACGTGTTTCGACCCCTAGAGTTGGATGCCATGCTTTGATGATTTTGAAAGAAATTGCTTATAGAGTGCAGGAGTGTACAAAATACTGAGAGTATCCCCATTTACGTTGTGTAGTTTGAATGTTTAAGACCCTGATTTTTTCTAAAACCAGAATTTGACAATGAATTATTTGACAATATCCATTTTAAGTTGTGGTGCCTTATTGTCTAAAGAAACATGTCTCAATGTTGGTAGTCTGGTAGGGGAAATGAGATATTTAGAGGAGCTGTTGATCTCTTGATCTTATGTTCAGTTTATGCACAACTTCAATGAAGGGATTTTTTTAAAAATTTGTAAGATATTTATATGAGGTTTGAGATGTGTCAGAACATACGATTGTATCGAGGATCACAATCATGGTCTATACGATGAATGATCTTTAAAAAAAAAGTAAAGATCTATAGCTCTTTTGTTTCATGGTGTACAGCTTACAATTTTTTCATGATAAGCAATTCAAAAGATCCAATCATATATTTGGATTCATTTGATGTGTAGAGAAAATCAGTGCGATCATCCTTCTTAAAACATGGGTTGTTGAGTTGTTAAGCAGTAGAGCTCTAATGTGATGTAAGATCATCTTTTATTTGTTGGTGAGAAGACTATTTAATGTCTTTGACACTTTTCTCTTTGTTGTTCGGCTTTGAGATACCATAAATAGAGCATGACAAAGGTGTTGGGTTTTTAATAACAGAACCATAGGTGCTGAAAGATATCTTGAACTTGATATGTAATGGGGATACACTATAGTAGCTCATTGTATAGGGTGTCTTTGAAGTGCTGCATCTTGGAAAATGATCAAATTTATTGATGCATGCCTTTGTTGCAATGTTTAGCATTTCCAATATCTCCTTCGTAACATATTGCTAGTGTCTTGAATAGGTTTGAGTAGTGGTTGGTAAAAAAGTTCTCTTTGTTATGGTGGCATGTTCCACGAAGTAAGATCATCTACCATCTATAGGGCACAATAGTCAAGTGATGAAGAGAATAAGGCTGTATGTGGAAAAAATAATCTTTAATTCAACGCTAAAAATAGAACTTTGCAACTCATTTGGTAACGTCATTGGACCAAACATGCAATATTAAGGACACTTCTATACAACACCTACTTATGGAGGAATTCAACTTGATAATAAGTATCTTGATCTCCTAACCTAGCACAGAGGTATCTTCTTTAAGGATGTGTATAGAGGGTCGTCTCTAAACTATGACTATCTTAGCAAGAATATCAAAAAATAACAAAGTTATGATAAAAGAAATGTACAATTTGATCTATTTATGAAGTCAATCCATGGTGTACCATCCACACTTCTAGCTCCTCCATCTAGGACTCTAGTTTTGGGAATTAAAGATACTACTTGTCATGTGGAGAGTGAATTTGAAGGTACCATTGATGTGAAAATACGAAGAAAGTTTGCTCTACTTATTTTCTAAAAAGGAAGTTGTTATGTAAGAGAAGCACAAAGGTGGATTTGATCACTTATGAGAGAGCTCTACAACAACCTAATCAAGCTGCTAACTTCCAAGTTAGCAATGAAAAAATAGTTAGTTAATGATTCATGGTTGGTGGTTCCATGGATCATGATGGAACCTTGCATGCTACAAGATTTGGTCCCATTTGGAGCCCCATAGGTCATGGAGCAATGTCCTACCTAACCTTAAATTTGAGGCATTCCTATAGAAACATGAGGCGAATCTCACCTAGGTGGGCCAAAAATTTAAAGATTTATGAAGGATGTGCACTACACATATTGTTGTAGTGTTTGGACCATAGTTTCCCCCCTTCCTAACGCCTATGAAGTTGTATGCGAGCTAGACAAATTTTGAATAGAGTTTGCCTAAAGGGCAATTGATGGGATCAAACTTGGTGAGTTAATAATGGGACCTTGAATCTTACAACTTTTGGTTCCCTTTGAAACCCAAAAGACCATAACATACGATGTCATCTAGGCCATGCAAAAATTGCATGCTCTTTAGGCAAGTTATCCTTAGGCTTTGTTGAAATGGGGGAGATGGGATCAAACTTTGTGAATCCATAGGGAATGTTGGGAGCTTGCATCCTAAAAGTTTGGTTGAATCTGAAACCCAACATCTCGATACATCTTTCTAGCCATTTAAAATCATAGTCTTTGGACAGTTTACACATAGGGTTTGCACAAAGAGGGACTAGATGGGATCAAACTTAGTGGGTTCATGGGGCATGACTTGCATCCTACAAACTTTGGTTCCATCCAGACCTTCAAAAAAGGCCATGGTCTCCGCAATTGATATTGTCTAGAATGCCCATAGGATTAATGCTAGAAGACAGGGTTTGATTGTAATGCTAGAAGAGTAATTTTTCCTATGGATTAGTCACATGGAGTGCATGCATAGTTTGGTAGGCTTAAAACATTGGAAATGCCTCCATACTCGTGATAATAGGATTGGTTGCAAAACTGGCTTCATCCTAACACACCCCTAAGACTAAAGGGCATGAGCATGCCTTCTATATACTTTGTCTTCCTTATTGCAAATATATGAAAGTCATTTAGCTTTTGGATCCAATGTACATGTTGAAAAACTTGATTGGCACATAGCTCGCCAATATGAAATCACCTACTAATTTAACTCAAAATGACATTTGCAAGAGCATACAACATCTCCAAGCGCCTTTTCCTTACACCAAGAGTTGATTATGATTTACTCCTACACATTTGCACAATGTCAAACTCCATGCCCTTTGTGGAGTCTTGTAGCTTAACCCCACTTGACTTTGCCAATTTCTACCTACTAGCATATATGAAGGAGTGATTTTGGCACAGTTTGTGAGATTTGGTAGATTGGACCTAGTGAGTGCTTCCTACAATTGGGTGAGTTACGCTTGCTCAAAGCACTCCAATGATTTGTGAGTAGACTTATAAGCATCATTAATAACTAAAATTAAGATGCTCGTGTTTTACTAAGATACAGGATATGTATGCTAAAATGGGAAGGAATACCCAAGGGACATGCATTCCTTGAAGCATGCTTTTACAGTAACTAGAAAACAAAGTTTTCTAAAGTCACATAATTGGCACAAAATGTTGCAATTTTTCACTCATATCATATACATGATGTGAAAAATCTCACTGGAGTTCATTGTGCCTATCTTGATACTAGAGTATGTACTCCTGATTGCATTCATGGATGAGATATTAAGAAGGTAAGAAATACTATTAACAAAATATGCTCTTTTGTGAGGTATGCATCTATGTATCTTTAACTTTATTTGACTCTCTTCATCCATGTCACAAGTTGGCCTTTTAAAAAGATATATATGAACCTTTTTTTGGGCTAGGTGGATATCATTAAAATGACATTGTCAAAACAATGAAAGTTCTAGCCACTAAAGTAGTATGCTTAATTGAAAAGGCTTCTCTAGCATGTATTTTAGATATCCAATTGCATCTTATTTTCCACTTGGTGGACCCATGGCACAGGCAAAAAATATGCATAGTCAAAGGATGTTCTTTGGAACATTTCATGAAGGTGTTGTCCAAAGATAGAGAGTATAACATAAGGGTAGCCTAGAAGAAGTTTGGTTAGCACAAGGGTCAAAATTTGATACCACAAAGTTTCTTGTGTAATTGAATTCATCCATATATCAACAACAACAATCGTCCATGAGTCATAAGGGAATTACATAAGGGGATGGAAGCACCAAAAAGATGAGTGACACCACACATTTTCCCGTCTAATTGTAGAGGAATAGGGATTTAAAGTGATGGGTAGGAAGGAGTGGCCAGCTCATGGGCTAAAAGATTCTAAATTTTCCAAATAGCTACTTGTAGTAGAGGTGGAGGAGCATGCATTATGCCTTAGTGAAATATGGTGCTAGCAATCTAGGGATGATTAAAGAAGGAGGACCAACCCTATAAAATTTCCTAAGCATCATCCATGATATAACCATGGGAACAAGGGATTTTCTAGCTCCTTGGTAGTAAAGGGGTTGGTCTAGCACTTTAGTTTCTCATGAAAATATGTTGTATAAAGTTCATAATGTTGTGGTGCCACCCATTATCTAATCTAGTCTGTTCTCCTCTAGTGGAGACCATTGTCTTAACAAGCACCATTGCCAATTATTGGGTTCCACAAGCATATTTTTGCAATAATATTTTAAACTCTATTGTTAAAGAGATTCTTACAAAATAATGGAAAACCCCTTCCAGTATCAAGGTACGAATCTCGTCAAATGTTAATTAAGACTAGCAAAATTGATTCCCAAATACTTATATTCTTACAGAAGAATGGAAAATTCTATTTGCGTGAAGGGGTGAATCTCTGTAAATGACTTGTACCTTTTGCTGCTCTTTCATGCTGTGGTGGTGGAGGGCTCCTTGATCTGTGAGCCCACTGAGCTATGTTCAAAGTGACCCCTTGTCTTGGGCGGTCTCCTCTGAGGAAATCTATGATAGGTCGAACCTCAATGGAGTGTTCTCTGCTCTCTATCTGTGTCATGGGTGGCCTCTAAAAGCCTCTCTTAGTAATCTAGACTGTTCGCATATTAGCTAGCTCCTCCTCCTCCACCCCATTGTGTCTTGGAGCTGACTCAAATATATAAAAATTTGTGACACAACGTTGTGTCTGGTCAACCTCTGTATCTTATGGCTTAGTCGCCTCCTACTACTCTCTGATCTCTCGCAACAGGGTCTCCCTGCATCAGCGCATCTCAAGTAGATAGAGCCCAATGTAGACCTGGTCATGGAAGTGGATCAATCATGATAGTAGAGAGTATTGTCAATGACATGAAGCCTACAAGAATATAAACAACTTTTGGGAGCTATGTGGCATAAGCCAAAGAGCCTATCAAGTTTCAAAAGGCAATAAATTCTAAGGAATGAGTTCATGCCATGCAAGAAGAATATAATGGCATTTTGAAAGATGAAGCTTACGAGTTTGCAAAACCACCCAAGAGAGAGAATATCAATGGTAGCAAATGGGTCTACAAGGTCAAGCACAAAGGTGATGGGAGTGTAGACAAGCATAAGGCAAGATTGGTGGTAAAAGGTATGCTCAAAAAGAGGGCATTGACTATGAGGAGACTTCTACACCAATCACAAGATTGAAGGCAATTTGTCTTATTCTTTCTCTTGGATGCAATATGGGGCTACATTTTCATCAAATGGATAAGTCTTCATTCCTTAGTGGAGAGTTATAAGAAAATGTGTATATGAAATAGCTAGAAGGAATTATGGAAAAAGGATCTAACCATTTATTGTGCAAATTGAAGGAGGCACCTTATGATATAAAGCAAGCCACACGGTCTTGATGCAACAATATTGGCATGTCTTTCAAGTAGCAAGGGCTCATAAGAAGTGAAATTAATCAAGGAATGCATGTAAAGAGAAATGCATAAGCTTCTTAAATCATTGCACTCTATGTGGATGACATCATCATAGTGAGTAGCAATAACAAGCTGATCATGGAGGTTAAGATCAATCTTAACAAGCAATTTGAAATGCACAATTTGGGTGTTGAGATAGAAAAATTAGAGAAGGCATACTTTGGAGCCAAACAAGATACATTAACTCTACGTTGGAGAAATATGTACAGAGGGATGCCATACATTTGAGTACACCTAAATTAAGATTGGGCACACATACAAGTTGAAAAATGCACCATTTTTAGGTCCTAAATTTTATTGACAAGTTGTTGGTAAGATCCTCTACTTGATGACATCGACATGGCTTAATATTTTTAATATAGTAGGGCTTATTAGGCAATTCATGGCAAATCCATCTGTCTAACATTGGAATGGAGTGAAGTAGATTTTTAGATACCTTAGTTGGGAAACCATAGGGTAGCTATATCTAAAAGAGAGCCCATGTACAAAACCACACCTTGAGGGGTTTTTTGATGTAGATTGAGATAATATAAGTCTATTTTTTTATCACACATTGATGCTAAATTTTCATTATGTGTTATGTGTCTTGATCTAGTAAGAAGCAAGCAACCGTGGCCTTATCTGTAGTAGATGCTGAGTATATTTCTCTTACATAATGTGCATGTGAAGCAATTTGTCTTTGAAGGCTCTTGGAGGTTCTTGGTGCATTCTAAGATGGTTCTTGTGCAACAAAGTTTCCCACCATGCACACAAAGTTTGACTACATGCACTAAATGGAAAAGTTTTAACCACATGCACTATGGGTGAAACCTCTTTCAAGCTACCAACAAGAGGAGCTATAACTAAATACACAAATAATTCATACAAGCTAGAGATGCTCAAAACAAGGAAAGGATTAGCCACTTCTCCAAGACCAAGCAATAAAAGCGCATCAACAAGGCAATATGTAAGACATCACATACGGGGTCCTATTTTCTTGTGGAATGACAAAAATATACATACATAGGGGTTTATTAAAACGCTTGTGATGTAAGGGGGTTTCACATAGCGAGCACCGTAGGCAAACATCATAAAAGTGAAAAACCCGCATGCCCCAAAAAAGAAAGAGGGATCATTATAAAATTTATGCACACGGCTTCATCAAGAGAAGGGGCGACAACCCGATGAATTGTTGCATTGTTTGTGCATTTAAGGCTTGTAATTAACACACTTTGCTTCATGGCAAGAGGGAGCAACAAGGAAACGATTGCCTAGATAAAATTAAGCTTGTGAAGCCACATGGTTGCATCTTAATGGCTAATTTACCAAATTCTCGACAATTACACGAGTCTAGTAGATACGTTTTCAAACATAAATGAATACTCCAATTTTCTTTAACAAGAGAAAGTGTGGTGCAACTATTTGAGGTTGAAGAAATCAAACTTTAAGCTAGAAAGCGAACAAGCACATTTTTGAATCATGCAATATATTTTTGTAGTAATCCAAACTTAATTTAAGAAGCTTGTTCCACATTTGCAAAGCTCACCTTTGAAACATGTAACTCTCATGCAATTGATTTTGTGTACCTAATTCAAACTTAAAAGAGGAACTTTGTTCCACATTTGCAAGCACACCTTTGAAACATGTAGCGCGCTCTCTCTCTCTTCCATTCTTGATGAACCCACTCAGGGCCCTATCTTGTGGCGAGACTTTAAAAAACTAGTGTGTTAGTCTCTCTCTCTCTCTCTTTCTTTTAATTCGGAGCACCTTAGATGCCATGTAAGCAAACTTCGAACTATATAGCTTTATGATTCAACAAAATACAGTCTGCAGCGCATTCCATTGAAAATGTACACGTTTTACGAAGAAAAACCTCTCGAACAAAACTCACCCGCACCAAAATCAAGGACGTAAACACGCTAACGGTAAGAACACAGGCAATAGTGCAACGTCGTCATCGTTGCAAAAGTCGACAGTGACGTTGCCTCGTCACAATATCGTAGCCAAAGCTAACTTGCAACAGAACAGCAACCACCATATCCGCACCAGAAGTCCATATATATAACTTGACGGCTCCGCCTTAAGGTCACTCCTCCACGGTTATCTGGGTCGTTTTGTCCATGAAACTTAAGTAGCTGCTCCGGCTGCAGTAGCAAAATTCCCTAATGAAGAGTTTTTGTTTGAAGTTGAGGCCAATAATTTCGCTTCCTCCATCTTCAATTGCTGCAAAAGCACCACATAGCCAAATTCAATCGGTGGATTTCGATAGCGCTGCACTGAAGCACCTGAATCTTTTCAGTCGTACCGCAACCAGTAACCTGAGTTGTTCGATCCTTTCCCTCTCGATTTTCAATCTTTCCTCGAGCTCCCTGTTCAACCTCTGCGTGGCAACCACACACCGGATACGGCTCAAGATGAGGCTTTCTCGTGAGACGCTCTAAAACATAATCAGTAATCCCTAGAGTGTGAAAAACTATTATGCTTTACTTCAGCGGAAGAGAACAGGTAACGCCCTACGAGTTTAAAACGCTGAGTGCGTCAGAATGGATCATCGATACTGGCATGTCCAGCAAGCGAAGAAAGAAACAAGATGCATCATTATCGGAAAAAATCTCAGCAAGGGAGTACGCCCTCGAATCTATGGGTCCAAGGAGCGTGGATGGACCAAACGCACCCAGAAGTAAGCATTCTCGAAGAGTTTGATGGGGTTGCGCAATTCTTCGGGGAGTTCAAGGCCGAAGGCTCGGCTACAACGGTGGAGGCAGGGTGGCATGGTGCCGAGCAGCCGACGGAGAGCCATGGAGGTTACAGAAAGTGGAGGTAGAGGAGGAGATGGGGATGGAGAGAAGACGAAGGAGGTGGTAAGGATGAAGACGACGAGTGGAGAGCAATTCACGTGGGTGATGGAGATGGAGATGGAGATGGAGATGGAGATGAAGATGAAGACGATGAGTAGATCAGAACACTTCACGTGCGAGAATGTTCTATTACCCAATTCCACCTTAAGAAACATCTCGCTCGCCCATATCGTTAGTGGATCCCTCCAACACTTCGTGTTTCCCCGTTTCACTTCGTCTTTCAAATCGGTGTCAAGGGCAAAACATCTAGTTGCAGTTTTTGGCCTGCCACACGTGGAGGCCTAAGTAAACCCGATGCAGCTGGTGAAAGCTCAGTTTCGTGTGAGATTGACGCCGCGTGGAATGGGTTCGATGGTCCAGATCTGCAACACATGCCCCTCCATTTTCGCCACGTGTCGTATTCTATTTGGCTTGTTCGTGATCGTTGTTGGTGTGTTCGTAGGACGTGCCATGTGGATTCAGACGTCGAGTTCCAACATGCATTGCATGCACTCAGGGGTCAAGACCTCTCGCCCAGCATTCCGTCGATCCTTCTGCTAAGCTGTTGCCTTTGTAGATCGTCCAACCTTTCGTCCCTGCTCATCCGTTCACTGATCCTTTGCCTCCTTTGCGTAGCAGTTCTACTTTGTGACCACTAGTCCCTGTTGTTTATCCGCTCCACTTGATCTACACTACCCTACCCCTCCAGTTGGAGTATTGAGCAAATGAAACGCCGGAAGCTCGTGTGCTGTCCACCTCTTCGATGCAAATCGAACGGGTCAGCTCGCATTCGAAGTTAGCCCTCCTCGCATCCCGATTGTGGCAAGCTTTGTAAGTTTTTGCGTGAGATGGCGGGAAACAGGTATCAGCGTCATAGCTAGGAGCAGGAAAAGCAATTTGCGTTTGTGTTTGTATGTTGACTAATTCCTGCCGTACCTCAAAATTATGGTGCATGCCTTATGAAGGATGAGTAAGGGACGAATTGGTCGAAAGCGGTAAGCTGAGCTTCTTCCATGATCAGTTTACCGTCAATCAACAGCAGACACACACACACACACCATAGAACGAGATTGATGATCTTTGCTTGCATCATTGCTGTTCAATATCTTGCATGCATGCATTGCAATTCCTCTTTTTGGTTATTAGCTCACTAGAAGCACTAATGCTCGGCACTTTCACTCTTATGCAACTTTCCTTTTCGCTGGAGAGTAGATGTTCGATGACGCTGAACGAGCGGAAAGCTGAGCCTCTTTCGTGCTGGTCATGCAGATAACCATCAGTTGCTGGTGATCTGCAAGATTCTACTCTCCCACCTGGTATTCTGGCATTCAAATCATTAGCGACTCTGGGTGTTGGGCATTGTATACTGTTACGACGAGGCACAAACACCAGTGGCAAATACTCGTCCGTATCACAAGCAAACCTCGACTTCCAAAAGTGTTCTTGCAAAGCAGCCCGACCCTGCATGCATAAACGATCACCTGGATCTCCAATTTGACTACTGCATCCGAAGCAGTCCTGAATAGGATGTTCAAGCTGTTCAATGACAAACAAACCTAAAGGACATTTGGCAATTCTTGCGACTCTTCTTTGTACCCGTACTTGTTAGGGATGATGTTAGGAATCATCAGTGTCGTTCGGGGGCTGATATGCCTTGCTCCATTTCCATGAGGATTAGTACACCTTGGAGAACTAGACCTGGAGTTGAAGTCAATAGTAAGTTGGGCAATCGTAAGAAGTTAATTTTTCTCGGTTTATGGAACAAGTCTCCAATGCAGTTTTTATTATGCTACGAGATTGAGGCATTTCTTTTAGCGTTTTTAGGCCAAGGACATTGATGCCATTGAGCCCTTAAAAGCTCAAGAGAGTGGATACATTGACTGTACCAGCGCAACTTGCTACAAGCCTTCAAAGCAAGTTTTTCTCGTCATGTATTGACTCGTGGTTTTTAAGGCATTTCGCTGCAAATCATATGTAAGTACCAGAAGGTGACCACGTACCTTGGTAATTCACGAAAAGTTAGCGTACCTATACATTGCTTCACGCGTACGCTATACATTGCTTCACGTGCGCTGCTTCCAGAGAACATCGAGAAAAGAAAGGTATCGACCAGTTTGGTAACGGACGATCACACCCCAAACGAGAAGCACTTCTTTCCTGTATATAAGTGTCATCCGATAGCTGTTGTTGCCTCCATTTTCTCGTGCGTTCTCGTTACCTCTCTTTCTTCGTGTTTGTTAATTATGTCGCAAGCAGAGAACAAAGTTTACGAAGAAGATCTTGAAAGATCTGGAGACTCCATGGACACCAGCAGTGGTGAATTCGAATGAGGTGCGATGTTTTTTTCCATTCCAAATTCAAACTTCTTTTGCAAGAGCTTACGTTTATGGTCGATCTTTGCAGGAATGATGAACATGGCAGAATGTGAGAACGTTGGCAAAGGGAAACCAGTGTCGGATCATCCAGGTATAACCTTTATTCTCTCCGTCGTCAAACGTTTAAGCCTGTTTGCTGTCTTCCAAATAAGCCCGTTCCAATAATTCATCGCCACCCAATTTTCACAAGGTGTGCCCACACCTACAAAGACCCGTCTTCCAGGCCGACCATTGCAATCTTTCCTCTATCTTTGTCGCCCTCTCTCTGATCTGTCCGCATCGCCTCTCCTAACTTGATTGTCACCGAGGTGTTCGTCTTCCCCCAGGGCTTGGTGCATTATCAGATGAATATGAGGGGCCATACAACAGCGACGGCTATACTAGCATTCGGCAGTGCAAGCCCAGGACTCATAGTTCTCTCTTTATCTCCACTGCAGAAATTGTGGAGCAGTGCGAGGTACAAAGTCGTGTATCTGAATTACCCCATGAGCAAGGTCGGTCGCCCAAGACTTCTGTAGTCGACCAACAACTCCAAGCAAAGAGTGCATCTGCAGCACAGGAACGGTCATAATCTCTGCACGCCGCCGTCGGTAGATTAACGTCTGATTGTTTCTTTGTGTTTCTCTCATAAAGTACTTGGTTTCGTAAAGCTCCAGTGTTTTGCAAGTGCTTCAATAAAAAACGCCCCCCCTCTATTGTAGACATCCTCAGACACGGGTATCCGAAAAAGAGGAGCTGGGAGCGCTGTTGTACTTGAGAAATTCAATCCAACGGAAGGGCAAATACTGTGAGAGAGGCTGTGAGCTTAGGCTCAATTGTGAAATTAAGATTTATGTTAGATCTCCATTTTTGGAGGACCAAGGCGACTCCGATGTCACCCACAATTAGTTTCCGACAAAGTAACTGATAGATTTGCTTTTCAAAATACATGCATCTTTTTGGTGCCTGTCGTTATAGCATGATTTTTTTTGCAACATCATGAACGTATTGTGCTGAACAAATGATTAAGCAAAACTTTGAGATTACGGTTATTTTGCAACTAGATTATCTTGAGACTCGAGCAACTTCAACACTTTACTCACACTCTTTCTTCAACTCCTTACATAGTCTTTCTGTGGTCTTCATGTTTCCTTCCCAACATTTCCCATGTCATAAATGTTTACTTTGTTGCTTGCTCACTTTTTCTTTAATGTTGCAACGAGTATTAGTCTCTTATAAAAAACTTTGGTGCTTTGTTTATTGCAATGTTATGAAGCTAGCGCCATTTCGTTGTTATGAAGCTAGCGCCATTTCGTTGGGCAGATACCGCATTTACATTAAAACTTCGCCTGACGAAGTCACATACATAAATGCTTTCTTATTTCTTTTGCAAAATAAAGACACCTTGCCTTGCCTTCCACCACGATTGCGCTTCCTTGTGAAACATAGGCACATCTCCTTGGAAATGTAACAAGGAACGGTCTCCAAGTAATTGCATTCCTTGTTAATGTATTGCACTCCAATTGTAGAGGGAACCTTTAATCAAAACAAGGTCTGCTTGTGATATATATATATATATATTTCCCAAGAGCAAACTATGTAGCTACCAATTTGTAATGTGCATCTAATTGTTACTGAAATAGTAGAAGAAATTTTTAGGAAGCTCATAGGGGCGCACCATGGAATCACCCTTTCCAACAAAAATATGGCGGCACCTAATCCAATGGAAAACCTACTTCTTTCAAACGATGAAGGCCTAGTAGGACAAATGTTCCTAACCACCCCGACCCTCCTAATCCAAGTGCCTCGCCAACCATGGTGCGACAAGTGCACTATCTGAGTTTGCGTCGCATCGCTTCGCTTTCGAAGGGAAGGTTCTGGCAAAGCATGACACTTTCAAAGCGAAAGACGTCCCATACTCTATCTACGTGCGCATGGATCTCACTGATTCCGTATGCGAAGAGACTATTATGCTACATGTGCCACACACTTCGTCTTGGATTTCAAGGATGTGTTCCAAGTTGATGATTTCTATAGAATCGAGGGACCTACAATTGGCAAGAGTGTCGGCGGCGAGGGAGGAACTTCCATGTTCTCCTTGCGTGTTGATGCAACCACCATAGTTTTGAAGGGCGAGCCATTTGACAGTGCGATATCCTTTGTTCCTGATACGGTCATATGCCGCTACATGCCTTGGGCCACGAACCAGATGGAGAATTTGTGGGCACCCTTCACATCAGTCATAGACACACTTGCTTTTGTGATTGCGAAAGTCGACCTCGACAGCCCTCCCACCGACCATATCATTATCTCGCTAATGGCCCCAACCCCGATGACCACGCTACGGTAACAAACAAAACCCCCTAAAATTAAACATTTAGTGAGCATTTAGTTCAATCTGATATCCACATGCTTCATCATTTATTGATTGGTTGTGCGCGCAAAAGTTGTCCTTTGTGTCCGAGAGAAGACAAACCGTGGTACGATTGGTGGACAAGTTTATTGATGAAGGCATCGTGATGTACATCGCAAAGAATATTTCCTTCATGCATACGAGGCACATGCTGGGTGTATTTGATTTCACTATCTTGGGGCGGTACCTGAAGGGAATCCTCGAGTCACCTTGCATGATGCCTCGGCAGGTCTCTCAACTAGGTTATGGGAAAAAGGTACATCTCAGCTGCTTCTTCGCATGTCCATGCAATAGGAATCATTGATCCTCTAACTTCAGTGTCTACGTTTCTTATAAGTACATGGCGCACTTCATTTTGTGGGGCTCAAAAACCCTTTGGTTTGAGTACAATTGTGAGGCATGTGGCGGCTGCCGCGTGAGCCAAGACCCCATGCGTCCTTACTGCTACAGCTGTGATGGTGTGCAGGTTGTTTCACAGTTTCCTTCCTTGAAGGGCCATGTGGTCATGGGTGACGCCACCCAGGTTGCCGTGCAAGTACACGGGCAACATGTGGACGAGGTGCTAGACTTTCAATGCCCATTCTCTGAGTTTCATAACTGAAGCATTGTCGCGACACATTGCATGCTTCTGGAGAAGAGGACAATCGGAGAATTCACCATCAACAATTCTGGCTTCTTGATGTCCTTCGCGCAGACCACCTAGCCCCCAAATGCTTTTGATGTACAACGCATTGTGTTTTTCTCATCTTTCTCTCTCCCCTCTACCACACTCTCCCACCCTTCTCTTCCACTTCCGATAGTAGTCATGATGTACAACCCATTGTGCATGCCACACCAGCCCTCTCCCCCCCAAACTTGGATTGCCTGCCACTACCCCCTCACTACATCACCAAGTAGTTTATGCTTGTGAATATTCCACTCTATGAAAAAAAATTGTACAAAACTTGCATCCTGTCTTCGTGTATTCTTTGTTTAATATGTTGCTTCTTGTGGGCCCACAACAAAGGGATGAAGGGAAACTCCAAGCATGTCTTAGCGCATTTTTCATTTTGTTTTCTTCGGGCCACATAGCTTTTCAGTGAGCAATCATAGCACACACAGTAGTTCGCAATGCCTTCGAATGAACGAAATCGTCATTTCTTGCCACCAAGCAATTCTTGACATGTAGAGATTGCATGAACATCGACGTTGCTTTTTCCAAGCATTTCCCATGTAAATCTTTGATTTACTGCTTACCCACATTCTCTTTGATGTTGCGAATAGTATTAGCCCCTCATAAATAACTTCACCACTTTGTTTATTGCAATGCATGATGCTAATGCCATTTCATTGGATACATGCAACATTTACATTAAAACTTCACTTCGCAAAATCAGATGTACATAGAACGTTAGCTGCAGCAGCAAGTTGTTTGTGCCTCTGAATATTGCACTCCACAAAAAAAAAATTGTATAGGCCTTGCATCCAGTCTTCCTTTATTATTTGTCTTCTTTGCACGCACGCCCCTTTAAGTTGCCACACAAGATGCCTCCGGATGCATAAACCATTTTCCCACCTTCTAAGCTTTCACTAAATGTCCTACTTCCAAAGCTGCAAGAATGCATGTGTCATTTGTTGCAATCTCCGCAGTTGGAATGAGGCTGCGAGCACAATCTACATGAGCCCCCATTGTTCATTTGTTTGTGATTCGACTCGGGATTTGTTCACCTGTACAAACTGTGCATACAGCACATCCTCGAGCAAGCAGTGCTTGTTATGTTATCGAGTTGATGTGGTGCACCTGCCCCTCCAATTATGTAGCTTCTATTGAATCCATGTTCATTTCCACATGTCATTCTCTGTTCGTTGTTCACGTTCCCTGTTGGGGCACACGTACACGCCTTTCTGATTGCAACTCCCACAAGTCTCCAACTACCCTCCTCAATGGATTCTCAAATAGACTTGACCTCCTTCAATGCCGAATGGAACCAAAAATTCATTCACAATAACCCAATTCAAGAGTGTGAAAGCTTATTTGCTGTCTACACATCTGCATCATTACAGGAGACTTGCTTCCTAGATAAATTATTGGTTGCTTTCAGCTTGTACTTAATTTGTCTCTATACTAGTCACCTCTTCAATAATGGAAATTTCACACTCGACCATTGAAGTTGTATCTAGGAGGTTTTGTCATACTTCTAAAGATTTTCATGAGGCTTATGGCCTCATTATAACTGGCAAGAACCCATAAAAATTGATAGATAAGGACTTGCTCAAGTGGGATTGGCTCACTCTGTTTAGTGAGCCTAGAAAGCCAAAGGACTATAGAATTAAGCCCAAAAGCATTCGTGGCCCTGACCTTCTACAAGAAGCTATAGAGTTGCATTATCAGGTCTACCAAGAGGCTCCGCCCAATAATGAATTTGGGGTTGTATTTGCGAGGGGTTTTACCCTTAAGCATTGGAGGGCTGCAAGAAATGCAACAAGTAAGGGTGCTTAGAATGTGAATTGGGTTGGATTTGTAGAAAGTGTGATGTGCATAGCTGAACAATAGGGCAAACAATAGCACAACATTGATTTATTTCATAAAAAGCGGAGTCTTCCTACTGACCCTTCGAAGCCATAATAGTGGTTGAAGATATTTGGAGTGCCCCTAGGATCGGGCTATTTCCATCATTTGAAAAGTTTTCAACTGGCTGTGGCACACCATCCGTGTGTACCTATCCTTCATCTTTCTCATGAAATGGGGCTTCAAGCACTTGACCAAGTGTTTCTAAATTTTGATATGTGGAAAGGTGTCCTTAAATAGTTGGGAGAGCTCAACCTATGGCAGCATACAGAGAAAGGGAGCTCTCAGAAGTAATAACACAATCTGACAGTTCTCTGCTTTCAAAAAAGGTCACCTACATTGTGCTCTCATTACATAATAACAACACTACTCTCATAATAGACTCGCCCACTTTACAAGAATCAAGGTTGCATTTAGCCACAATTCATTGTTGATGGCAAGTCAATCATTCATACCGGCCCATAGGTTTCTTTGTGGGAAGAACTGTAATATCACTTTGTGCATTGTGGGTCGTCGATCCAATATCTAGTTGGCTGGCAAGAAAGTTAGACTTGGCGAGACAATCAATGGTGGGTGTAGATGCAACCTTGGTTCTTGTAACCTTGGCAACTCTTAAAGAATTTCATCATGGCTCCTTAGGTCTTATAACCTTGGTCCCAACCAGTCAAGAAGTAGTCTAAAACAACTCAAAGCAGTTAGCTCATCATGGTTCCAACTGGTCACAAAGTGGTGTGAAAAAGTTGTTACTCATTGCCAACTAGTCAAAAAGTAGTCTCAAAGCATTTACTAATTACCCCAATGAGTTAAAAAGAAATTTCAAAGCAGTCTCAAATCAGTTCATGATGGCTCCAACCAATAAGGAAGCACTCATAGAGCAGTCTCGAAGTAGTTATGCATTGCTTTAACCAATCAAAAAACAATCTCAAAGAAGTTCATGATGGCTCCAACCAGTCACGAAGTAGTGTGAAACAATTATCAAAGTAGTTCATCATGGCTCCAACCAATCAAAAAGCATCTCAAAGCATGCTCAAAGTAGTCCCAAACTATCAGAAAGCACTCTGAAAGCATGCATCATTAGTCTCCAAGCAGTCTTAAATAGTCTCAAACAAAACATTCTCAAAGCAATGTCAAATAGTCTCAAAGCAGTTAATCATGGATCTAGCCACAAAGCATTCTCAAATCACTCTAAAAAAGTCCCAAAAGCAAGTTTACTTGGTGTTTTTATTGCTTGGGGGAGTAAAAAATCAATTAAAAAGCAACCAAAAAGCACCTAGTAGCTTTATTGCATGTGCTCTTCATTATGGCCCCTAGTAGCCACAAAATTTTTCAAAGTAGTCAAAAGGTTCCTCAATCCAAAGCAATCAGAAAACCCATAGGATTCCTGGGGGGACAATGAATGTCTAAAGCAGTGTTGTGCCTATTGGAAGTACACAATACAAGCCCCATGAAAGTCAAAGCACTGAGTGCACTAGACCTGAGGTTCCTCGAGAAGATTGACAGGGTGCTTCACATAGCTATTTCTACCTATCATCTTTCAATAGACATCTTTCTTATTAGGAGACAATCATGTTTCTTGAGTCCAAAATGCAAAGAAGATATCCTGAACCTTCTGTGTAATGCTGCTACATCGTTTTTGTTGTTGTCTTCAGCATGAGGACATCAACAACATTCCCTGATGTTCGACGAACAAACGAGATTTTGCAGAGTAAAAATTCCTTATATGGACACCCAAAAGCTTTGAATCTTTTATAATGTTGAATTCCTAGTTTCCTGGGTTCATTAAAATTCATCACCATCATCATGGTAGACCTTTTGAAGAAAACTTCATCATAGGTTCGTGGCTTCTTGACATGGGTTAAGGTGTTGCAGATGTTGGATACAATTGCTCCTTTTGCAACTGAACTTTGTCATTGCCATTGTGCAAATTCTTAACACTGGGATGAAAATTGATTTATTCAAAGATATCCTTTCTGGCTATTGAGTCCATTTTGCTTGCCTATTTCTAAAATAATGACACAACCTCATTTGTTATCTTTTGCCTCTAATCCATGTTGACTATACTATTAGCCTGATCTTGTAGCTTGCTTCCGCCTTGCTTTCTATTGATTTCTTTCTTTTCTTCATAGCCTCATACAATCTGACAATGTTTACCTCTTGTTCTCAAAAGGTGGGGTCCATGAGCATCCCTACATTGACATCCTTTGTTATTGAAGCCAAATACACTAGGCCCACCTGCAGAAAAGAAACATAAAAGATCACATGTGCACCTGGGAATTGGCATGTTGCACATGTCCTTTATTTTTTCTTTGGAAATCTACATTTGCAAGGTGCTTCTAAAAGCACTAAAAAAGCAATGTCCATGGCCACTCCATTTTAGTCCAGCCAAATCATGCTTCCACCTTGGGGTGACTAGTTCAGGAAAAAAGTCCAAACAAAGTGAGAAAGTCAAGAAATTTAGAATAGTGTGTTGGATGTAGTACTTGGGGCACTCATCCCCCAAGCAATGAATTGTGATAGAGTAGTCAAATGAAGTGACGAAATTGTGCCATAGTACATACAAATTTGTTTCAATGCAACAATGACAAGTGGCATAACAAATAGAAAGCAGTGAGATAAAGCAATCAAATGTTAGGTCAAAGCAATCATAAAGCACAAAATTAACTATCAAAAGAGCACCTTCTTTTGCTTTAATTGTTGCTTGGGAGACTCAGCATCCATCGCATAGTCAAACTCATTGACAACCTATTGGAAGTGGTGGCCTTCACCCCTCATTTGGGTGTGGAGTTGTTCTAATGTGGCTGCTGGCCACACTTGTAACACGTGCGATTGAGGGATTATTAATCCTATATGCAAATGTGAGGCCTAAATGGCCTTGAATATATAAAGCACTGAAGGCTATCCAAAGATAACCACTCCCAAGATACTTTTGGAGTCCCTGGAGGTGGCATGGCTAGGAGGCAAGGGATTGGGAACCCCCACACTCGATGCTCCATTTGACACATACAACGATGATTCTTTTGTGCCAATACAAAGGCCGCAAGCAACAAAACCCTATGCCACAATGAGACATGGGGGTTCTTCATCTTCTCGAGTCAAGAATGTTGGTGGGTCTAAAAAAATTCCATCATCTTACTAGCAAAAGCATATTGCTCATGCCTCTTCTATAACATAGTAAACTTTTAACAGAGCTCCATCTCGGCCTATAAGTCAAAAACACAAAAAGTTCACTTATATAATCTTGAAGGACATGACACACGGTGTATAAATTTTTTTGAATAGTCTTACCTCCAATTCAGGTATGCTATCCTTGAAATTTGGAGCTTCTGCATTGAATCCAAGGATCTAATATAGTGGTGAATGAGGCAATGTCTTATTGTAGCTTTCTATAATGCTCCAAATCAATTGTCGAGTCCGAAACCAAAAATTATGTTTATGTCACTTGCAACTTTTCCTTAATCTTTGGACAACTATTGCAATGTTCTCCTAGCATAGCTTGTCCTTTTTGGACTTGTCCATTGCACTCATGGTTTTGTCCACCTCTAGACTAGCCTTCTCAAGTCTCACCTTCATAGCATGCAACATATTATGACAGATGACTAGATAAACATTATGTAGTTCACGGATGGTGTGCCATGGCTATGTAAAAACTGGAAAGATGAAGACCCTGGAGCTGGTAGATTGCGTGAAATTGAATGTAACTCATTGCACCTTGCCCAAAACCCTTTGCAAATGCAACCCAAATTGATTATTGGGGAGCCTCTTGGTAGAAGATTGGCGTTTGAATGTTTTTGTACTTCACTCTATAGTCTTTGCTCTTTCTAGGCTCACTGAACCATGTTAGTGAGAGTTTGCGCCATTTTGTATATTCAAATGTGTAGAAATTATAAATTGAGTAGTTTTGGTTTGGCAACAAAAAAATGTATTTTTTAATAATATTTTAAACACTTTTACTTTATTTTTAATTAAAAATTTTCTTTTAAAAATACCAACAAATTGGGTTAATCTCTATACTATGTGAGTTGTCTTCCTATAAATTAAGATGGCCATGTGATAAATAATTAGGAAAATATATTTGATTTAATATCATAGTGTCTACTTGTTTAAATCTGGGATGGGCCTTATACACCCCGACTGTACACAAGCAAATGAAGACTTATTTATGTCTAGTCTTCACTTAGATTGTATTTTCGTGTGTACAAATAATGTTTCATTAGAAGACTATGAAATGATATTTCTTAGGAAGCTAAGTAAGATTATCCATGTATTTCCAAAATGGCATGTTTTCCCTTTAAAAATCGAAGTAAAACACCCTTAGCTTGCAACCACCCTATTCATACCTTTTGAGCTGCTCTTCAACATTGTAGCTATTTAGTTCTTCATGTATGGCTAGAAGAAAAAGGATGCTCTATAAAGATGATGATGGGCAGGATGACGTTTGTTTGAAATTTGAGAAGTTCTTTAGAGATTTGAAATTTGGCATCATTTTAATGAGGATAGATAGCTTGTAGTTCTGCTGCAGGATGTTTTTGCAACCTTGTGTTGTGTGGGTCCTCAAGGGTACACAGTAACTTGAGTGTGAATCTCTCCACTAAAGCTTGCATTGTTAAAGTGGAAAAATCAAGTACCACCTTACATTGCATACACCCAATAGGCACCCAATATGTACCTTCCAAAATCTTCTGATGAGCAATTTCAATTATTGGGCCAAATAAATAGAGATAGTATACTTTTGACCATTAGGTGTCTTCTAACAGATTGCAAGCTATGTGTCCTAGAATTCATATGTAAGAAACAAATTCTCATGAAATGCAAAAGGCCTTTCTTGACATTGTTTTTGTAGCCCTTTGTGCATTGCATACACCGAATATGTACCTTTCAAAATCTTATGATGAGCAATTTCAATTACTAGGCCAAATAAATGGAGATAGTATACTTTTGACCATTAGGTGTCTTCTTACGAATTGCTAGCTATCTGTCCTAGAATTCATATGTAAGAAGCATTCTCATGAAATGCAAACGACCTTTCTTAACTTTGTTTTTGTAGCCCTTTGCACATGCCAACAGGTTAAAGCTTCACATAACCATGAATGTGGAGCATGACATCCATTGCAAATGAAAGGTGAACAAAGGGTTAAGCAAATGCCTGCCCTTTTTAAAAAAAGTGCAAACCTTGTATTTAAAGGACAAATGGTAGGGAAACCACATAGATGGTCCATTGTGCTTCTAGGAATTATCAATATTTTGTGAGTTTTTAAAATTGCTATAAAAATGTCTCTTAAATTTAGTCCCTTTTCTCACATATTTTTTTTTCCATAGTAATACTACGCAATAGTGTTTCAGAAGCTACTATAAAAAGTCTTAATTTTTTTAGTTAAAAAAGAAACATTCCATTTTGTTCTTGTTTGTGTGCAATGTTATCCACTTTATACATTATAGGAGTGTTTATTCTTATAAGGTAGAAAAAGTCCTTAAATCCATTGGCATGGTTTGCATTTCTTAGCAAGAAGGGGCTCATCCAAAAACCAAGAGTAGTAAATGATGATGGGGGGTTCTCATGCGTGCATGCCAGAATTTTTTGATTGCAAAATTCAAGAATATGCAGAGTCCAACTTGCATGTGAACTCAGGAAACAAGTTGAAGTTACTTCAGGGGGCCTACCCTAGAACATTGGTATGGTGTGTTTTGTATTGTGGTGACGGGGTTCCCTCCCTTCAATTTTTTATTTTTATTTTAGTGTGGGTGTACCTCTACATTTGTATTGTTATGTAAAGCAATGAGTGGACTGACCAGTATATGTAGTTTGTCCCACTTTTATTTACTTTGCTCTTTGCATTCATCCATATTTGGTCAATTGATGTTCCGTAGATTCATGTTGGTGACTTTATCAATTGTTCCATCCCATGTTTTTGAAACATTGACTTGATTCTCACTGTAGCCCTTGTTTCAATGTTGTAGTCGATGTTGAAGTCTCCTACAATGTATGTTGTCATTTGGTCTGGTATGTGCGCTATCATTCTTTTGATTGTGTGTTCGAGTATTTGTGTCTTTGTCCTCGAGGCTTTGTATGTGTTGATGACTGCCAATTTTTTTGGTGTTTTTGTTTGAAATATTGTGAGTAGGCACTCACAACCTTGCTCGTGCAGGCTTAAGTGTTGCAGGAGTTGTAGGTCCTTTTTGAAATGTGTGGCTAGTCCTAGCCCTATTGACATGGTGACAATATGGAACATTTTTGTGTCAAGTGGCTCACGCTCTATTGTGTGCATTTCTTGAAAGCATAGGATTGTTGTGTGGAGTAGGCTTTCTATTTTCATAATGTCTTCTCTATGAAATTGAAATGAGTGTGTGTTTAGGCTTTGTAGTGTTTCCTGCCTTGTCCCCTCCTTACTGTAGTCCACCTAATCGAACGGCCAGCTGCTTTCTGCCTGTAGTTGTGATATTTTGTATAGTACTATCCTATCTGTTTTTATGTGTTTCACTTCAAGCCCCGAGCTAAAGTAGAGGTTTGCAGGGCTTTGCACTCTTGGCAGTGCTGTGTAGACCAAGCCATGTGTTTTTATTCCTTTGGGATCAAATACGAGGGCATCCATGGTAAGCCCTTGTGGACCGGTGAACCGTCTGTCCTGCAGTAGCCTGTACTAGGAACCATTTTCATGTGATTGTGTTTAAGTGGTTGTTGCATACTTGAAATTCCCGTGTGATCCATAGGATAGGTGTCCATTTGGTGTTTGCTTCTGTGCCATATAGGTTTTGGTTTTCATAGTGTGCCTTTGTCCCTGCTCTCGAGTCATTGAATTCTACCCACACATGGCTAGGTTTTTGCTGGGTTTCGGAGCCTTTGAAAATCTCATTTGCACCATTGACAATGCCATCATCGATGTCTTGGTTGTTGGAGCATATTTCTACAATCATTTCGAGCTTCAGATGCAATTCTTGTTGTTGCAGGCCACATGTTTTCCTGGGGTCCCCTGGGATTAGGATTGTTTTGCTGCATGTCATGTGCCTAATATCTATTGATGGTAGGATGTATGCTTGATATGGTAGGTTGTCAAATATGCTTTTGTTGTGTTGGTTCTTTGCGTCATTCGTGTAAAATAAGTGTGGTATGTAATGATTTTTATCTAGGGGGTTCCTATGGTGTGCATTGTTTAAAGAGTTTATGTCTTATGGGGTTTGTGTCCCTATTCTAATTCTATTAAATATTTGTAAGAACACCTTGTCATCTTGGCACATGGGCTGTTTCAATTGATAGTACTTAACATATGATCTCCAAACTGATCCAACCATTGTTGTTGTTGATGAATGCTCTGAGAAGATCTAGGCGTCCTTCGTTGGACTAGCCTGGCATAGGTCACCGCATAGAAGCAAGTCGACACCGTCAAATGGTTTGTCATGGTTGTGCTTGATTTCTTGCATTTGCATGTCCACTGTGAGGAACGTGTTTATGCCTACTAAAGATATTTTGTCTATGGGAATAGCCTCCACTTCTTGGTATTATGTAGCCAAAGCTTGGAGCTTCTCTATCGAGAGGCTTGCGTAGGAGTTGTGAGCAGGGGCAGGTGGAGCGTTGCATGTAGTGTGCTACCATTAATCCCTCTTGCTGACTCCCCATGTATGCTAGTAGCAAAACTTTTAGGTAGGTCAGTGTCGGATGTGTTTCTGTGTGAGTGGTGCCGACGCAGTGCCTCCGCTATCATGGTTGCAACAAAGGTCATGCCGGCAAAGCCTGCATTACCTGTAATGAACAAGTCCATTTGCTCTTCCTTTTTTATTCTTTTCTTCAACTTAATGTCATAAAAAATTAGACGTTGCACAAAGTTCATTTTTCTCAAGTTCCCATAATATGCCTCGTTGGACATGTAGTTTGGTTTTGCTTGTTGCAATGGCTGCTTGGTGTGGGTTTTGGATGGTAATCCATGTCATTCAGAAGATCACACTTTTTTGTGGAAGCCAAAGGGCGTTCTCCGCTTGATTTTGATAGGTAGCTAGTTGCATTACCATCTATAGTATCTGTGTGGAAAATCTCTTTGTTTTTTGTGTACATGTCCTTCCATGTTTGGATTGTTTCATCGAGGGTGGATTGGAATGGCAAGTACAACAGGCACAATTCCCTGTAGTGATTCTCAGGGTCTTTTACCTTGTTATAGTTATTGAAACGTATTATTCTTCTTTTTTTCCTTTCTTTAGTGTGTCCTTGCTTTATAATGTAGGAACTTGCGAATGTTGCCAAGGATAGGTGATGCAAGTTTCCTATTGCTTCGAATACTTAGTGACAATGTCATTGAAGAAGATGTCAATGCTCTTCGGATGCAGCTTCTCTAGTTGCACTCGCCTTTTCAGTAGAAGTGCCCTGTTAGTAGCTTGTGTTTATGTAAATGAATTCTCTTATAGTGCTTGTTAGCGGTAGCGAGAGACACAAGTACATTTCTTGTTGTGCACTGATGTTTTGAGTATTTAGTATTGCATTCCCAACCTTGCGGACACGCTCATTGACTGTCGAATTATGCTGGAGGCTCTGGATGATCGCTTTTTTGACCACATTGTTTGTCTCCATGTCGACTTTCATTATATATGAAGTGCAGTATGATGCTACACCATGGGGGTTTAGAACAAATTCTATGTCAGTGTTAGCACCCCATAGTTTGCTCAATGTGGGTTAAAATTACGAGTTAAAATTGTTTGTACATATGTCCTTTGGATTTCTTTTCATGAATCTGTATAGTTGTAAGATGCTGCTCCCTAGTATGTTCTCATATTCTTGCTCGGAAAGATTAAGTTTCTCTAGGAATGAATCAAAATTGAGTCTTGTGCATGTTTTGCCCTGTAGTGCTTCTTTGAGTTTTACAAATTCCCTCCTGCACATGTTCTTGTTGTCTTCCTCACAATGCAAATGCTTTTTCTTGCATATTTGCCTATGCTTGTGTGTTTGTATGTCATTGAGTGCGTCTTCAAGGAGTGCACTATCTGTGCTTATATATTTGTCAACAAATCGCTCTATGGTGGTGTTGTTGGCATTGCTATGCTGGGTCCTTCATCCACCCAGAGCAACCCATGATCGTGCTAGCTACCTCTATTTTGACCGCTTGGTACAAGTTGGATGCTACAAATTGTAGAAATTTGGAGGACTACAATAAGAAGTTTTGGGAAGCCCTACTACCAATGAGTTCTTGCAAACTTGTGCTACTGTCCGAGCAAATTGAAAGATATTGCTGTGGGTTGCCAAAGGAGATTTGGGACTACTGCACGAAGACAAGGGTTTCCAATATGTCTCAGTTGGTTGAGAATGCCACTACAGCTTATGCACTAATGCAAGGGAAAGTTTATGGGTTCAAAGGAAGCTCACATGAGACATCAAGGTCAAAGGGCAACAAGACGGAATCCCCTAAGAAGTTCAAAAAGTTTTCGCAGCCCATGAAAGCAAAGTTTGTTGGAGGACAGAGGCGAGTACCAACATATTGTTCCCAAAATAATGTTATCTTGCCACAACAACGTTTTGAGGGCCCTGAACTTGTGCACATAATATTGTGCTATTGTCACTGGGTCTGCTCGGACCAGTTCCTATAAATTGTCAGGAGCCTGGACTGACTACTCTGCACTACCATTTTTTTGTAGTTCTTGCAAGCATCGCACCAGTGGCACCCACTGCTTCTCCGCAGTAGATAGTGTGATGAAGAATAGGTGGGCCTAGTTCTCTAATCATGGCAAAAACATTGCGCTTAAGTTGGTGCTGGTAATCAGCCGACATTCTCAAACAAGCAAAGTCCAGGAAACCAATTTTTGATTGTAGCAATTGCTCCACATTTGTGTCGAGTACTACTATTTTTGCCTTGATTCTTTGTCCTTGCATTTTCCCCTTGCGCATGTGGACCCAAACGGATGACAAGACTTGTCTCACCAACACCTTCATTGTTTTGAAGAACAAGCTATCAATGGATCTTGCAAACCTCCTATCCTCATTGCAAAGCTCCCACTTCACTATGTCTTGGTAGCTTGTTCTACTTGGTATGCAATAAGCACGAGTGTGGCCATAGAATAAAGTTGGAAATGCTAGTTCCTCGCAATGCTCATCCTTTGAAAGGCTCAGAGGAGAAAATCCTTCGGAGGGGGCGATCGTAATTGGCCTATTCTTGAAATCAATAACTTGTTGGCTGGTGTAAATGCCATGAACAAATGTGTCGGTCACATCATCGGGCAGAGCAATGTCCCTTTCTTGTGCTACTTGTGTTTGCTACTAGCCCTCGTCTTCGCTTTGCAGTTGCTGGATGTGCTCGTTCCACTGCTGGTTGATTTTAACATTGTTGGTAGTGTAAAGAGGGGTCATAAACAATTCTTGCAACGCTCGCATTGTCACAGTGGGGCGAACGAGGGCGAACCAAGCCATTGATGTAGTTGTGGTCATAATGCAAGGAGCACTTCATAGCTACAGTCCTCGTAGTAGAGTTGTTTATGAAACGCAGCAGGACTTGTTGTGCTCGATCGATGTCTGAAAAAACATTTATGACACTACCATGTAGGCCGAGTTGGCCCTCATATGTCATTTGCCTTGTTTGCGCAAATGGTATTCTTATCGAGATTATCCACTCCTCAATTTTATTCAAGGTCGATGTGTTTATTTTGGGGTCGGCCATTCGCATAATTTCCTTGGAGAATTTGGGAATTTTTCCTGAGCGGAGCTGGTGGTGGCACAGTGAGCATGCAAGCACTTTTTGCTCAGCTAGTTCTTGATGTGGTTCGGGATCTCTTGCTAAATGTGGTTTATGGATGGTTGTTTTTTTCAATTTGGATTTGAACGTTAGAGGCATCCACAACCGGAGCAAGGAAACTTTGGTGTGTCATTCACTTTCACAAGGTAGTTTGCCTTTGGTGTTTGGATGCCCCTTTTTCGTTTACAGGAGCTGCAAATAGATGTTTGTTTGTTTTGGCTATAGTACATATTGTTTCTTGCTGCATCTCCATTTAGTACCAAGCCCTCTGTAGTGTCATTGTTATTGGGACAGAAGAGACTTTTTTACATGCATATGTGTTCTCCTAGCAACGAGTAGTGAGTAAGCAAGATCAAGCGATACTCGTGGAAGTCGTGGTGTTTGCAATGCAGTAAAATGGAGCTATAGCACACCTTCTCTATTGCTTGCAGGGTGAGGAAGCTTGCATGGAAAATGAGGCCTCGCTATGGCAAGCACAAAGAGGCAGTTGAGAGGTGGTGGACTTGGTGCAACGGAGGTGCAAGTATAGAAGACAAGCTAATGTTGTGCTGGATTACCAATGAGTAGTCCAGATGGTTCCCAAACTTAGTCGACGTGCATTCTTAGCCATTGGATCTCCAATGGACCTCTATGGTTGAAAAAGGGCGGATCATGAGAGCCCTTAGATGATGCATAGATCCTACAGCTATTAATGATAGGTATGCCAGCAAGTCCAAAGCGCAGGGTGCAGAGAATGTTGGCCATTAGACCTTTTTTGATATAATGGTCCAAAGGCCTTATAGAGCAAGTGGCGGTGGTGCATTTAAGTTGCATGCTCCACATCATCGCTCTTGTTTGTGCATGCCATGTGGCTTTGCTATAGGCTCTACCAACATGACAACCAATCTCCACCATTAGATCTAAAGAGATCTAATGGTCCAAAGCCCCATCAACTACATCTAATAGCGTGTGACCAATGCCTCGCCTCCCCCATCAGATGTAGGCACTGAGATCTAAGGGTATACGTTGCATGCCATTCGTGATCCATTAGATCTTGGTAAGATCTAATGGTAGGAGGCCACCATCATAGGTTCATTAAGTGTAGGCCACCATTGTAAGAGGCCACATGTGGCAAGTGGACCCACAGCTTACAAGGGCTATTAGATCATATATTGTCCAATGGATCATATCAGAAAGAATAGATTAAGCACCCCTTTTACCATTGACTTCATGTTACTTGGCATGGGACTCGTTCTATCCACCAATGAGATCCAAGCAAAAATTCTTGATGTTTTAAAAGCTCAAATCTCCTCATTGGCCTAGAGTCTAATCCATGTTTAAGACAATTCTTAAGGCCCTAGTGCAAGAGGCCCTTTTTGAGTCCAAACATCCCCTAATGAATGGAGTATTTGTTATAATAAAAGCATACGGATAACTCTAGAAATGATCTCCATCCATTGAATAGTGCTTCCATTACATCACTGCGGTATTGTTATGCATATTGAACCGAAAGTAGTGTGGATTTGTGTGCCCCATTAGTGTTTCATCTCCTTGTTTAAATGCATCTCTATTAATTCTCTCCAATCTCCCATCCACTCTAAGATAGCCACTTTGGTTCTTCCTTTCAAGAACCTCCAAATTTTTTCCAATTCAAAATATCATATCATCCATTGTCAGAATATTCCTTGACTTCAACTCTCCCTTGACTACTTATTTGATCTATGTCTTAATGTGTATGGCCAATAAGAAGAAATCCAACTTCACTTATTCAAATATTTTCAAACCAACTAGCATAGAGCATAAACCAAATATATATCTATTCTTGTTTTCTCTCCAACAATTATCAGCTTGTATATGCAAGGTGTGAGGTAAACATCCACGTGCATCTCTAACCTTTCATTTGCATTCATGATGGACGTTGCCACTTGGTTCCTATCATGTCCATGCAAACTATCAATCCATACATCACAAAAGAGTTAATATCCATGTACTAATACTCCACACATGTGTTTTTAGCCCACGTTTACTGTCCAATGTTGGTGGAGTGCATCTAAATCTTAGAAAAGTTGTTGTATTCTAATCGGTGCCATCCATGGTGATGCACGTGGACTTATCGTCATGGGAAATGGCCTCCTCCTTCCAAGAAGCATACAACATTCTAGCAACCTTCACATGGCGTAAATGGATTGTTTGCCATTTTATATATCTTCCTCACTCTTGCTGGCATTTACTATGTTCAATGGAAATTTTCAATTTATCACATGTCTCAAATTTTGGTATCCTTTGCTTTGATGGTGTCTTGACATGGCAAAACTGTCCACACCAAATTTTATACGTTGACCTTTAAATCATGCTCTCTTCTCTGTCTTGTAAAATTTATTGATAGTTTCTATCACCACCTTCTTTCTCATTCTCAAAGGAAGATGTTGTTGGCATTGCACTCTTCCATTTGGCATTGTTAAGTGAAGATGAGGCTGTGGCAATGCATGGTATTCAAGGATTCTCTTTTATGTTATAGTTGCATTTCTAGTGCTTCAATGGCATTTAGTCTTGTAGGCATTTCCATGAAGTTTATAGTATAGAACTTAAGCATTGATATCCTTGATTGCAAATGGCTCTCCCATTAACCATGGGTTTCAATCTAGGTTGACAGTGTCGTCCTCAAATTTGATCACCTTGATGAAGAAAGTAAGAAAACTCTTGAAGAAGATGGTTATGTCTATTAGGCCCTGTCTTACTTCAAATACCGAGGTGTATGTCCTCATAATCATCTTTTACAACCTTGTTAATGCAAAGTTTCTTGTAACAAACTTACATAAAAGTCCTTTCCATATTCTTATCAATTAAAATTACTTGTCTCTATGGTTTTGGAATCGGTTTTGGAATCGATGCCATGATTTGTCACCTCTTGACACTTAGATACTTTCTTTTTGTGAATAGTGTCTAGCATTTCCTAGTTGTGAGACCATTACCCATTTATTTTGAATCTTCATCTCTAAACTCAAATCTTAAGTTTATAGTCTGGAACTTAAGCATTGATATCCTTGATTGCAAATGGCTCTCCCATTAACCATGGGTTTCAATCTAGGTTGATAGTGTCGTCCTCAAATTTGATCACCTTGATGAAGAAAGTAAGAAAACTCTTGAAGAAGATGGTTATGTCTATTAGGCCCTGTCTTACTTCAAATACCGAGGTGTATGTCCTCATAATCATCTTTTACAACCTTGTTAATGCAAAGTTTCTTGTAACAAACTTACATAAAAGTCCTTTCCATATTCTTATCAATTAAAATTACTTGTCTCTATGGTTTTGGAATCGGTTTTGGAATTGATGCCATGATTTGTCACCTCTTGACACTTAGATACTTTCTTTTTGTGAATAGTGTCTAGCATTTCCTAGTTGTGAGACCATTACCCATTTATTTTGAATCTTCATCTCTAAACTCAAATCTTAAGTGGCCTTGGTAATTATTTGATGCTTTTAATATCTTGTAAATGTAATCTGGTAGACAAGCTTATTGAAGTCAATCTATTGCCAATCTCTTGAATTGTGATATTGAATTGTTTGTACTTCATAATTAGATGTTTTGCCATTTATATGCTCCACACTAGTAAGACCATTAGGACCAACATCATAAGTCTTAGATGCTCTACCATCTTTGCCCTCCACTACAATAAGAACATCATGACCATTATCAATAATGTCATCAATTATTGTTATTGCATCACTTATCCCATAGGTCACTTCATTTATTTTCCTTTATGGTCCCATCTTGTCATTCTCAACACAAGTCTTCTATACCATTGAGTTCAATTGCAACACAAGACAAATCTTCTATACCAATGAGCATATTCTAGTCACTTGCAACACAAGTCAAGTCTTCCATACTATTGCGCATATTCAAGTCACTTGCAACACAAGCAACCTTTTTTGCATCAACATCACTCATTATAATGTCCTCAATACACTATGAGCATGCCATATATAGCTCCATGACATCTCTAGTTCCATGCCACGTTTGAAAATATGTTCAACATGTGTATTGTATGGCAGCAAGAAGGGAATATAATCATCCACTGTGAAGAACATGTTTGTCTCACTAGGATGTAATAAATCTCTTCAAGATCTCATCTTAAATCTACCCACTAGAATCTCTTGATGCTTTGGGTTCAAAAGGTCTTGATGAGACTCGAGACATCATCAAACTCTCCCATATCAGCATGGAAAAAATGGTTACTTCTAGCCATAGAGATGGAGTGGTATGGTTGGGAACTCTGGGTCCTCAAGGGTTGAAAGCAAGTTGAATCCCCTTCTCTATACATTGTCCCACCTTTTGTAGTTTATTCTCATAGTGGCATAGAGGAAATAGAATCAACCTTGTCAAGAATGTATTTTTCTTACAAGGATGTCAAGAAACTCTTTAGGGTCATCTCTCAAATCTACCCCACTCGTATCTCTTGGTGATTTAAGTTCCAAGGTGTCGATGAGATATCATCAAACTCTCCCATCTTGGCATGGTCAAAATGATTACTTCTAGTTTTAGCTCAATGAGATGGGTGGTTTGGTTTACCACCTTGGATTCTCAAGGCAAGATGACTTCCCCTTGTCCCACTTCTTGAAATTCTTTTTCACCTTGGGGTATAGATATTTCCCTTGTCATACTTTAGACATAAGTTCATGTGTAGGCATACCGATATGCATTAGAAAATGCCATCTTTGGGAGCCTACAAGTTTTGATGAGCATTGTGACATCATAGATCAAGTTGGAAGACTTGACATAAATGTGTCATCCTTTGACCCACTATATTCCAAGTAGCTCTTATTTATGTAGGTTCACTCTAGAAGGCTTTATCCCTTCTATGGATCTTAGGATGCTAGCCTTGAAAGGATCACTAAAGGGAGTTACTCCTTTTCACTTTAGCTAGATATTCCCTAGCTTGTATGATGCCCCATTGATATGAACATCATATTGGAGTTTTGTGCATGAGTAAATAATTTTTTCTAGCTTGGGATACTCCAATATTACAAGAACATACTTGGACCCAATTTTTCTTTTAGATGTAGGAATATGGGATAGAGACTTAGGTTCAGTCATACTTGTTCTTGGATTCCCAAGTGTTTTGGGAGAGTCAACGATATGGGACAAATTCACATCGTGCAAACATAATTCGTTCAGACTCCCCTCAAAAAGCCTTGGAATTTCGACAAGAGGATTGTAAAGAATGAGGAAAGAGAGGTATAAAGAGATTAGGATTGGCCCTCCCTTCAAAAGGTGGCATGTATAAAAGGACAAATGGTTGACTTTGGTCTTCACTTGTTGGTTGCACACATTGGAATACAAGCTCTCCTGCTCCTCTTTAGAGCTATCTCTTGTTTCTTCATGGTGCCTTTCGTGATTGCCATGTTCTCTTCTCCTCTTCCCTTCTTCTTCTTGTCCTCCTTCGTCCCTTCTCCACTCCCCTCTCCTCTCCCTCTTCTTCTCCTTATGGATTCACAATTGTAACAAGATGGGAGTTGCTAGAGTGACACTATTGGATGGCATTTGCATGCATTGCTTTCAACCTAGAATAGCTTGGAGAAGTATCCATCGGCATTACTACAAGATCCCCACGACACGTGAGTCACAGCCGGAGACTACACACACCTTCAAGATTGGACTTCAACCCCTTTCATTCTTTGTGTGGGAAACCACCTCTTAGGACCTTAAGACTTTAGATTGCAATCTGTGGCAGCTTGATTAGGCAAGGCATCCTACTCCAAACTAGTTTTGAACATGTATATTGGTAGGACTTGAGTGTATATGTAGAGAAAATCTGAGAGTTTCTCGAAGCTGTTTCTAACTACCACCATATTTGCAAGATTCTCAAGGCTATAAGGATTAGAAATATGCTTCTCTTGTCTCAACCTTTACAAGAACCCATCCCTCTTGTTGCTCAAGTAGATGCCCTTGCATAGTGGAAGCATAATCTTGCACATTGGCATTTGGTCTTTGGACACCCCCAAGGGCACTTGGGGCCTAGTTCATGTTGAGCACCCAAAAATGGTTTTTCATTAGTCAATATCTCTAGGTTAAAGAGTCAATTATCAATTCAATTTTCCTCTAGCATCTCCCAGATGGACATTGAGCAGATTAGACAAAGGACTAAACTACATACTTCAGTCCTACTAGTTTCTCAAGGTTGTAACTATGGGCTGGAACAAAGGGTTGAGTTGTGGTGGTTGGAGGGGTTGAGGCAAGAGAAGGGTAGTACAGTATGATGAGTTAGAATGTTACCATGCTCGAGAGTGGTTGCCAAGCTTCGTGGTCTCGTATGAGGCTATGCACATAGGAAGCACGAAAAGTACTTAGTAGATGTGTGTTGGAAATATTTGGTGGCTATATGATTTATTACCCTACTAAAGAAGTGGTGGATACATTCATTGATACAAACTTGAAGAATCCCAGTAGCCATTATTTTATCCACACCATAAAATTGATGGGCATGATGAGTAGGTGACCCACTTGATGGCAACATGGGAATTTGGAATGAATTCTCCACCAAGCAGATAACTAAAAACCTCTTGAGTTCATCCCATCTTTTGGTGGAGTGGTATGTAAGAGGTAGTTAGAAAAAATGGAGGATTCTTGGTTTTTTTTAAATTTAAAGAAATTTCTAACTTTTTTGGTAATTTTACATTTTAATAGTCCTAATCACTCACTAATATAATTTCTAATAATTACTTAATCTACCTTTTAAGGACTCGTAATCTAGGAAGATTGAAGTAAAATGAATGACAAAATTAAACTCAAACTACCCTAAGCTTCCTAATTGCAAAGATAATTTAATCCTATTTTAGGACTAATGTGCGCAAGGGGGGGGGCACTACTAAGAAATCCTATGTATAACATGCATTCAAGAACTATTAAAAAAAACCCCTTACCTATAATTTTTCCATGAATTAAATTACCCCTAAGTTTTCTTTATAAACTTATTGGTTTTTTTTTCCAAAATTAGTTTTAAAAAATCCCTTCTGTGAGCCCTTTAAAAAAAGATGCCATCTTTTTGGGCAACTTTGAAAAAAATAATCCTACAAGAAATAAAGGAGCCAAAAATAGCAATACTTAACCTATTTATTAACATCTTTGGTGATGAACACACACTATTGGCCTGCATATGTAAAATTCTAAAGTGAGCATGATTGATGGTGGACAAAATATAAATAAGCTAGTGAATATATATAAAGATATAGTATAATATTTACATGAGAGAGAGCTAGATTGGATGGTGCACTCATTCATGGGTATAACTTCTCTTTGTGGATGATAATATGAAATGATCTAATGATAGAGACATTATTCATTCATAGCTTAGAGGTGCATGCTAGTAGATGATAGCCCTGAAGGACTTGACTATGTCCTTGTGTTGGAAGTGTAGAAATACAATGCAATATAGAGATCGTTTGACAACAACAATAGTACAATAACATATGACATAATCAAAGACAATGTTCAAGTATTTGTAAGATCTTTTAGGTAATGTCCCTATGTGCAATCCAGCACCACCATACACTGAGTACATTTGCAAACATTCCACAAGACTCATAAAAAACATCCCACTAATTTTCTTTTGATGGGCAACATTACGCATCTATTAAGATGGGAAAAAGAAGCTTCATTGAGAAGTTACTCAAATTGAGGACTCAAAACTAGATGGTAGATTGGATTAATATAATCATAATTTCTACCATACATGCATGTGTGCACACACACACATATAGAGGAGGGAGTAACCAAAACCAACAAGGACATAGCTTCACTATTGGGAGGTTTTTAACTTGCTTGTTGGCTATGTCATTGATAGGGTCTATCATGCTTGCATGAAGCAACAACTACATGTTTTAGCCTTCAAAGGGTTGTGACTCAATAGATGTAACAATTACACTATTAGTGATTATGCTCTAGTTCTTAAACTTGTAACTACTCTCCATATCAAAGATATGCTCATTTTGATGGGCACTTTTGGGAATTGCCAAGCATTGTGCTATCATGTCTAGATTGGCCCCTACATGATGAACATTCTAATCTCCAAAGGATTTGGTCCTCTCCTTCTAGAAATGAATAATTTTTTCCCACTGTCAATGGAATGGTTATCCATTGGTGGAGAAATGTGGTACAACATACACTGAGACTATTGAATGGCCATGTACAACTCTATATCCTACATAGCATTAACTAGGATTAGATAGTCACATCGACAGTGAAGGTGATTAGCCTTGAAGATTGGATGCATCTCAATCATCGATTCACTCAGTAGGAAAACTAGGCAAGTACTGGGTAAATTAAATCTTTGCTAAGAACTTAGGTTTACCTTTGCAGGACTGTCAAAAGAAGCCTAATGTTGACTCCCTTCATGTCTTTAACACATTGCTACCCCTTTAAAACAAGTATAAAATTTAATCAACCATTGGAGAGTACGAATCCCTCATTTGCACATAGTGCTCAACCTTTGAGTGATGCCAACAATCAGCTTGATATGCCTCCAATGGCAACGGTATTGAGCAAGTAGTTACAACAAAGGGGCTACACTCCTAAGATGGATTTTGGCTACACTTAAGGACAATAATTAGGATTAGGGTGTATGCATGTTAAGCTAGACCACTTTTTTAGCTAAATAGTGGGTGTTTGACTAATGGTTGGCACTAGTATCTGAAGTTCAAAACTTGGGAATGCTTTTAAAAATCATAAAGGAAAGTCAATCCCATGCAATTATGAATTGAACTGCATGGGTGTGCATGCAGGACATGACATGATGCCCACTCACATGAGTGCTTCCTCTTCATGGATGCTGAGCTTTCTCTTTCTCCCACATCCGTGTTTGCTTTCTTCAACAACTCTCCAACATTGAATATATAGTGACACTTTCTCCCTGCTCAATACTCGAGCACTCATTTGCCTTCTTGGGTCAAGTTGGCAACCACTTCTCGCAGCTTACATTGAAGGTTTTGGTGTTTCTAGCACAAGATTTTTGGCTTGTTGCCTTTATATTTATTTCCTCGATTTCCTTAGTTGTTATTCAGCTCACTTTAGGTTGAAGTTTTGAGCTCGTATGATAGCCTTCCATGCAACACATTTTGAAAATCTGCAATAGAAGAAATTTTGCAAAACAAAGAAGTACTTTAATGCTAAGTATGGCCTTAGCTTGAGTGTTCTGAACCCTCGCCACTTATAATCCTCAGATGTATCAAATTAGTTGTGGCTCTCTATTTTCAAGGAGGTCTAAAAGGGGAAAGGGCCAATTAAATGTAGAATGGTACATGAAGACAAGTACAAAGGCATGCTCTCGCTTCACTACAAAGTGTATCAAAAGAGGCCCATCAACAACGAAGTATGCCTCGCATTAGCAAGGGGCCTTGCCTATGAGTATGGCAAGCGAGATGCCCATAGTAGTGAAATGGTGCTCCCTATGGCATGGGCACAGTTTCAATCAGAAAACCAAAGAAGAAAAAGGATTTGGATGACAAATTACAGAGGTGGTGTATTGCAAATGGACACTACAAGGTTGGAGATGGGGTCTTGACCAGCAGGGAGTCTGAAGGGACAAATTTGCATGCACAGGCAACAACTAGCATTTAGCACGATAGTGGGGCAAAGTTTTTGACCATATTCTAGGGCCGATGAATTAGCACCTGAAAATATAAAGAATGCAGAGTTGGTATTTGCTAGCAATAAGGCAATGCTATTGATAGCAATGGAAGAATCCAAAAAGGCAACTGTGTAGATGGAGGAAAAATGTATGCTCCATCAAAGAGAGGGCATGTTCATGGCTGTTGGTAGCCTGAATTTAAAGATTGCATCCCTTCAAATCGGTCATTCATACCTTCATGGAAAATATGCATTTTGTAGTCAATCTATGTAGGCCTTAGCAACACACTTCTTGATATAACAATCTTTGTACCCTAGGTCTACAGAGCCAACTAAAATATTTGCATAGCATTCATTCTACAGAGTTGTGGAGCATTCCTTAAAAGTCTTATTTGGGATGAATTGAGTTCAAACAAGTGGCCATCGCCACCATGGATTGGCTTGTGGTGTACACCCTTCGGTTCTATATTATCACATATAACACTCTCTCTTAGTTGGTCTGCAAGAGGAAGCTTTCCTGTTGTGAGTTAACCCATCGAGAGTGAGCAAACAAGAGCATCAACATCCACACTTGCACTTTGTTGAGGTCCGTGCATTTTCTCAATGCATCTAGCAAGGTTGTCCAATTACTCTCTACATGTAAATGTCACAAAAAATGTCGGAGGTCCCAATTGGCGAACCCTTGCAGCAGATAACTTTGTTGATGTTGCAAGTAATGTGAAGAAAGTTTGATACTTGCAAGCTCTCTTTAACCAGTATTTGATTTTAATAAGGGTAAGTCCAGCTTAGGTTTATTCTTAACATCTTTGGCACAATAGTTGAAGTTGCATCAAATTCTTCACTCAAAGAAATTACAACAATAGTGAAAGTTGCATCAAATTTTTCATTTTCATCAATGTAGACATGCACCAATGTGTTTGTAATTTGGTGGTTGTTTTTTTCTTCTTCTTCTAAAATTGTGTCTTTTTCAATTGGTTGAACATGTGCCCCTTTTAATCTTGCTAAGATTTCATTCAAAGCTAGAAATGTGGAAGCCATAGATTTGAGATTGAGACATGCTCTTGCTTGTATAATGGCATTTCAATGAGTCACTGTTGCAGAGCTTTCATCACTAATTTTAGTCAAACATTACCACTTGTGTATGGATTTTAAACTCTAAATTTATCTTAATTGCAATTTTAATAGTCATTCTATCATCTAATTCTCATGGTAGGATAGTTTAGATGTTGTCTACATTAGTTACAATGTTTTTAGTATTCCCCTTTAGCGAATATGACCAAAGTACAAGTGGTTCGACCCATGGTGCAAATAGTGTCTCAAGCTCTGAAGTAACTGTTGCACTTGTTGGATCGGATCATTCAATTTCACATGCTTTGATGATGCTAAAGCTGTGAAGATAGTGGGAGAGAAGGAAGGAGTTTCACTTGCGGCTTTCTCACATACACAATGGGGGAATACACACAAAGGTGGAGGCTGAAAATAGTTTTCCTCTTCTTAGTTGTGAAAGCCAAAAGAACTCTAGTACAAAGAAATAGAAGAACCCTATATGTGGGACTCAAACCAAACTCAGTTAACTAAGGTGGCATACTAATTGAGCCACGAACTAGAGTACATAAGGATAGCTATCATCCAGCTATTATTCATGGGTAGTGTACCAACCACATCTGCAGCTAACAAGTTGGTGACATAAATGCACAACAGTCACCCTGGCATATCACGAGTGGAGTTCAATATCTCAACACTCCCCCTCGAGCTCAATCCCAATTCTTGCACACCAAGCAGGTCTTTGAACTTGTGCAGCTTCTTTGCGCCCAATGCCTTCGTGAATATGTCAACTACCTGATCCTTTGTGCTGACATAAACTAGATTAATAAGACCTAGTAAAAGCTTCTCCTGCACATAGTGATAATGCACCTCAATGTGCTTTGTTCTAGCATGATAGACTAGGTTATTTGCCAAGTGTATACTGCTCATGTTGTCACAATAAATGACAACTGGCCCATCTGTAGACTGATGCATATCACCTCACATGCAGCCATTGTTGCACCCCTGTACTCAACCTCTGTGCTCGATAAGGCAACTGTAGGCTATTTCTTGCTGCTCCAAGTGGCTGTAACACTCCCAAAAAGAGAACACATATCCATTGGTAGATCGTCTATCAGAAATACTATCAGCCCAATCAGCATCAGTGTATCCATGCAACTGTATCTGAACCCCAGTCTCATAAAATAGTCCATACTGCAATGTGGACTTCACATACCTGAGTATGCATCTAGCCACATCCAAATGTGGTTTCCTTGGAGCCTGCATAAATTAACTTACCAATCCAACAGCATAGCTCAAATCTGGCTTGGTAATAGTCATATAAATCAAACTTCCTACTATGCGTCTATACATAGTAGGGTCTTCCAGAAGCTCACCTGCATCTGTGCTCAGCTTCACATTCTGCTCCAAAGGAACTAAAATAGGCTTACAGCCTGTCATCCCATATTTGGATAGCATGTCCAATCCATACTGCCTCTGCAAGAGCCATATCCCTTGGTAATCTAATCACCTCAATGCCTAAGAAATAATGCAGCTCTCCCAAATCCTTCATCTCAAACTTCTGCTTCAATAGCACTTTCACATGAAGGATATCTTCATCACTATCACCTGTGATGATCAAATCATCAACATAAATGGCAAGCAGCATAATACCGTTCTCTGTTTTTCTTAAAGTGAGAAATCTGCCTTGGAAATCTGAAAGCCAATAGTGACAAGATACTATCCTATCTTGTCAGACCATGCTCTAGGTGCTTGCTTCAAGCCATACAAGGCTTTCTTCAACCTACAAACAAACTTAGGATGAACAGCATGAACATAACCTGGTAGTTGCTCCATAAAGACCTCTTCTTGCAAATCACCATGCAAGAAGGCATTCTTTACATCTGATGATGTAAAGACCATCCCTTTGATGCAGCCATAGCAATGACTGCTCTTACGATTGCCATCCTTGCAACCGGACTGAATGTTTCTTCATAATCAATGCCATATGTCTGTGCATACCCCTTGACAACTAATCTTGTCTTTTATCTGTTCACAGAACCATCTGCATTGTGCTTCACCTTATAAACCCACTTATAGCCAATTGCATTCTTGTCTTTAGGCAAAGGCACCAATTCCCATGTAGCATTTGCTTCCAAGGCATCCATTTCTTCATCCATGGCTTTCTCCCATTTTTCTTTTCCCATGGCTTGCTCAAAAGAAGTGGGTTATGGTTCCTGTATCACTTTGACCATATAGGCATAGTGAATGGCTGTAAATCCATCATATTTCAGCCTATCCACAAGATACCTAGCTCTGGTAGACCTGCGCAAATGAGGCTCACTTCTAGGTGCTCTCAAAACATCCCTGGTCTTCCTTACTCCAGGTGTAACAATAGAAGGAATACCCAACTCATCATCAATGCTCTGTTCTGAGCCACTGGATTCACCATCCACATAAGAGTGACCTGCATTCACATCAAACATGGGCTGATCTACCTTCTCTTTTCCTTTTCGTGATACCTGCATACCACTATCTGCATTGCTTTGAGGAGATTCTCCTGATCTCAATCTGCCTATCCATGGCGAAGTATGTGAACCACTGCTAGAGGACACTGTAGGTCCACTAATATTTTGTGATTGCTGCTATGAATTCTATGCAGCATTACCATTTTGTGCATCTACATCATCAATCACATTTACTGGTTTATACCAGCTGCTCATCTCATCAAAAACAACATCTCTACTCACTGTAAACTTACGAGTAGAAGGGTTATAGCATCTATGCAGAGAATACCAATAAAGATACACCTCAGCTTTTGGATCCAACTTGGACCTCAACTCATCTGGCACATGAACATAGGCAATGTAACAAAAAATTTTCAAATGAGAAATATCTGGTTTCCTACCAGTATACATCTCCTCTGGTGTCATGCCATGTATTGCTACAGTGGGAGTCTTGTTCATTATGTAAATTGTTGTGGCGATTGCTTCAGCCCAATAATAATCTGGTAGGTCTTTTTCATTTAGCATGGCCCGAGATACCTCTCCAATATGCGTGTTTTTCCTTTCTGCAAGTCCATTTTGTTGTGGGGTATGACTGCATGAATATTGCTGCTTTATGCCATGCTCCTGTAGGAACCTTGGAAACTCATTTGAGAGGTACTCTCCCCCTACATCTGACCTTAGGTATTTTATTTGCAGACCTTTTTTAACCATAGCTTTAAAAGCTTTTGAAATCCCCAAACACTTCACTTTTCTTTTTCATAAAATACACCCAAACTTTTCTATTGTAGTCATCAATAAAAGTGACAAAATAATGATAGCCTCCAATAGATGTAGCTTTAGTAGTCCAGATATCAGAGTGGATTAATTCCAATGGCTTCTTACTCTCTTGAACATGTCTAGGAAATGGTTTCCTTGCCTATTTTCCAAATTGACAGGCTTCACATACCTTATGCATTTTTGCAACCTTGAATTTAGGCAATCCTGCAATAATATTTTGGGCCTGCATTGATTTAAGTTGTTGTACATTAACATGACCAATGCGTTTATGCCAGATATCAATATTTGCAACTACATTCGTCCCATGTGCAAACATTGCTACACTCAATTTAGGCATGTCCGCATCTAACGTAAACATCCTACCCTTCTTCTTTCCTTTTGCTATCAAGCGACTGTTATTTTTCATATCCTCAACAAAGCATCCATGAGGATTAAATCTGACTTACAAGCCCTGCTCAACCATTTGACCAACAGAAACCAGGTTCTTGGTGACATTTGGGACATGAAATACATCAGACAGGTATTTCTTTTTCCCATCCTACATAGACAAAGGAATTTTACCAATCTGCACAATAGGATGTGCAGTATCATCACCAGTCTCCACAAATCCTGGTCTTTTCATTTTCCTTGCATCTTGCATCCATTCTGCATGACCTGTCATGTGGTTTGATGCACCTGAGTCAACATACCACACATCATTGCTTTCCTCTGCACTTGTCACAGAATTGGTCATGTGCTGCACCATAAACAGATGCTCATTTCTGTCATCACCTTGTCTACTAGAAGATGCATAATTCCTTTGCTGCAATTTTCCATTCATGATGTCATTCTGCTTTTTATAGCAGTATTTAGCCATATGACCCATTTTACCATAGTAGTAGCATTCAACACTACTATTTGCATTTTGGCCTCTCTACCATCCACCATGACCTCTTTGGCTCCCCTTGCCTCTAGAGTTACCACGTCCTCCTCCATAGGACTATTTTCTTGAGTTTGCTGCATATTCTGATTTTTACCATGGCCTCCAACTCGGCTTTCTCTACCTCTGCCTCTACCTCTTCTAGCATATGTGTAGAAGACAGTTTCTTTTGAAGTTCCTCATGAAGAAGATGCACCACCATTTCTCTGCTCTTCAAAAATTAGAAGATCAAACAACTCCTCAAAATCAAGAAATTTTTCACGAACGGCAATGGATGTCTGGAACTGTGCATAATCCTTTCCTAGACCATTCAAGGTCACAGAAACTAAATCATCATCTTCCACTGGCGACCCAGTGGAAGCAAGTGCATCTGCAATTTTCTTCACCTTCATGTGGTAGTCATTGATGCTCATATTTTCTCTCTACACATTGTGTAACTCTTGCTTGAGCTGCATTTTCTTGGCTTGCGTATTTGTGCTGTACATTTTTGCCAAAGTATCCCATGCCTACTTTGGTGTACTTGCATCCCGAATATGCACAATCATAGAATCTGAAATACTGATAGACAGCCAGTACATAACTTTTCTCGCTCTCTCATGCCATCCTTTAAATGCCTGCATTTCTTGTTGATTGGGAACATTAGGAAGAGCTGGTTCTTCTTCATTTCCTATAATGAACTCCTAATAGCCTTTTCCTATAAGGACATTTGTCATTCTAAACTTCTATGCTTGGAAGTTGTTCTTGTCAAGCTTTTCAGTGACAATCTGTGAAAGAGAATCAGATGCCATTACAGAACACTGCAAAATATTCTCACTGCAAAAAACACAGCTTCTGCCTCACAAGGGCAAATTTACAAAACTGACGAAAGTGGTATTTGACCACACAGTCACTTCCTAGTGATGATTTTGCATGAACAGGCAATAAGGATGATTATGTAACTCCCAATATCTCTGCAATTTTTGTGGCAACTTTTCACCGACCTGCAGAGCAGTGGTCGCACAGCAAAAACAGGGCCTTTTTCTCATTGCTTGTGGAGAACTTCTACCTCCAAAACGGGCCCCGAAATGTAGCATATACTGCCCTCTTGCCACACTGCAAAGGGCGTCTCAATCTAAGACAATGTACTCTTGCACTTTCCGGTTGTGCTACCTGTAGAGATTTGCTCCCAAACTCAAAAAAGGAAAGCAACACTGGTCCTCTTACTAGGACACCACGAACTTGGTTTGCTTTCTTGAGCTCCTTACCACGAACCAAGCTCTGATACCATGTGAAGATAGTGGGAGAGAAGGAAGGAGTCTCACTTGCGGCTTTCTCACATACACAATGGGGGAATACACACAAAGGTGGAGGCTGAAAACAGTTTTCCTCTTCTTAGTTGTGAAAGCCAAAATAACTCTAGTACAAAGAAATAGAAGAACCCTATATGTGGGTCTCAAACCCAACTCAGCTAACTAAGGTGGCATACTAACTGAGCCACGAACTAGAGTACATAAGGATAGCTATCATCTAGCTATTATTCATGGGCGGTGTATCAACCGCATCTGTAGCTAACAAGTTGGTGACATAAATGCACAACGGTCACCCTGGCATATCACGAGTGGAGCTCGATATCTCAACAAAAGTAAGGACCTAGCCTTGTTCAATTTGGCATTTAAGCATATAGTGTTGCTACATGCCTTGATGTGAGCCTCATCCATGCCCAAGGTTTCCATCAATAATGTAGTGATTTCATTTGACATTGTTTTTGTTTGGCATTTAAACAACAATCTCTCACAATAGTAACAAAGATACATATGCATATCAATAACCAATGACAATAACATTTATATGGGATTGTTCTTTCTCTTACAAGTATTATTTTTCATCTAAGCATTTTTTATGTATTGGTTTTCTTGTTGCAAATTCAATTTATTTTTAAGTATTATAGGCATCAAGTCACTTGAGCAATTGTTCGTTCTTGTACATTTAATTATTCCAAGATAGTTTTTGCTATTTCAACCCTTGGCAATAAAGACATATCACATGCAAGAAATAACATTTCTTTATCACCTAGTATAGGCACGAATCTTTTATCTAATTCTTGTCTTTGTGTTTCTTGCAATGAAGGCTTTGTTGGAGCCCCTTTCAACTTGTTTTTTTTTCTTAAGATACCTTACATGGTCTATCATATTTTACAAAGGAATTCCTTACATCATGGATTTCCTTGTACTTCTCTCAGCAACTCAGCAATTGCTACAGCTATTCCATGACGCATACTACTCAGGATCAATTGCAGTGATGCATCCTATTCTTTAGACCCAAAGTATCGCCTATAGTTAGTGTTTTTACTAGATATGGTATTCTCAAAGGTAGGTCTATCAAAGGCTTGGTCATGAAAATGCATGGCTTGAGCACATGAATCTTCTTGATGCTCAGAGTATTTGCATGGTCTCTTAATAAAGATTGCCTCATCAATCACGCAAAGTGTGAAACATGCATTGGATTGTTGTGATAAAAATTTTAGAAAAGGGGTTGAATCAAAATTTGTACCATATTTGCTATAAAATTTTCTTTGCGATAGCAACCATATGTAGATTGTATTTTTGAGATACTCAAAGGCCCACAAAATAGCAAAATGGTCACCCAAAGGCCATTCTCTGATGTTGTAACACTCATATATAACAGTAGGTACTCCTCATAGTTTTGTACTCAATGCAATGTTTGCAAGAATTCTAGTGCTAGAAAAAAATTCAAGCAATCTAATGCTTTTTTTGCAATTCTTATGTAATGAATTTTTGCATTAATTTACTATTGCAACTCGTAGTCCTTTGGTTGATGACTCTGAACCTTGTAAGGATTTTAAAGTATCAAATAGCCAATCACTAGGAGTGTAGCTATAACTCTTAACACGATTTAAAATGTTTCTATTGCAACAAGGGATCAATTACTTTGAATTATCTATCAAAGAATAATTCCCATGCAATTTATTTTACCTTTCTCAAAGATGTAGCATTAGATAAATCAACCACTTATGTGAAACTTTTTTCTTCACCTATTGCATTAATCCGAACAATGGGCTCAAAGTGATACACATACATAGGACAATCATCATATAGAATTTGCAAGGGATCTGTACTAGAATTTACACAATACCTTATACAAATTCTTTTGTTTAATAACACTTACACATTGATTGGCCTTTGTGAGTATGATGATGTCCATAGAATAGTAAAGTGATCTCCCCATAAGCCACCACATGATGCATACTAATACATGCTAGATATTTATCATAGCTTTGGACACCATGCAAGCTATGCAAAAAATATTCCCATAGGCATGTTTTTATCCGTTGCATGCTTATCCTTTTTACACAAGAAAGTGAAAATTTGTTGAATTGCTACAGCTTAAATTTCTCCTGATGTTAAGTTTATGTCTATCAAACAGTGTATTGTATCAAACAAGCAATCATCTGGAGTATCTTTGTAACTTGTTTTAGTGTGCAATTGTTGCTTATATAGTACAACATCAATTGTTACATATATACTAGTACATCAATAAAGTAATTTTGTTCAATATCTACTTGATCTGATGTTTTTACATGGTTTTATCTTGAAATGAAAACTTGACAAATAAAGTGTCATCTACTAGTGGAGCAACTAGCCTTGTTCCATCCTTGCACTTTTTGAGCTCATTGTAGCACTATTCATAGCACACAAGCTTATAGTTTTAGGTACTTCAGTTATTTTAACAATTGGTTCAAAGTGATCACAATTTGAATACCAATCTTCTTATTGCCTAAAGACCATACATATATGGTATGCAAATTGGTCACCCCAAAGATGACCAGATGTTGCTAAAATAGCCATCCATTCTAAAACCAAACATGTTTCTAGACAATTCATTGCTTGTCCATCATTATTGCACAAACATGTCATAAAATTTTGAATTGATGCATCTTGAAGCTCCTCATATGTCATACTTAAATATCATATTGTGTCAAATAAGCAATCACCCACTATGTATTTGTAATTACATATACACCATAGCTCCTACTTTTGCAACACAACATCAATTGATTTGTCTACATTCATTGTAATAAATTATAGTCTCGAACTTCTTAACTTTTTTTTGCTGTTTCAAGTAGTTGTTAGGAGCAACACAATAATGGAGCAACAAAGCAAGAAGTGGAATGTGTAAAATACACAATACAAAAAGTGCACAAAATGGAAGAGCTAGAGAGACACCAATATACGTGGTTCACCTAGTGTGGGCTATGTCCACACAAAGAAACAGCTAATCTTGTTTTTTTTAATCCAGCAACCGAGAAGATACAAGATACAAGTTGTATATTCACTGCTCTACTGCTATTGATCCACACCCTTATCTTACAATTTTGATCACACAATTCATGAGCAACTTATGCACCAATTTTCATCTATTTTTGGAAGCCTTGGTGATAGTACTAGGGGGGGTGTTACCCCCCTTCATGGGATGGATATAGACATGACTGGATCCAAAACATGGCCAAAAATCAAAATCTGAAAAAAGATCAGCCTCCACATACAACAACAACTTGGTTGTATGTTAAGCACACCACTATGTCATGCATAAAATTATCTAGTGGGAACTAAGCGTATCTTTCTCAAGAGTCACATCATGGAGATTTAGTCTAGCTTAAAAGATATGGCAATGAAGTTGCTTTTCAAATGCTTGTAGCCTTGCTTGGGAATCCATTTTGGAATTTATTCCTTGAATAAGTTAAGCAATAGCTTTTCTTATAGTATATGGATTTGCAAAATAGTTTTTTTGTTGTAGTATATAGTTTTTCAAAATAGATTTCTTGTCTATCTAAGTAATAGCCTTTTAGCTTTTCATAGATTTGGGAAATAATTTCTTGAATCAGTTAAGCAATAGATTTTCTTGCAATATACAAATTTGGAAATAGTTTTCTTTTTGTATTTAATAGTTTTACAAATAGCTTTTTTGGCTATCAAAATAGTAGCCTTTTCATTAGCACATAGAGTCACCTAATAGCTATTCTTGCCATTCAAATGGTAGCTTTCAAGCTAGATTCTTCTTGAGTGCCAATGCCTTGTGGTGTGTCATCATCTTCAAAGTTTGCTAATAGTGTGTAGGAAATTAACAAGCTTCCAGATGTCAAATCAATTTTCCATCAACTTTCATGAAGCTAATCCTTCATCAAAATTTCTTTTCATTCTTTTTGAAGTATGCATCAGTAGGATTGCCTATTCCAAGCAAAGGAGATATTCAAGGGTCTTTGAAGCTTGTTCGAACCTAGACACTATTTCCCAACTTAATTGTTACAGTCATGTAATTCATATTCTCTAGCTCAACATGGCAATTGTAGCACATGCAGTCGTAGGTATTTTTGCCTATTCTTTGTAAGCTGGTTTGTGTTTGGCAACTTGAACATGCAATGGAAATGGACGAGTAGCTTGTATGAATGTTAGCTCACTGCAAATCTGCAACATAACCATCTGACAAAGTGTGGATCGTACTTAGCCTAGTGCACACAAGATCAGTAGAAAATATAAGGAGGATCAAAGCACACTAAGTAAGACATGAGAGGGAGATAGCAAATCTATATCTCTTGCAATGTGTGTTCTCAACAATACATGATAGGCCTCTTATATAAGGAGTGCCCTTTGAATAGTCAACCACATGGGATCCTCTCATCCACATCTCTCCTTGTGGATATCCTCAATCACATCTCCACATCATGTAGTCCACATCCTAGGGTGGCTACTTTGATTCTTTCCTTAGCACATACCTTAGCCTTTAATCTATGTGCTCATGGCACCATATCTCAACACCTCCCCTTGGTGCCATGATCTTTTGGCTACTGCAAGGTGGTCAGATGTGAGTTACAAATCATCACCTCCCCTTAGCGCATGCATTGCTACTTAAGGTGGTCAAGTGTGGTTTACATGTCAATACCTCCCCTGGGTGCTTTCATAGCTACTCTCAGGTGGTCAGGCTTGATTACAAACGTGTGGGCTGAAGGTGTCAAGGTTGTTGCTTCTCAATGCTTGAAGTCGATGGTGTTCGCATCTTTACTCGATGTAGCTTGATGCATGACACTTTGTTCTTCCATGTGCCTTGATGCTTTGTGTGTGGATGCCATGCTTTGTGCTATGGTCATCTCATGCACTTGTGCTTTTGGCATGCTTAACTATGGTTAAATCTTACCACTGACCACAAACCTTGGCTAACCAAGGTTAGATTTACTAAACCAATATCAAAGTAATTTAACCTGACTAAGCCCCAAGTAACTTAAGTAACCCTATCTTTTAAAGTGATGCCACGTGTCATTTTCTAAGGTCGAGACACCTTGTGAAGGTTGTAGGATGCAGAATCGTTTTCTTCCATCATCGTTGTTGATAAAGTGTGCCGCTTCATGTTTGATACTTTGCCTATCCTGTTGTTGTTTCCTTCATGCAATCTGCCTTTGTTTTTCCTACTTGGAGTTGCTACTGTTGATTAAGGAGCTATTCTGAATCCTGACGGTCGTGTTGGCTATGGCAGAGTATGGAGTAGAAGCTGGTCGTTCAACTTGCATGGAGTTTGGTCGTCGAGTAGCAGGGTTGCCCATTATGGAGTTTTCACTGTGGAGGCGGGTTTGCTGGTGCGGGTCCTGTTAGCCATCACAATGCCTAGAGATGAGACCTCGCTGCTTAAATCTACGATGCCAAAAACCAAGGTCGGAGCCGTGGGAGCTCGTGCGTCGCCATTCTCTTGACTACCTACATGGTTGGCTATTGGTGGCACTTCTTTTGTTCTGTGGCGTTGAGGAGCACTACTTTGGCTGAAGCTTTGGCAGTGCTATTCCAACCGGGAGTCTGCAGTAGCACGACGAGAGCAGCATCATGAGAGTTTGAGCTTAGATGGACTTGAGGACAGCAGCAGCCATACAATTGCACTGAGTGCAGGACTCCTCAATCAAATTGCATCTGCAAATCGTTCATTAGCTTAGCACCAAAAAGATCGATTCATCACGGCTAAGTAGCAATAGACATCTTGGAAAGACGTGCAATGAGCATGATGAAAGCGAGGAGAGGAATGTTGATTCGTAAGATACTGATTATGGTGAATCTCCTTCCTATAGTATTAGGAAACTCAATGTCGAGAGCTTCATTGATGATAATGGTGATTCAAATGAGAATGGCAATGGAACTATCGATGTCACCGCACCATGGGAGTCTCGACCTAGAGCAGTGATTAAGCGTAAGGAACTTCAATTGTATGATGGAGTGTCTAGGGTATTCTCTTATTTGCACAACAATTCCCTACTGCTTCAGTGGCCCATGGGAGGAGATCCATGGGAGGAGATCCATTCATAGTAGATGCAAATGGAATTGATGGGCTAGAGGCTTTGGAGATTGACAATTGGGAGCCGAGAGGCTTTGGATACACTGATGGCGGGAGGCAACTGGCCTGCTATGAGTATGTCGATGTAGGAGCTTTCAGAGGCTGCAGGAGCTTCAATTCTGAAGGAGGGCCTTTGAAGAAGGCTGCCTTGTTGATGGTAGTAGAAGCTGCCTTACCTTGTAGCTAGGTTGCCAGCCCGTGTGCTAAAGGCCATGAAGTTTGCTTAGATCTCCATAAGATCTGAGATCCTTTCTCTCTTTCTCTCGGAATTCTCTAAGAACCTCTAAACATATCTCTCACTCAAAATGAATCTCTCTAAGTGAAGAACTCTCGAGATCTAAAACTAATCTTACATTTTGAAACTAATCTAGGAATGGGAGCAATCCTAGTGAACTACTAATAAGCTAAACTAAGAGAGGTAAACCTATGCTCTGATACCATGACAAAGTGCGGATCATACTTAGCCTATTGCACTCAAGATCAGTAGAAGATCTAAGGAGGATCAAAGCACACTAAGTAAGACATGAGAGGGAGATAGCAAATCTATATCTCTTGCAATGTGTGTTCTCAACAATACATGATAGGCCTCTTATATAAGGAGTGCCCTTTGAATAGTCAATCATATGAGATTCTCTCATCCACATCTCTCCTTATGGATATCATCTTCACATCATGTAGTTCACATCCTAGGGTGGCTACTTTGATTCTTTCCTTAGCACATATCTTAGCCTTTAAACTATGTGCTCATGGCACCATATCTCAACACCATCGCACAGTAGGAAATGTCCATGTGTTAGATCCTTGTAGAGCTACAAATTGATCCAATCTTGCCAAGAAAATTATAAGAATACTGCATTGTATTTTCACTTACAAATTTATTACAGTTTCCTTGACCCTAGTAGTACTGGTAAACTTTAGTAAGCCTATATACAGTGGATGAGTCAATCACCAAAGTTGCTATTGAAAAGCTTGCAAATTGTAATTGTCTCTTACTAGTACATTTTCTAGCTGGTACATTTCTTATCACATAGATAGAAAGATGTGTTAAATTACACGGCACAACGGAACAAGAATTGAACAAAGTATAGAGAGTACACAGCAAACTGGAGAGGAATAAAATTTTCCTTCGATACTGATGTAGTACAGATGATGGCTCCATCCACCCGTGCACTCCCACAATGGAGTTTAGATGGCGATCTAGACAGATACTAGGTAAAGAGCTACTAGCTGGAAGATCTGATCTGATCTGAACTGATCTGATCTGATACAGTGGACTGAGGAGTTTGCCTCTTTATAGCTATGAGGGTGGTAATCAGATCAACATAGTCGGTGAAACTGACTAGTCAACCTAGTCGGTGGGACCGACTAGTCATCCATGGAATATTCAAGGAATATTCCTTATACCATTGCCTCGGGGGCTCTTGCCCCCGAACCCCCACCAAGAGGGCCGTTGGCCCCCCTGGGACCCCTAATTGGCCCCCAGGCCCCAACAAGAGTAAGGGGCTCCCACACAATCACCTTTTTACCATCAACAACCTCATTGATAGACCTCATCTAACATGCAAGTCAGGATCAAGTGTCCCAGGCTCACACATGGCTTCTCCTCATATGGGGGCCTTACAACTTGAGCACCTTGGACCACTGCTAGTTACCAGGAGGGTGGGGCATTTAGCATATCTAACAAGATGGCCATTGTTTAATGCATTCATTTTTCATGTTCTCGTGATCATCATAAATTGTTAGTAGCTACACAAAGAAAGAAGGGAGAAGGGGCAAGGGAAAAGAAAAAGGAAATTGTATTGGTTCTCCTCTCTATATTGATTTGCTAAAAATTAACATTGTAAGAAAGTCAATCATGATTGAGAAATCATCGATGCATGCTCCATCAGCAACCTTCAAGTAATAGCTTCTGAATTGCTCATTTTCATGCATCCCAACATCCTCAAAGAGCACAACAATGATTGTGGAACTGAATATGTGTCAGTACTTTGCAAAATTTTGCAATTTTCTTATCCTCATAGATTGTTAACTCAATCTTGCATGTTGACAGCAATGTGATAAGTGTGATCCTCATTACTCTTAATGTTAACAATGAGTCTCTTTTCTCCCATTCAGGCTTCTTAGTGGCAATCCAAAAAATTTCAACTCGTACATAGTTACCAGGTCTGATTTTGTTGTAAGGCCATCCTTGTCTATTAAATCTACCATTATATTGGTATACTATGAATTCTTATTTCTATCATACGTACCATAATGGTTTAAAATTAATCCATCAAATATAACTCTCTGTGTGTTTGTAATTATGTCTTTTATCATAATAACTTGCAACTTAGAGCTTTCTCTCTTTTGTGACTTGATATTTGCTCCCTACTCTTGCAATTGCTTCTCCAATGGCACATATTTGAGAACGCTCTTCTTCTTCAATACTAATCTATTGGCCTCTTCTCTAAGATGTTCAATGTCTCTCTCTCTCTCTCTCTCTCTCTCTCTCTCTCTCTCTCTCTCTCTCTCTCTCTCTCTCTCTCTCTCTCTCTCTCTCTCTCTCTCTCTCTCTCTCTCTCTCTCTCCCCCCCTGCAATAGACATTGCTCTACCTCTATAACATTAAAACACTTAGCATTGCTCATGCATGTTGTCTATGAAAGAAAGAGCACGATTAAAATTTTTGAGGGAGAGGAGACTGCAAAAAACAAAAGTAATGCTAAATTCAAAGTCAAAACATTGAAGAAATAGACACAATAAAAAGCTAATAAAGGTGATAGCAAGGCTTTTTGAAGAAGCATACGCTCATATAAAACCATAATTAGCAAGTGCTTATGCTTAGCATAGTCAAATTTTATTAGCTTTATAAATTGCTCAAACCAAGCCTTTTCCATAGCTCTATGCCTTGTTCATTGTCATTTTCTTTACAAATAGCAGTGTTGCCAAACATGTAGTCATCAACATTTTTTTCTAATTGCACTCTCCTTATTGTCAATAACATGTCAACTAGTGGAGTGATAAATGTGCATCGTTATTGCCTCATAATTCCCCTAACCAATATCCATGCAACCTTTGTTGATTCATACTTAGGACCATGTAATTGTATTGAAGCCATTTTTTGGATCCCATGAAAGCTAGCACCTGAATGATCCAATTAATAATTTTGGATGCCATTTACAAACGTTGCAGATTCCATTCTAGTTTATTAAACACAATTTCTTCTTGTAGACCACACAACCAATTGAAAGCCCCACCAGCTAACATGCAACAGCAACCATATAGTGAAGAGCATGATATCGGATCTTCCCACCAAGATATAGTGCTATGTGCTTCCATGCTTGTAGTCCATCACATGAAAGTGCAACTACACTTGGTTCTAGGAGGTAAAACATTGCTTGTTTGCTGTGAATGATCCAATGCTTTTATCTAGGAATATATTTAAATCTTGATAGCACAAAAGCATAATACAACAAATCAAGCCTATACAAAAACCCCAAATGTGCCAAATTTTGCAAAATCACTATGTATTGACTAGGTTTGGTAGTTGGCAAGTTGAAAGAAGGTACAAAAGCCAGTATGTCTTCTTTAGTTATGATTTGAGGAAAGCTACCTTCATTTGACCATTCTCCTTTGATATTCAAGGACCTATGAGAGATACCATGATCTTGTCACCCTTAAATATAGCTTCTTAATTTTTCTTGAAGGTCATGTAAACCCTCTGTTGTTATACTCACTAAGTAGTACACGGGCTAAACAATAAACATACCAATTAACAAGTTTGCTATTCTTTTTCTGAGCATAAAGCCTTGGCATTTTTGAGCTCTTCATAAACTCTTTTGGTGCTAAGAAATCCTCCAAGAAAACTTTTTGGGATGCCTTGACTATGGATAACATGATCTTTCCCAAAGTGCTCAAAGCATTTATCATATGAATGAAAGGGAAGTCTCTTTGCATTCCCATGTTTCAAAGTAACATTTAATTATTCTCTCCTTCTAAGAGCTATTGTAGGCTAATTCTACTAATCTAGCCATAGCACCCGCAATTACAAAGAAGGAATGTTTCCTTAATAGGAACAAGAATATAGTAGCAATGTTAAGACATTGTGGCTCTCATAATTCACTAATAATATCATTGCAAGACCATAATGCATGATGTTTAATTCAAGCACAACAATAGATGCACTGAGAAAATATCAACATACAGTAGATCATAGTATATTCAAGACAGCACAAGAAAAGCAACCAAGGAATAACAAATTCTCAAAACATCCTCTCTAAGAATAATAATGTAATACAAGTTAAGATATATAGAGCTCAAGCACAAAATTCTAAGTGTCAACATTGTGAAAATGCTATGTTGCAATCAATCTCCTCAAGTGGTCACATGAAATTACTAGGATCAATGTTCCACAACAAGAATAAGCAACATGCAGTATTTAGGTTCATTTGTTTCTTAGGATCTACCCTAAGCATACCCAATTAAATATGTTTGACTAGCTTAACATTGAGGAACTTTGAAGAAAGGCACATTTCTCTCTATGTGGTAACTAGATTTACAAAACCTTAATAGTATCCAACCTAGAGAGAATATCTCCACTACAACAAACCAAGGTCTTTTTGTTATCCCATCAAATACTTCAGATGCTAGACAATACTTCTTAGAAATCTTCTCTCTATTTGCCTCTCTTCTTTTGCTTTACTCTATATCTATTTCACCCAAGTACCTTGGTAGCAAATTCCCCTTAGAATTTGCCACACCACTTGCATGCCCCCAATTGCAAATATTGATTTGCATTTGCTTGTCAAGTGCATAGTCTAGCAAAACGTTTTTTATATCCAAGTCATTGTGCGAATTCCACCCTTGCTCATTCAGAGCTTGCAAGCCCAAACAAAGAGAAAAAAAAGTTCTGTTACAAAATCCATAGCTTTGCTTATGTTGTTGAAATACTCTGTCTTTGCATCCAAAGCAAAATTATAATTCATAGAAGCTTCTTGTGTTTTACAAAACATTCTATGCAATATCTCTCCATTGAAATACAATGTGAATGCCCAATGTGGAGGGCTTATTAACATGGTAAGGACTTGTACTAACACATTGTGCTTCACTTGCATAGATGCCTCCTGTATAAAACTTGTTAGCTTTGCCTCTACAGTGCCATCTTCTTATCACAAGCAGTACTTTGTATTTATCCTATTGCAACCAAGCAACATAGCTGCTTGTTAAGAACCCTGCCTTGGCAATGTTGTCACTAGTAGTGGACCTAGAGCACTTAACCTACCTATAGCCATGCTTGCCTAGTGCTCAACCTCTACCATGTCAAGATTCTTCTCATTTGTAACAAGCTTCTTCTTACACAACTCAGCTAATGTGCGTGCTTTCTGCTTCAATGACTTGTCATCCCAAGTAGTTGTTTCTTGCTTGGAAGCACAATGTCACTAGCATAGTTTACATGCAGCACCTATGATCATTGTGATTCATTTGCGTAATGCAAATGACCAATCCTTACTTGTTATGGCCCTCAATTGAGAGAGCAAAATCAACACATCTTTTCTTTTGGTTATTCTCTACATAATGCCTTAATTAAAAGCATCCAACAAATTATCATCTAGCTCAAGCTTTTGAATCATTCTATTTTCCATGCAAGAAACCACTGAGATCACTTCCATTTCCATATGAGTAAATATCTTCTTCCATTCACTCATGTCAATTTTTACATCCATACCTACACACTTGTTACAGAATGTATACTAAAGACTTAAAAGAGCCTTAACAATGCCCAATACTAATGCAAACAAACCAAGACCATGCTTAGAAACATCACCTTCATTGTTTATATCCCCCCTTTCCCCCAAAAGGAAAAAGAGAGCATTAATAACATAATATAGCACAAATAATCCTACAAGTAGCACAAAGAAAGAACAAACATGTGGACACCATCAAAACAATAGCACGTAGCTATAGAATCCACTCAACTAATTTAATGCATGATTTCCAAAACAATATTCACAAGAAGTTTAACGAAAAAACACTTGCACACTTTAAGCAATTAATGACCCAACACATGAGCGTATATACCCTTGTTGAAAGAAACAAGATTAAGTATTGCAAATGCTCATAAGGATTTCTCATAGTTACAAAATTGCCCTTCTTAAAGGCTTATTTCCAATGAAATGCAAAGATTCCATAATCTAATGTTGGAACCCTATCATCGACACATATCTATTGCCACAGAAAATACTAAGCTTTTTCTTTGGCACATACAGAACAAGTTCATTTCAAGCATTTACAAAAGTAGGTGCACCCTACCTAGTTATCACTAATGTTTACCTAACAACCCCAAGGTGGCATACCCACTATTATCAATATATATCTCTTGGAAGAAAAGTATACTATGAAAGTGCACCACACTCACAAAAAGGTCTCTTAGTCTTGTGGTCATAATACAATTGAGAGTAGCCTACAATTGCACTCTACTACAATATGTATCACCTCCCACTATAAATACCATTAGGGCTAGACAAGAACTGAGATAAATCACATATAGTAGCCTTCAAATATTCTCACGTTACTGGGGCAAAGTAGGAAGTGGTGCTACAAAGAATCATCAACATCCCCTACATCCATGGAACGCTCTTGAGCTAAAGAGAAAAAGCCTCATTTGCCTCCATGCCTATGTATTTTCAACCAAATTCACTAAGAGTAAGATCTATAGACAAAGAAAATCACACAATAAAGCAGTCTACTTGATTCCAATTGCAAAATCATGCTCTGAATGTATAAACATTGCACTTTACATATTACAAAAGCATACTAAGCACAAATAGCTTCCCTGCATTAGTTTTTGTAAACAAAAGTATTCCTAGAAAATATAAGTAAGCAATTTGAATTTGAAAGCCCAAGATTGATAAATGGCCGACAACTTTGGAGAAACTAAGCTTTTCTTTAGGCAGGTAATGAAGAATTTTTTTCTTAAAATGCACCAAGTACGGACCATCCCATCTCATGTCTTAATCATTCATATCTATTCACTTAACATGTCCCAACGCACAAATGATGGCCATCACATTGAGATACAGTTTTGCTTCAAAGCCCCATTTGATGTCATTTCCTTGGGATGCAAGAAACTCCTTCAAAGGCAAGTAGCATGATGTAAGAAAGGTCCTCCAACAAATAGAGTGTTAGAACAAAAGCTGTATTATGGTTGATCTTAGAAAAAGACCTCTTAATCCAAACCAATTCCATCTCTTATCATTGACAAAAAAAAGCATACATTAATACATACAACATGCAACGCCAGGCAAACAACTTATCCAATCACCTCCACACCTTTCCTCTTGAAGTACAAGCAATGCGATTATTTCTTGAGAAATTGCTCCCTTAACTACACTAATCAATGCATGTAGGCCTGTAAACTAGCACCTTGCTACACATATATAACCAATATAAGGCCATTGCAAACTCACACCTAAACAAATTTCTCATGCACAAACCCTGCATACAAATTAATATCCCATAGACAAATTCTATGTGTAATTTAATTAATTTGCATCAAAATACTTCTATACATAATAGTAAGATCAATTTAATCTCACTTCATTTGGTTAGTCCAAAGCTGCAATGAAATTCACGGTGTATTCACCATGGCATAAGCCTTGAATTCCTTGTGCACATACATCTTTAGTCAAACACATCCCCCATAGTTTCCATGTGCCATTTAAGAAATCCCTCAAAGGAATACTACAAAGCACATACAAATTCAGACAAATTTCCCATGCAAAATAATATCCCATAAACAAATTCTATGTATACTATAATTTAATTAATCCACATCAAAATATTCTTGAACACAAATCAATTAAGCTCACAAGGTTGCAATGGAATTTACAATGTTCATGGTAGGATAGGCTTTGGGTTGCTTCAAAAAAACATGCATACAAATCTTTAACCAAACACATTCCCTGCATGCCGTGTGTCATCTAAGAAAAGCCTCTTCAAAGTTTCCAAATGAATACGAAACATACATCTAACCTCACCTCATTTGATCAAGCCAAGGTTGTAATGGAATTTATGGTGGGTTTACAGTGGGATACACTTTGAATTTCTCTGCAAGTAGCTGCATGCAAATCTTTAACCAAACACATTGCCCACACTTTCCATGTGCCATCTGAGCAAACCCACTTGGTAACCTAAAGCACATTGAACATGCACTTAATAAATGCACCAGCACTCGCACATGCTCCTTTCAAATCCTTCAACACTTCAAATCAAAGGAAACATACATTTGACCTCAATTCATTTGGTTAAGCCAAAGTTCTAATGGAATTGTATTCATGGTGGGATGGGCATGTGCAAATCTTTTACCAATCACATTCCCACAATTCTTGTGTGCCATCTAAGCAAACCCTCACAGGAGTAGTTTGGAATATCATTTGATAAATGCATTAGCACACACAAATGCTCCTTCCAATTCCTTCCACACAAGCTGCTTCTACCATTTGAGCAAATCCTTGTAGGAATACTCCAAAACACAAGAAGCATAAATGTTTCATAATTCATTTTGAACATATCATCACATGTACACTCTAAATCCCATTGTAGTTTAGCACTCACTTAAATTATAGTGGTAATCTTCGGTAATGATTTAATGGTATCACAATAACTTATTTATCCTTGATTAGCTACATGCACAGATCCTGGTCAAAATTCCACATGCACATTCAATGCAACTTTTTATGCCATCTGAGAAAACCCTTGTAGTGATACCCCAAAGCACAAATAGCATACACATGTCTTTCTACACAAATATTTCTTTCTAAACAAATCAAGACAAAAATAGCATACACATGTCTTTCTACACAAATGTGTGTCTTTCTAAACAAATCAAGCCGCAAATACCCTAAATTCCTTTGCAAATTTTTTATCTTATCAAAATTTAGGAAAACACAACTCACTTTAGAACAATTCCATGAGATGTAATGCTATGACAAGCTTTCATGCCTCTAGAAGGGAGCTAATTAAATGATTTTAAAGTTCCTATGGCATAACAAGAATCTACCTTGGTTATCTCATGAAGAAAATCAATAGGCAACACATGGTCATTTTTCATGGATTACAAAAGGTGAAAGCACCAAATTAGTCCCTTACTCCAATAAGAAATGCAAAGCGCTCCCACAGTGAATATCAATTGCAACACATGCTTTTCTCTAACCTCAAAATCAATGATACTACACAATAATTTATGTCATTAGCAAGTTTTTTTTTTTTTAAGTTAACTTTTGAAAACAATTGTATGGTACTAGCCCAACCAAAGGCTAGTTTGCAAACCAATGTGTCTTTAGATTTAAAAATCCCATCAATTAAGAACCATATACTTGCTTTAGAAAAGATTTTGGAAACTAAATAGAAACCAAGACCTAGGTTTAATTAAACCTGGTTAATAGAGCATTTTATGGTCACTACCAATGTTGCAATCTATTGTAATTTGCTACACGTTGAGTGATATGGTGAATAAGGGAGAGATTAGTTAATATGAAAAAAGAAACTCCTCTCATGACATGTGGACCATCATGAACATGTTATGTAGCAAGCTTTTCATCACACGAAACATGCTGGATAAGATAAGGTTTATGTGTCCCCCACTATCTCTACCTCAACAACCCCCTTATGACATGTCAATATTCAACATTTTGTCACATGTTGGGTGATGTACTAGATTAGGGAGAGATTATATAATATGGTATAATGATGACATGCTAAGGTGAAAACAACAATGATGATGGTAAGTTGAAGAGAAAGTTGGAGACTGATGATGACTTTGCATCTCTCTCTCTCTCTCTCTCTCTCTCTCTCTCTCTCTCTCTCTCTCTCTCTCTCTCTCTCTCTCTCTCTCTCTCGCATGATGGTCACCATGCAAGAGTTTCAACTGTCTTTACTGAGCACTTTGCAAACTCACTGGCTGACAAGTGAAAAGAGGGTAAAGCTGGAATATTACCAAGACAACATAAATCCCACATGGTTTACATACATGTCCATAGAGACTCATGCTCAGCCTTATATTAGCACACCTATCCCCCTTCTATATCGCAAAAACATAGCCAAGTTTCGTACCAGATCTCATACATTTGCAACTGAGAAGGGAGCTTGGATGCATCAGCCCAAACATGCTAGAGATTGTACCCTTTGCGACATGTAGATAGTTGAGACAGAGGCACATGTGGCTCTACAATGCCCCCGATATGCACATATCAGGGAGGACTACCAGCAAATACTAGAGGACTCCGCTCAACTGACATCGGTTCTCTCTACTGCCTCTCCGATAGCATTGGGATCTTTTGTCACTCGTCTTTTTACCTGGCGTCAGGAACTCATAGACTCCTGACCCCTCTCCTTGAGGAGACTCTATTTTACATTGTATTGAGACGGGTCCCATGGGTCATTTTTGGCCCCCCGAGGATGTTAATAAACTCTCTCTCTCTCTCTCTCTCTCTCTCTCTCTCTCTCTCTCTCTCTCTCTCTCTCTCTCTCATATTGACTTCATACCCCTTTTAGAGGACCGTGATGCCCTGATCACCCTCTCACCACACGAAGCTACCCTTCATGCCTTCACTCACAGTAATCACTCCACTCGCCCCCACCACCACTTGGGATCGGACCTTGTAATAGTTGGTACAATGATGAGTGTAAGGCTTTATGCCATCAGCTCAAATTCTCGAAATCAAAACAGTCTTTCGAGCGAACCAAAGATGCTATGTGAGTATCACCAATTGGTACATAGAAAGAAACTAAATTTCATTCGTCGCCGGAATGAGGAGGAACTAGTAAACATTTTGTTTAGTAACAACTCTAAGGACTTTTGGCAGAGATTTCTTGAGGGATGGTCCCCCTCACCACTCAATGACACTCAAGTCTGGTATAATTACGCATGCACACTATATGACATCCCAAATCAGCCAGTCCCCCTCACCACTCACTAACACTCAAGTCTGGTATAATTACACATGCACACTATATGATATCCCAAATCAACTAGCTCTCACAGTTGCCATGCCCCACTTCACTAAGGGGGGGTTGAAGGACACTGTAATGAAACTTCATAATGGCCAAGCAAAGGATCATGAGGGACTATGCATTGAGTTCATTGCATATGGGATTAAGCTCCTAACCCCAAACTTAGCAAAGCTTGTTTGTTTGGGGTTTCCACTCACCTGGACCATTAACACTATTTCACGCATCCACAAGGCAGGGGATCCCATGAGCCTGAAGAATTATGGGACCATTATGATTGGACATGTCATGTCCAAGATTTATGCATCAGTGCTTGATTTCGAGGTCAATCGATTTGCGGAGTGTCGAGGACTTAGAGCATCAGCAACCATGGATCAAATTCTCACGCTCAGATGTATCATCAAGGAGGTGAGGGCACAGAAGCTGAGGGTTTATTGTTGCTTTCTGGATTTTTACAAAGCATTTGATACGGTTCTGAGAGCCCACCTCATCCAGTGCCTATAGGATTTAGGTTATGACCAGGAGATCATTTTGGCTATCATGGCACTTTACGAGAGAGTATCAAGCAGAGTCTAGGTGAACAGACAAGATCATGAGCACTATTGGGGTCAAACAAGGGTGTCCTTCATCACCTACCTTGTTTGGCCTCTACATAGACAAGCTCGAGACAATGATGCAAACATAGGGGAGGATGTATTTTTGTAAGTCTCATGATTTGAAGGTCAACCTGGATAAAACCAAGGTTATGATCTTCAGCACATCTCGAGATGTCATGCGTCAGGAGCAATCCACTTTTGATGGGTCACCTATTGAGATAGTTTCATCATACACGTACCTTGGGGTTGTCTTCTCCGGACCCATCTTCAGTATGAGACCCATGCCCGTTTGGGTAGAGGATACGCTTCATTGGCTAGACTAGAGAGTTAGTTCTTCTACCCGCACTTCAGGATCCATGGACCAAGGGGCTGCTTTTTGACTCCTTGGTCCTGCCAGCAGGGATGTATGGCAGCCCTTGCTGGGGGGCATACTTGTTAGATATAGAGTGGGCTCGTGTGGAGCGGTGACAGGTTCTCATTCTATCATGGATAATCCATGGTAAGACATTTGTTCCTCACTAGATCATTCAGGCTGAGTTTGGGTCATCCCCATTTACAGCTAGATATTGCATTTCAGGTCATCACATATTTGTATCGGATTAGGGATTATGGGGATTACACTTCTAGGGGTAACAGGCTACCATGGTTAGCATTGTCCTCCTCTATGGCTCTCTCAGCAGGAGGGGACCAGAGATGCTAGTATGCATGCACAGAGAGACGGTTTGAGCAACTAGAGCTCCACATAGACAGACTCCCTCCCTTCCAATATAGTATGGATGCTCTGTTTTCTCCCCTCCTCTCACATGAGGTCAACCAGATCATCCATGAGGATCTCTTGCAACTATACACATTCCAGACTTGGCTGGGACTGAGCGAGCTTCTAGTGAAGCTCAGCTTCTTTAGCGATCACTACTTGCATATCATAGAGGAGGGGTTCATCGACCCACTAGGATACATGCAGAGCCACTTACCCCACTCACTGAGGATCTCTATTAGGTAGTTTCGAGTCTCTTCACATAGACTTCGTATCGAGAGCGGCAAAGCAAAGGGCCTATCCAAGGAGAGGCGCATATGCACATTGTGTGACATACAGGAGGTTGAGATAGAGGAGTATTTTATCTTCAGGTGTCCTATTTACTATGAGATCCAAGGATGCTTCTATTGCCTCTTCAAAGATAGCTCTCGGGTTTTGTCCCAATTTCTCTCCTATTCAGACCAGAGATGCTTGGCCGCTTTCATTCATAAGGCAGTCTGACACCGTGAGGGGCTTCTTTGATCACAGAGATAGGAGCAAACTTCTTCCTTGGTAGATCCCTCTCTCAAAGCTCCATCATGGAGTTCTTCCTGCCTGATCACATAGGCCCCACGAGAAGATGAGACCTCGACATGATCATGACGCAGAGCTAGCGACTCGATAGCTCAGATAGAGGGTTGATGCACATATTACACTTGGAGATATCCCCTCCCTCTTCAGAGTCACAACCCATCCGACAGGGGTTACTGTAACCCTTGTTAAGCACAGAGTTATGACTGAGAGATGTCCCAGGACACACCCGTGAGCGGCTAACATCACTCTATCGCCGCGTTCATGCCTCCATTGCCTCATCCACCCTGATGTTGATGTTGATGATGATGACAATGAGATTGACATGTAGTTGACCCACTGACATGACTATGTTGTACTTGGTACTACCATTTTGCATTTTTTGCATTCTGCATTGGTGTGGATGCTCGTTTAGTAGCTCCATCCTCACAGCTCGTTTGTACCAGTATTTTCACAATCTCATAGACCCATCAGTCATCCAAAGGATTTAATAAACTCTCTCTCTCTCTCTCTCTCTCTCTCTCTCTCCCCTCCCTGTCTACACCTCTAGTCTCACCTCTACACCTCTCTCCCCATCCCGTCTAGCTCTAAGCTCTCTCCCCATCTCATCTAGCTCAAAGCTCTCCCCACCTGCCCGTCTTGTCTTGCTATCACGTTATTCGTACAAACACATGGCTATTCATAAAAATAAAATTATTTGTACGAATAAGACATTCTATTCATATGAATAAAAGGAGTATAAAAAGAACCATCTTCTTTCACCTTGTATTCATATGAATACTTCTATCTAATTGCTTCTTGCTTCCGTAGCCCCACGAGACCCCCACCTGCTTACCAGAGGCAATGATCTGTCTCACTCCGTGTGTATCCTTAGGATCGCGTAAATGCATCAAACTTATGGTACCACTCCCTAGGAGCCTGCTTCTCAGCCCATAAAGACTTTTTTGAAGCTTGCATACCATCCGTTCTTTGCCCTGTGCAACAAACCCCTCTGGCTGCTGCATATAGATGTTCTCATGAAGATCTCCATGTAGAAAAGCTATTTTTACATCCATTTGGACAAGCTCTATGTCCTCTCTGGCAACCAATGCAAGCACTATACGAAGGGTAGTCATCTTCACCACTGGGGAAAAGATCACCATAACAGCTTAGGACAGTCAGAAATAATTCTATCATTTCCAAATGAGACGCCCAGCTTTCATGATTGAAAAGTGAAGATGTGCATAAGTAAGGCCTTTAAAGATTTTTAAATTGTTCCAACTTCTTTTAGCACATACATACTACAAACCATGTAGGCTTGTCTTTGTAATGTAACAATGTCATGTTTGAGTGAACTGTATCCAACTTGTCCATGCTTGACTATAGCCTGAAAATGCCCTTTTTCTCTTAAAGAGTCCCACAGAAGGATGCATTTCTTCCAGAAATTCACTGACCATTAGATCCTGACGTCTTAGCAGTAATTGCATAAATCCACCAATACTAAATTTGGAACACTCTTCTGAATACTCTTTCAAAGACACATTGTATCCTCAATCACCAAACCTTTGAATTTGAAGGATCATATATGGTCGAGCTCTTAAGTATGTTCCTCTGCAGTTGAGATCCCTGTTTTGCATCTTCTCCAATCTATAATGAACCGAATTGTCTGCCACAATCCACCATTGGCAAAGTGAAGCAGGAAGGCACGAACCCATATTGGATTCTTGGGGCTAATAATCTTGATAACAGCAAAGAGCACTATAGTTCCCACAAGATGCCATGGAATTATATCCTCCTGCTATTTCAGCCAAACAAAGCAAAGTCAAGAGAAAGTAAACATCAACTATGCCTGCACAAAACAGGAACAGCAATATGCTCAAAAAATTTGTGATACAAGACCTGAAAATCCTTGCCAAGAGCTACAGCTGTTTCTTTCCAAATCCCAGCAAGCACAATGCCTGCAAGCAATCCAATGGGTATAAAGAGCTCCTTCCCCGCCAAAATTGTGGAAACAGTGTCACTGAAAGCCATGATCACCAGTAGGGGAACCCCAAGCCATTTCCCCATTTTCCACAAAAGATCTGCAAGATGCTGCATCAATCGAGCCTGAACCTTATCCCATGGGAAAGTTTGAAGTGGAGCAAGAACCACTGGAAGCACTTTGAATGCCTCTGAGGGAGAGCTCTCAACATTAGAAGGTACAGAATTGTTGTGCGCTTCTGAAGAGACCTGACAAATGGCATTGTGCTTTTTGGATACCCTGAGTGTAACCTGAAGCCTCTGCAATTACAAAATTCAGACAAAGAGGTTAATTTCTCGAGGTACATTTTTGGTGTATTTGAAAATATTATATCAACAATATACTGAACTAGGGACATGGACTCAGATTGATATAAAATAGAGACTTTGAAGGTTCTAAGAACTTTGATTTCAGGCAATTAAAGAGATATTTAACTCGTCCTCATAGACGCAAGGAACATACACTCGAAACATCTATTTATAGCTGCAGCAGAATTTTATGATAGGGTGGAACAGATTTTCAAGACACTGGAAAAAATCGAAATGTCGAGTGTGTTCTCATTACATCAACAGTTTTGATTACATTTTTTCCTCACCAGTTGCTTCCAGGAGGGAGATCTTTTTCACTTCACCGTAATCAAACATGGATATGGATGCACCTTACGTATTTCCATTGCTCCACAAAATCAGAAAACTTGAAGCCAATTAATCATTTGAACAGTCATAAAGTGCACCTCAGGAGAGGATAATGGTTTGAGAAATCCAGGTCTTTTAGTCGCTTGAGATACACATCCATCATCTGCAAAAAGTACAAAGAAACAAGGTCTTCAAAATCTTGGAAAGAATAGCCTAACATATATATACATGTGCACACAGGATATATTTGTGTTTGTGTGTGTAACATGGTTGCAAGTTCAGTCCTGTAGCGTGGAAGTGCAGGTCCTCAACTAAAAATATATATTTGCCAATTCCTACAAGGCATGATTCTGAGAACTCTAGCTGTTCTAAAAGACTCTAGAACAACATTGTTCACACCCCATGAGTCATAAGTGTGTGGTTCAGGGCATCCACCACCATTAATGACAAGACATAAAGGTAACATACAAAGTTCCCCACCTTTGGATACATCACATCAATCTTACCAAACATGATGTAATTGCAATCCAATGGCACACACCTACCTAAACAAAATAAAAGAACAGACTCCACGCGTGTTGGGTCTTACACTGTTTGCTCTGAAGGGGGGTGTTGGAGATATCATAGCCAAAGAGTGTTGAGATGTGATGTGTGATGTGTTGTACTAGGAGATCTAGTACTTTTTCATGTGTGAGTCATGTGTGAGTGCCATGTATCACCTTGGGAGTTATCCCATATGCACTTGGTGCAAGTGTGTGAGTGTGTAGCCTATTTAAGGCTTGTACTTCACTTGTCTCATTTAGCGATGATGAATGAATGAAAGCCTTCATGGATTGTACCACTTCTTCACTCCCTAGCTTATCTCTCTCTCACTCACACCATGTTTCTAACATGGTATCAGAGCAGGCCAGCCCTGCCCTAATCCGTCCTGCCATGTCATCTCTACCCTAACCCTAACCCTAATTCTGCTAAGCCTATGCAGCTGTTAGAAATGAACCAACAGAGGGTACACACAGTGGAAGACTTATAGTAATGCCCAGGAGCTCACACAGTGTGGTGTGGGGTGTGGAATCACAAACTTCTTTACTTAATGTGCATCACATAGATGTGCAGACTCATCAATAGACAATGAACCAGCCAGATATAGAAGACACCAAAACTTATATATTTCCGTCCAAAACTATGGACACAATACAAAAGAGATAGATCCAGAGTCCCACCAATGGTGTGGTCCTCTGATCTAACCACAAGGTCCTTCTCCTATCTGCCGGCTATCTCTAGACTCGAGCCCGCGTGCTCCACCTCGAGCGTCTGTAGACTATCCGTCTAGTGTGTTCTTCTCCACCTTACTGCCTGTGAATCAGCCTAGGTGGGCAGCCCCTGCCAAGCTTTGTCTGCAGCACACAAGTCTCCTTGGTCCTCCTGAATGTAGGCTCCAAGATAACTGTTCCACTGCTCCAACCTGCTTTTGAATGGCTGCTCCAGAAGATGATGATCTCAGCACCTTGCTGCCCTAGAAGACAGCCAAGGTCCAGCCCTTCCTGGCTAAGTCTGCAACTACAGAGGCACAAGGGTAGGGTGCTCTAGAGTAGGCAGGCTTCCGGAGACAGCACTCCACTCTAGACCATATCTTCACCTTGAGGGCTATCATTGAGGAGGTGAGGTCGAGACGCCATAAAGTCTATGCTTGTTTTGTAGACTTTTGGAAGGCCTTCGACACTGTCCCGTGATCTCGTATGATCAGGAGACTACATGATATGCAGATCCCAGAGGTTCTAATCTAGGGAGTGATGAGCCTATACGAGTCCGTTAGAGGGAGAGTTTGTGCCCTAGGAAGCCTATCAGACTAGATTGAGAGCACGATCGGAGTAAAGCATTTCGGGCTCTACATTGATGAGATTACATCTTTCATAGACCGCCTAGGAGGTGAGGGAGCACCACTAGTAGACTTGATGATACATATTCTACTATATGCGGATGATATAGTCCTCCTGTCATCTTCAGCAGAGGGACTACAGAGACATCTAGATGCCCTAGAGGTGTTCTATAGAGAGAGAGACCTGATGGTTAACCTTGGGAAGACGAAGGTCATGATCTTCAACACCTCTCACACAGTGCTTCACCGATGTAGCTTTACATACCAAAGTCAGCCAGTGGAGATTGTGCAGTCCTACACATACTTAGGTGCAGTTTTCACAAGGCCAGTTTTCACGATGACCCACGCAGCCAGAGCGCGACTCACACAAGGGCATGGTGCCTTGGCCCGACTAGAGCGACAGTGCTTCCAGGCGCACTTCCAGGATCCACCGACAAAGTGTTGGCTTTTCGACACTCTAGTGAGGCCGACCGCCATGTATGCGGCACCTTTTTGGGGGTGTGATATTTCAGCAGCAGAATGGAAGAGATTCGAGTGGCTACAGGTGATTATGGGATCCAGGATGATTCGGAGTAAGCCCTCGGTCCCCCATCAGATAGTACAGGTAGAGTTTGCCATGACCCCTCTCCATGTTGATGCCATCTTTCAGACAATGACTTTCCTTCACAGAGTTTGGGACCTACCTCGTGAGAGACTTCCGAGACTAGCAGTAGAGTCCTCCATACGACTATCTGAGACTGGGGCAGGTACAGCATGGTTTGCACGCATCACCGCATGGTTCGCCAGTCATAGCATTTAGATGGATCGGCTTCCCCCATTTCAGTATAGCATGGATGCACCGCCCGAGTTGATCACGCGAGATGAGATTAACCGCATCATACGGTTAGATCTCCTTGAGCTCCACACATCTCGCACTTGGGGGGGGGGACCAGGAGTTCTCCACCAAGACCCAGCTCTACTATGACCATTGTCTGAGAGTATCGGAAGACGGGCTCATCATCAGACCTCAGTATCTCGAGGACAGAGGGATCTCACACGCACGGAGGATTGCCATCAGACAGATGCGGGTCTCGTCCCATTAGCTGAGGATCAAGACAGGGAGAGTTGCACGCATACCCAGAGAGCAGCGGACTTGCAGGTTGTGCACAATGGGGGCGGTTGAGACAGAGGAGCACTTTTTGTGTGCCTGCCCAGCCTACTACGAGATCCGAGGGCGCTACCACTGCCTTTTTTAGGAGGGATACGGCTTTGGCCCACTCTCACGACTGATCCACTTCCAGGACCAGCTCTGCATTGGGCTCTACCTGATGGAGATGCGACAACACAGGGAGATACTACTATGACATATTAGAGAGCAGGAGGATGGGACCACCGCACCACAGGATACCAAGGTAGACCGAGTGCAGAGATAGATACAGATACGTGAGCTCTTTGCATCTCATCAGAGAGCCATCATGGAGCCTGGATACGTAGAGCCGGTCCATGCACTTGGGTAGAGCTCTGAGCACTTGATATCTTCATGCCACTCTCATTTTGCTCAAGTATAAATGGATTCTCAAGTATGTGTGGGTGTGTGGATTTGTATGTGTGAGAGCATACTTTTATACTATGGTCTACACCCACTGTTGGGCGCTGATGACGTCGGTGGGGATGTCATAGTAGCTAGTCCCTGCTATGCGTGATGGAGTTTATGGTTTTCAATCTTATGAGATTGAAACTGCACTATGTTGTGTTTTTAGAGGATGAGTTTGGGAATGTTCCTGGATTCATCTAGGTATATGCTTCTGCCGTATTAGCGGACATGCAAATTTCACGTTGTGAAGTTTTTGTCCAAGTTGTGGCCTGTTGGTATTGCGATAATTCTTTCTATCTTAAATGGTGCATTGCCCTATCAGCTAGATTTAGATTTAGATGCTCGTTTGGGAGAGACTAAAATGAAATCGTTTAGACTTCACAAGCAGTTGTAGCTTGAATGAAGAGATTTGGACTACTTTTTGATTAGCCTTCTCCTTTAGTGCTAGCCTTCGTCATGACTGAGTTTGCCCTTCACCTCTGGAGTGCCGACAGAAACTCGGTACGAAGACTTTGTATAAATGGATGCTCAAGTATGTGTGGGTGTGTGGATTTGTATGTGTGAGAGCATACTTTTATACTATGGTCTACACCCACTATTGGGCGCTGATGACGTCAGTGGGGATGTCATAGTAGCTAGTCCCTGCTATGCGTGATGGAGTTTATGGTTTTCAATCTTATGAGATTGAAACTGCACGATGTTGTGTTTTTAGAGGATGAGTTTGGGAATGTTCCTGGATTCATCTAGGTATACACACTCTCATTTTGCTACTTTGCTATTTTGTACTAGTATAGCATTTTAGTACTCAGCAAGGGCCTTAGTGAGCCCTTTGCCCCGGCCCACAATGGTCTGTATGAGTTACTTGATTCCGTAGTTTGTCCCATAGGCCCGCGAGGCCTCCCGTGGACGTTAATATATCTTTCTTTCTTTCTCCTTCCTCCCAATGTGCACCTGCCTTCAGCTTCTCATTCTCATATTTAAGAGTGGTGACTTGGACTTCTAGCATCTCGACTTGGGAGGCAAAAGAGCTGGTTTTCTCATTCAGCATTCGAGTTACCTCTTTTGCCCATTTCGTTTGCCATTTCTTCATGTCATCTTGTAATTTTGCACGTAGGTTGGACAGCTCATCATTCCTGTTTTCCCCTAGTTTCTTTTGTATGCATTCAAGCTCAGCATCCTGAAATTTACACACCTCCCTGATTGTTGATATGCATCCTCTGATATTTTTGTCTTCTATTTTCTCTGCTTTGGTCCAAATGACACTATATTTGCGCTCCTTGTCGCCTCTTGTTTTCTGGTCTTGTGGGCTGCCCATTGTTCCCATTTGGTCGCTTTCTTGATCATTGCAGACTGGCTGTTCTGTGTTTTGCAGGTACAATCAGTTGGAGAGGCGTGTATCAGACCCTCGAAGGGGGGAGGGGGGATGGGGGTAGGTCGGTGGAGAGGTTGTCGGGGCAAGCAATGTGCCTATCAAGGGTCCCAAGCAAGCCCTGTAGGGGCTGCTCCTAGCAGCCAAGGGGGATCCTGGGCTATTGCCCAGCCCGTAGCAGCTCCATGCATGGGCGCAACAGCACTAGCTCCATGGCAGAGCACACAAATAGCAGCAGGGGACGCGGCCGCACAAACTGCGTGACCAGCAGCAGAGGGCGCCACTCGAGATGCCACGCGAGCAGGGCGAGGCAGATGGGGGGTGCGCCATGGACGGCAGCAGCTAGGTGAGGTGGGGGAGGAGGAAGGGAGGGATGGAGGGGGGGAGAAAGAAAGAAAGTTTACAAGCATCTCTGGTCTAGATAGGAGAGGAATCGGGACAAAACCCCATAGCTATCTCTGAAGAGGCAGTTCTTAGAAACAAGCATCTCAAGACTTCTGTATCTGTTAGTCCTATTCATGCCACGCAAGTAATTTATGTTGTCTATAACATACATAGTAGTAATATGCTTATGTAGGACAAACCTATAGGACAGCTTTTATTTGTTTTCAAGAACATGTTAGGGAAGCTAGAAAAGTTCATCGGAAGAATTCCTTAATTGAGAATTCAAAACCCTTATATGCGGCAATGGCAAAGTCTGGTTTCGAATCTTTTCGTTGCTTTCCCATTGAGCATATAGAGGGCCATTTTAATAATACCAAGGATTTTTACAAGGCTGCTCGTCCTCGTGAATTGTTTTGGATGAGAACTTTACACACTTTCTTCCCAAGAGATTTTAATTTGGAAGGAAAATCAACTCTTCGTAAAAATAAAAGAACCTCTAAAAAGAACCCTTTGATACGGAGAACTCATATCAAGCCCTTTAACATTCCTCATTACCAACACAGTCATACACCTAACATCGTATGGAAACCTAAAGTTATGTTACGAGGTTGTCCTAGCTGTCCTGCAATCTCACATGTTGTTCGTGAGTTGCCTCCCTCACTGTCTCTTCCTCCACTTCTCCCTCCTTTAGTTCCTTTAAATTCCTCAGTTCCAAGAGTTTTTTCTTCTCGAGACTATAAAAGAAGACTACTCTACCTAGAAAGATTAATGTCTCTGGGTCTTTTTTCAATAAAAATTTTTTAAAAATATACTGTCAAAGTTCTTTTTAAACTTCAATACACCTTGGAAAACTTCTCTTTATGAGCTCTTGATTTATATTTACTTCTCCCTCACTTGACAAGATAGGCTTAAACTCAATTTTGAAGTCTCCTGAAGTAATGGATTCTCTCCCTCATTTTGTGAGAAGAATTTGGAAGCATCCAGTAGTAGCTTGGAAGTATGTAAAAACTTTAGGACAAAAGGCTTTCAACTATGGAGAGATAGGTAAAAGGCTTTCAGAGCATTCAAAATCTTCTATCTTACAAAACCTTGTTGTTGTAAAAGTAAGAGATTCCAAAGCTTTATTGATGCTGATTTAGGACATGTAGTCACAGCGGATACCTCAATTTTACTTTCTAGTAACTTAAGAGACCTTTTCATGGAAGGCACGAAATTCCGATTGTACTCTTTTAAAAAGTCTTGCCTTTTAAAAGCTATCAATAAGGGAATCTCAAAGTTTGTTTTGCAATTAGAAGAATGTTTAGGAGTTCAAAATATCTTATCAGAATGGATGGGAAGATTTTGAAGAAAGTTGCTTTGAAACTAGAAGAAGTCCCTTCGGTTAATTGCTCAAAGCAAAGTAACCATCTTTCTAAAGAAGATGAAATTCTCCTTCAAAAATTCCATAGGAATTTTGTCATTTCTTATATGAACAAATGTTTCAATAACTTTGTTTTTATTTGCAAAAAGTTTTACTTAGAATGTCTTTTGAGAGAAGTGAACTCGCTTGCCAAAACTTACACCCCTGTCTTAGTTTCTCAAAAGAATTTGATCTCAAGACATCAAAGTTTTTGCAAGTCTTCTGGGTTTGTTTGCAATCCAAGTATACCTTTTCTTTGTGCTGCTTGGAAGTTTCACAAAACTCCAAGAAAGCCAAGATTTATTGCAGCTGCTTGTGAGACTACTTTGACGGATGTCTCTAAATGGCTAAGCTACTGCTTCAAAGCCATGTTGCCTAGTGTCCATGAACTTTGGAGGGACTTATTAAAAGAGGCAGATGTCCCCTCGCACTCAAGCTGGATTTTAAATGACTCTGTAGGAGTGATTCCTGTTGTAAAATTTTTTAATTCCTCTCGAAGCATTCAAGAAAAAGAGTCTCCTATTCTCCTTCAAACCTTTGATTTTACGACGCTTTACACAAAGATTGAGCTGGAAGACCTGAAGTTTAGAATAAAAAAGCTAGTGGCTGAAGTTTTCAATTTGAGATTTAACAAAGATAGATGCAAAGTGTTAAAAGTTGAGAAAACAGCCTTATGCTTTAACTTCTTGTGGCTAAAAAATAAATATAAGACATAGGTTCTAAAAAGAAAAGATACACAAAGGTAGTAAGTGTGGAAGATGTTTGCTCTTGGATAGATTTTCTTTTAGATAATCTTTACATCACAATAGGTGATTCTTTGTTTCAACAAATTATAGGAATCCCCATGGGCACTAATTGTGCCGTCTTTTTAGCAAACTTTTATCTTTTCACTTATGAATTTGAGTTTATGCAACGTCTTATTTCTATCAATACCTGCCCTATCATTTTACATAAGCTTAGCCAAGTTAGGTGTTTTATAGATGATTTATTTGTACCAGATGTTCCTAACTTTCAAGACTTTATGTACAAAGACGCTAGTGCTTTTGGAGAAGGAATCTATCCTCATGACTCTTATGAACTGAATTGCACTTCAAGAGGGGATTCTTGTGTTTTCTTAGATCTTAGAATTTCTCAATCTACCATAGGATTAGAGGTTGATATATACGATAAATGTGAACAACCTGAATATAGTGCTTTACACATTATAAAAATGCCTCACATTGACTCAAATATTTCTGATTTGGCAAAATATGGAGTCATTTCTTCCCAATTCCATAGATTTTCCCGCCTTTGTACAACTAAGGAGTCTTTTATCACTCAATGTAGTAATTTGATCACTTTACTATTACACAAGAGGTATAATCCAAGGAAAATAATGAAAAAAGTACGCACAATCTTAGATATGAAGTCTTTTATCTTTGGTGTATCAGCCTTAGGTATGTTTAGAATGATTGAACATAAGCTGAAAACAAAAAGCGGGGAGCTGAATAGCCCGCTTTTCTTTTAGTTTTAAAAGAGAGTTTGTTTGAGTATGGTTGTGCTTTCTAAGTTAGAAATGTATTTTTTACTCTTTTTAGGAAACAATACATAAGTGTAAAGGACCATTTAGCTTTTTACGTTTTAAATAAGAGTGAGAGTGAGAGTGAGAGTGAGAGAGAGAGAGAGCGCGCGATTTTTGAAGGATCGTTTGAAAAGAGAGAGTGCAGGTTGCAAAAGAGTCGATGGATTAGCCGTCATGTCAAACTAGGATAATAGGAAAAAGAGAAGTACAAGATACAAGTACCTAGACCTAGGACTAAGTGTCCTAGGTGTCACATAGGACTAAGTGTCCTAGGTGGCCTAAAAGGCACTAACACTACAAGTGCCTTTATTTATGCCTACAAGGCACATACCATGGCCTATAGGACATCACTAGAACCACCAGGAGATGGCCTACAAACCCCCCTCCATGGGATGGGCTGAAGTACTCTATTAAGGTCTCAGAATACCTGGTATTTTCTTGTCATGGTGGCACATGTTCATCCAAAAGGATATAGCCACCTATGAATGTACAAGGGATGTCAGATCATGTAACAAAGGGAACCAAGTGTAAAGCCTATCGAAAGACTTCGAACTTGGGACGAGGAAGTGCCTTTGTAAACATATCTGCTATGTTGTGCTCTTTGGGAAGATAGGACAACTCTATGTCTCCTGCCAACAACCGCTCCCGAACATAATGATAATGAACTTCAATATGCTTAGTATGTGCATGAAACACTGGGTTACGCGCAATGGCCAAAGCACTCTGGCTGTCAGTGTAGACAATAGTGGAGGATGTCTGGCGAATACCAAGATCTGTAAGTAACTGTCTAAGCCAAACACACTCTACTGTAGCGATGAAAGCTGCCCTGTACTCAGCCTCACAGCTAGATGTGGCAACTGTTGGTTGCTTCTTGCTGAGCCAAGAGATACATGAATTGCCAAGCAAAAAACAATTGCTAGTATGTGACACTCTGGTGTCGGAACATCCTGCCCAATCACTATCCGTGTAAGCATGCATGGTAAGTAAACAGCCTTGTAGAAGACGTACAGATTCTGACACATAGATCTGTACGGTCGTCCGTACAGTCGTACGGACTGTACGGATGGTGGCACAAGGAGCAGATGCAGATCGGGGGGCAGGAAACGAGTCGAACGTGGCTCTGATACCACTGAAGGATCGTTTGAAAAGAGAGTGCAAGTTGCAAAAGAGCCAATGGATTAGCCGTCACGTCAAACTAGGATAATAGGAAAAAGAGAAGTACAAGGTACAAGTACCTAGACCTAGGACTAAGTGTCCCAGGTGTCACATAGGACTAAGTGTTCTATGTGGCCTAAAAGGCACTAACACTACAAGTGCCTTTATTTATGCCTACAAGGCACATACCATGGCCTATAGGACATCACTAGAACCACGAGGAGATGGTCTATAATATTTCAGTTTTTTGGAAGATTTTGTTTTTTGTTTCTTGACTTGCTTGTTTATTTTTGCTTAGTCACCTGCTTCTTTTCTTTTTTATTTCTTGTTTTCTTTCTCTTCTGTTTATTTGAGTATTTTAGTAAGCACTGGGTTTGTCCAAGAGACTCTGCAAGTCTTTAGAAACCCAGTATAGCTGCTTATGCTTGAGCACTGATGACAACATAAGTGTTGCTTTGCTTGCTAAGTATGTCTTCCTTTTGTTTTTCTTATTACCTCTTTTTTCTTCTCTTTCATATTCTCTTTTATTTTCTCTTTTATTTTCTGTGTAGATTTTTGATCTTTAGAACAACAAAAAATCTAAATTTGTATGATTGGACTTATTCTAGTCTTACAAAGGTATATATAGTACTAGATCTCCTAGTACAACACATCAACAAAACACATCTCACACACACTCTTTGGCTATGATATCTCCAACAAATACAAGTGTCTTTTCAGGCATCTGGAGATGCAATTCTTTCCGATAGAACCAAGGCATCCCCACCACAACTACACTGTATTGTTCCAAAGGTGAAACCATAAACTCTTCGTGATCCACGTAATCTTGAATATGGATCCAAAGTTTTCCAATGAGGTGTGTCACTGTTAGAAACATGGTGTGAGTGAGAGAGAGAGAGAGAGAGAGAGAGAAGCTAGGGAGTGAAGATGTGGTACGCAAATGTAGAATCCATGAAGGCTTTCATTCATTCATGATCACTAAATGAGACAAGTGAAGTGCACACCTTAAATAGGCTACACAATCACACACTTGCACCAAGTGCATATGGGATAACTCCCAAAGTGACACGTGGCACTTACACGTGACTCACACATGAAAAAGTGCTATATCTCCTAGCACAACACATCACACATCACATCTACACACTCTTTGGCTATGATATCTCCAACACCCCCCTTCAGAGCAAAGAGTGTGAGACCCAACACGCATGGAGTAGACCGATCCCCCCTCCACCGCAATACTGCAAAGAGCAAGTCCAACTATCCAGCACCTCTTGTGTGATAGTGACTTCTCAGTCAACTTGCAACCGGCAAGGGCAAATCAACACTCGTCACGCCCCCTTACTCTGAATTAGGTGGTCATCATCAAATCAAAGTAAAAAACAATACATTCATTTTTGGGGGACAACCCAAGGCAGAGTACCTCTTATTGACTCCAAATACATTCATTTTAGAGAGACAACTCAAGTCTGAGTACCTTTATTGACTCAACAGAAAAACACGGAACTAAACATTATCTACCACCTCTGAGAGGGATAGATCATGCAATATAGCTGATAAAGCTTGCTCCTCAGGTCCTATAGATGTGGCGTAAATATTCTCGAGCTTGTCCGAGGTCTCTGTAGCTGAAGTAGTGAGGTCAAGTTGATGAAGCAATTTGGTGGCCAACCTCACACCAATAAGCGCCAGTGCTTTGTCATGCTCCTCATCCCTAGCTGAAAGTGGTGCTGATGAGTCTTCACCACGACGACGAGGCTCCATTGTATCAATCTGGGGTAGCAAAGGCAGCAAGCAGAAAAGGATAACTAGCCAATAAAAGGGCTGGTCTAGGGCTCTGAAATAAATCAGCAGCCTAAGAAGTGCTTGAATAAACGTGTCCAGCTGCTGGTGGATGACCTCGGAGGTTCCAAAATGCAAACCCTAATTTAAAAGCAGCAAGAATATGCCTCGAAATGCAGAACTGAATGAGCCTGAATCAAAGAGCAGCAAGTAAATGCCCCATAATGCAAAAATGAGCCAATAGATGTGCACTAGTGGACATGGAAACCACTCCAAGTGCTGTAGCATGTCCAAAATCCTCCGAAATCCTCAAAACAGCTCAGCAGGGTCCTCAAAAGTGGAAAGAGCAGGCTGTCCACGTGGAAGGCGGCTCCCTTGTGTATTCCGAAATGTTGCAGCAGGTAACCAGTCCAAAAATCAGCTGTTTTGGATGAGCGAGAGGCTGGGAGCAGCCCCAAAAATGCTTCTAGAAGAGGCAGTTCTGCAGCAGCAACCCTAAGATTACCCGAAAATGCAAGAGCAGCTCCAAACTAGGTCCAAACAGCCTCCAAAAGCCTTGAAAGTCTGCAACCAATGCCCATAGGTGGTCTGTTTCTGCTGTAGCAGCCTGGAAACTCTAAAATCGGTGATGGAAAGGCTCCAAATCAGCTCGTGTGCAGGTGCTTGTGGTTGCAGGGTACCGACCAGCAAGAAATGGAGGCGGCTGGCTGTAGAAGTGAACACAAAGGGCTGCAAGGAGAGGCAGAAAAAAAGTGCAGAACTGAGGCGTCCGAGAGGAGAAGAGCTAAACGGGTAGAGGCAGCTGAAAGGAGGTAGAAATGAGCAGAGGGAAAGCTTCAGCTGAGACGGGAATGACGCAGCTGCTGTTGGAAAGGTCACCTCCCCATCTGTAAGCCCCCAAATGAGGAGAGCGTGGGGGAGGGAGACCTACGGCAGGATGTGCCCAAAGAGAGATTACCTGGATGTGTGGATCTGGGACAGATCTGGAGCATTCATGGTTGGTGGGGTGTCCCAAGTAAAAGGCGTGATGACATCAGCAATGTAAGGAACAGTACGGCGCTGCATATGTGGCTGGAGAGAGCCTGGCAGAGGGCAGAACCAGCAGGGAGGGGAGAACTGACATGGCGGGGGATGGGGCAGCACATGGCAGCCCATATGGAGGGCTGGTTGGGCTGGGCAAAGACAGCCAACCAGGCCCTATCTAGGGCTGGCCAAGGGCTCAGCCCCTGCATAGAATCGTGGGCCAGCAAGCCCTGGAAAAGAGAGCCCAGGAGGGCGATTTTGTGGGGCCAGTAAAGGGCCCTATTGGGGCTGGTTGGGCTGAGACAACCAGGTCGGTTGGGCCAGCCAACCTGGTCTGTCCAGTCGGCCCAGATTGGGACAGACTGGTCCGTTTTCTCAGCAGGCCTTAGGGCCTATATAAGGAGAGGCTCTTGGCCTCATTCAATATCCAGCAGTCAGCAGTTCCAGGGCAGAAAGGAGCAGCAGGAAGCCTACTCTCTAGGCCTATCTACAGGAGGTGAGAGAGTGCAACAAGGTGGCTGCTGATCTCCCTCTCCAGTATCGATCCATAGATCTTGGCCGGTGTGTGGCCAATCATGAGAGTGCGATAGTTCCCAGTATCCATGGGGTCGCCTGCCTTGTGTATCAGTACTATGGTGGTGGTACTCCACGAGGGTGGGAAGCCGTGACATAAGGCGTGGTTGAACATCTGTGCTAGTACTGGAGCCAAAACCTCCTGTCCATGATCAAAATGCTCAGTCCATAGTCCCTCATGAACCTATGCTCTCCGGTTATGAAGCCGGCTGAGTACAGCCCGCACGGGGCTCCAACCCTGGAATCCAAGGGAAAGGGGAAGACTCCCTGCCCCGGTCCTAAGGATGTAGTGCTCTAACCCTATGAGGAAGAAGGCTAGGATTGAGACAACGAAGCTGCACTCTAGCCCTAGGGCCTACGTAGAGGTGATTTTGAGTGGCTGACAAGGTGGATGAAAAGGGGAGGGGGAGGGGATTCAAAGTAGATAGATAAACAGATAGCTGCTTGACTGAACAACAAACCGCTTGAATGCATGTGCACTCTTTTGTAGGCTGGCTGGGCCAGTCTGTCTTGCTTCCTCACAGATGACGGCTAGACCTATTTTAGTTGATTGCAAACCCAACTACGTTTCCCTTGCTTCTGTCAGGATCTGGTCTTACTGGGGCTGTGCCTGCTATGCATGAGGTGGTTGCAACTTGCTCATGCACATGCCCTCTGCCTATGTGCTGTCGGCCCCATAGCACCAGTTCAGGGCTGGTTGTTGCTTAAGCACATGCTGCCTATCTGTTGCCTGTCTAACCGCACATTGGCCCCTCTACCTATCTGCTCTTGTTTGGACTCTGCCTGCTATCTAACAGGGGTGGGTTGAGCGCATGCCCTCCGTCTATCTGTTGTATCATATGCTGCACTCTTAGTTAAGGCCAGCCCACCTGTCAGCTCTCCTTAGTGGGGTGGTGCACAGTTCATCAGCAATCTGTCATAAAATGCTGATCTACAATGTCTCCTTGATCGCAGAGCCATCTCCATCATTGCAAACGTTCAGGTCACCTATCTTGCCATGCCCCCTGACAAGATGGCTTGATTGCATGCCATGGTTAGGGACATACACTCAACAGTCCATTGGAGGCTGGCTCCTACTCACTCGAACCTTTCCTTGGTTGCCCAGCCAGATGCTAAAGCCTACGCCACAATATTGCGTATATGCAGGTGCCGAGTTTATTTCCGATGACACCAAGCAGGACAGCAATTATTAGTTTCCAGGTTCCACACATGTTGGAGAGCATCTATTATATATGACAAGGGAATGTACCACCTCTCCCATCCCTAATCCTTCTCCCTTATATTATTTGCTTCCACCCCTCCCCCTCTTCTTCTCTTTTGGCCGCCCTTTTACCAATTAACGAAGATTTTACTATATTTTGTGTCTGAGCTACTGGCATGGAGCTAGAATCGTGTTTAGAGTAATGGTGTCTCTAATTTCTTTCCCGATCAATTGACGCGTGACTGAGGTCTATGTTACGATTTATGATTGAATATGTATAAGAGACGTAAAGGCTATAAGCGTACCTTTCTCGGGAAAGCAAATGCAGGTTTTCGAAATAATATTGGCGCAGATTGCATTGTTGTGAGATCCCGCTGAACCAAAACCGGAAGCCGGGGACAAGTTTTTCCAAGCATTGTGAGAAGAGAAGTGGGAGATGGAGGCCATGGGGCTGAAAAGGGAAGACGACACTTCTACTTAGATAAAAGGGAAGCATACACTCATCTTAATCCAACCATGTGTTCCAAGAAAACCTTTAAACTATATGCAATGAACTTGTAAAGTCACCAGTAAGCAAAACCCAAGAATACCTCTAAACTATATACAATGAACGTGCATCATTTTCTCTCCATTTCATAAAATGTGCAAAATTTTAGGCAATTTAGTTATATCTTAGCTAACACATCGTCAAACTCTCAAGAAAAACCCTCTCAACTTTGGAACCTCTAAACTGTATACAATGAATGTGCATCATTTTCTCTCCATTTCATAAAATGTGCAAAATTTTAGGCAATTTAGTTATATCTTAGCTAACACATCCTCAAACTCTCAAGAAAAACCCTCGCAACTTTGGAACCCCAAGTTTTGTGATTTGTTGAGGAAAATTCTCTCTCTAAACACTACTTTGGAGCCCCAAATTCAAAAAAGTTTTTAAGTAGTGGATGAGGGAGGAGGAGGCAACAAAGAAGGAGAGTGATTAATGAGTAAGTCCCTCTACTTATTAAGGGAGGGGAGCCCTCCCTCTTATTAATGAGAGTGAGAATCTAAAAACCCTTATAGCCTACACTATTACAACTTCTTCATGTAGCCTAGTAGTAAGACCTTGGGAATGGGTAATCTATCTCTTCAGTTAAAATCCCCCCTTTGCATATGATTTTGGAGCTATCCCTTGGATCAAATTAAGGACGATTTAGAGGCAACTCCGTCTTTTCACTTTAAGAAATCCTTTGAAATTCTCGATTGAAAAATAAAGGCCTTTCAATTACCTTTCTCCTTAGGTTAAGTTATCTCTATGGATTAATTATTGAGATGAGGGCCTCTAGAATAGGTAGACCAGAAGTACATATGAATAAACTAATGGAGGAACTAGCATAATTTGATTTGTTTACCCTATGACTTAAAGGCATTTATTTTTTGAGTTGAAATTCAATATTATGGGAGAGGGGATGTACATTAATCCTCCAAAAGGGGGGATTTAAATACATAATCTTTCCTCTCTCACTCACGAGCACGAGCTCTATCACCAAGCTATGAAGCAAAATATTAACCTAAGCTATCCAAATTATAAGCACATATCACCATGCCATGCTATGAAGTATAGTGTTGATCTTAAAAGAATCCATGCAAACTAGATTTTAAACAAGGTGGCAAAACCATTTTGGCCCTGTTTTTAATGAAGACTTGAATGAAAGGAAGAGTAGATGGATAGCATAAAGGTTATTGCTAGCTTAACATTTTAAAGTCGTTTAAAACACTAATGACTTCCTTAACAAAGTCAGCTTAAACAAATACAAATAATAAACGTGGAAGGCCTTTTGGACCAACAAACTAACCATCTCCCCATAGTCCCTTAGCAGGGCCAAAAACCACCATCAAGGTCCCCCCTATCATTATTGCACACCCTACCCCGGTCCCCTTCCCCTTCAATATTGTCTTCTCGCACACCCCTTAATTTAATTGCCCCTTATTCTAATGATGCCTTCCCTCTTTCTTTTTCACATCCTCCCTCTCTCACCTCAACTATTGCAAAAGTAATTTGGAAGGGCATACTAGGACAATTGGGTAAGCATAAAGGCCCATGGTATGTATATTGAGTTGCCAAAGTTGAGTGTATGTCATGGTATGTATATTGAGTTGCCAAAGTTGAGCATATGTCATATTGAAATTAAACACCACCATTATGTGGCCTTCTAGTTGGAACTACATGCTATGACACTTTTGAGCATCAAGGGTGTTTTGTTTATGGTGGGGAACTCAAAGGCTTGCAAGATCAGAGTTGGACTAAGATACATTTTGATAACTTTTTATTTGAATTGATTGTCTCACAAAGTTCACCTTTGTCCCTTTTGGCTACAATAGGGCTATATGAAGTCTTTAACATGCTCACTCACTTTCACATCCCATATACAAGATAGCCTTTTTTTTAATGGCAAGTCCTAGTTCTTTTGACACAAGGTATGCCCTTGTTTTGCTAGAGACTTGAAATGTTCATAAGCTAGTTAGAGTTGCTTGCATTTAAAACCAAGATTCATTAATCCACCATCATGGGGTAAAAAATTGATTTGGGTGGCCATTGGAATTTCAATGCATCAACTCCACCCCCATCCCCGTATCTTGGTTTAATAGGAGGAGTTGAAAGGATGTATAGAGGTCACCATCTTGTAACACTCACAACAAAAATTGAACGAAGAAATATGAGCCATTCCTTACCCATTTTTCTCATGATGGCAAGCTCAGTTGCACCTATGGTGACTGGATGTTTATTAGCTCCATAAGCAAGACCAACTGTATCTATGGACGCATCATGTAACATCTTTAAAATATATACAAACACTCTGTTTCCCAAAGAATTGCAACGTATCCCAACTAGACATGTTTTGTGCAATCATCCTTGCTTGTAATATTTTTCTTTATTTGGACTTAATGCTTATAGCACCCACTCTCGGAGGATTTCTCCTTAATCCTTGTCTTCAATCTCTTTGGTGTCATCATGAAGATCGATCATATATTTCATTGGGAACTACCCCAAAATAGTACTAAGTCAATGTAGAGAAGTGTTAATCTTTGGAACTTTGGGTCAGACAAGCCTTTGAGAGGGATTAGGAAGGTTTATATTAGAGGGTCCTCAAACTTTGAGTTTCTTTATCCACTTAGGATAAGCATCTAGGGTTTTGCCTTTCTTTCTTGGTTTGATATGGACTCACAGAAGCAATAATAATAGTGGCTCCTCACTCTCCTTTAATCCACTTCTTCACTTACTGTGATATTGTATTTAGTTTTTTGTTTCACCACCAACGTAAGCTTCCCGCACTAGTATAACTTGTTTTAGAGGTTAAAATCATCCATTCACACTCTTAAAACCCCCTATATTCACCTAGGGACCTTGTAAAGTGCACTAAGGATTTAGTGAAGTTTGAGTGCTACCTAGAGCAAATATTTCCATTTTGATTATTCATCCTTAGCTCTCATGCATGCCTTTCCCTAATCCTCATCCTATACATTTCAATGACTTTTCACCTCAATGGTGCTTAATTCTTGTGCCCTAACATGTGCAAAACCCTATGAGTTGATATGTTATGCGAATATTTGTGCATATTTATTATACTTTGGGATCAAGAATTTCCAAATTTGGAGTGCTATTCTTGGTTCCAAGCATGTGTAGTCATAATGCTACTTCTTGAGCTAGCTTTTTTCTTCAACAAAATGAATGGAGTTCTAGATTGGTCTTCAATGGCATTATGTTGATTCCCATTTCTTTGTTCATTTTCTTTTGTTTTTCTTCTTATCCATTTATTGGAAACTTTTTTATTTTTGAATCAAATTTCTTGATTCCTCATTGATGGGGTTAGCACCGGTAAGTGTGAGGGTTTTATTTATAGAAATGTCTTTCACTTTGATGAATTTTCTTCTGACAGGTTCTAAAGGAGATCTTTAGCTCTTGTGTTGGATTAAATTGAGATTCAAATGTCATAAACATTATGCTGACTCTTACACATCACTCAAAATTGTATTTACACTACCAAGCATATTGGATAATATAGCAAAGAATAGTATCTTTTGGCAAAGGATCTCAACTTGTTGAAGCCATCCTTGCCATATTTTTGTTCACTTGGCTCTCAACATTAACACCCTCATTCCTTATAACAAATGATGTTTGATTATTTAGAGTATATACCATCTTGTTGATGTTTTACGTAGCATCTGCATTGCTACATGGTTATTCTTCTCCCTTTCCTTGATACCTCATTGCACCTATTTGGAGAGGAAATTGCAATATTTTGGACCTATACACCTTTGGAGAGGAAATTTGGATAGGAAATTGCAATATTTTGGACCTTAGGATGATTCGGACATGTGGCCTTAGCATGGTTTGGACCTTGTAATATTTGGAATCTTTGTATGATTTTGAACATATGGCCCTCTTGGGCTTCAAATTGCTTCATTTTGAGAGGATTTCCCACAAATAAGTCAAGTGCAATGGTATTCACATCTAAAATACATTCAATCTTGGGTAAGGGACTTTGCAATGGCTCAATCATGAAAGGGAAACTCTTCATAGAACTGGGTTTCATAGGAATTCTATATTGGACCATGTTTGTATGAGAGAATAAAGGGGCCTTTGACTATAAGATATTACAATTTGTTATGCAAATACTTGCACATACTTATTGATTTCATAGCGATGAGCACCCCCATTTTTTTTTCCTACAAGTTGCTACCAATGCTATGGAGCACTTTATTATGGCATGCTTATTTGCCTTTGTGGAGAGTCCATATATTCAAGTGTAGAAAAGAGAAAATTTTGCCTTTTTATACTTATCAATATTCCCTCAAAACTAACCCAAAAATATAGTCCAATTTGGACTCATTGGTTTTGTGATGGCATTATGCTTTTGTAACTATGTGTGTCCTTACCTGTTTATCAAAATTGATGATCGTCCTCAATTGATGCACACCTCAACAACACTTTTGTAGAAGCTTTAATGTGAATTGTTAAAGATGTGCAATATGCCAAAAGTGGATGTTGAGAATTTGTGGATGCTTGAATTCGATTTGGGTTTGTGTTGAGATTTGGCTATGGAGATGTATTTCACTAAGTTGGCTGTAATAGATCAGAAATGCATGGTTTCAAAGCCTTTGCAAGGATAGGCATGAGTTAGAGATGGAGGATGGAGAAGAGGAAGGGATCAGTCCTTGGGAAAATTCATAGCTCAAATAGATGTGAGAAATGATGCCCGGGCTCTTTAGAGTTTATTTAGCCAGATGCAAACTACATAGCAGCCATTTCTAGTTTTGTAACTAATTCAGGAAGCCTATAAGAAACATTATGGTATGACCTCTAGTTCTTTTGAGATATGTGCAGGGGAGAAAAAGGAGAGCACACTAGAATATGTTCGCTCTTGGTTGAATAGGTGGGGTATCATTTTGCCATCATTGATTATCCTGATAATGTTTGGGTAACCCTTGTTGAAACGTATTTGCAAGGGAAAGCCTTTACATGGTGGCAGGTATAGAAGGCAATGAATTTTGCACCTACATATTGGACTGAATTTTTTGAAGCCTTCATGAAAGAGTTCCTTCTAGAAACAAACTAGAGACACTAGATCAAGCTATCCACTTTGCAAAGATCTATTATAGTAACTTCACACACAAGGCAATCCAACTAGACAAAGTGGAAAGCCAAAAAGGAAAAACAATCATAAGAACCATTGACCCACAACTCCAAGCCTAAAATGGATAATTTCAAAAAGAAAATGCTGGGGCCTCTTGCTAGGAATCCTCGTACTGATTCTCCAACATGAGACAAAGCATGAGCTAAGGGACTTTGCTTCAAGTATGGCAAGACAAGTCATCAGCAAAATGCTTGTCATTTGAATTTCGATAAGAAAAATGGAAAACACTTTATTGAATCATATCTAGCAATAATAATTGTCAAATTGCTAGTCAAATGTCTTTTCTTTTGACATAATATAAGACAAGTGTCATTTTAATGTTGATGTGTTTGGACCCCATGACTTAATCCACATGGTGGGTTATGTTAATGGGCATCTAGTTCACATTTTAGTACTCACAATTTTACTGATGCTTCTCTTGTACAAAATTTGATCATCCCATTTTTCATACTAACAACTACTATGTGGGTAATCACACACATGGAGTTATAGATGCCTAGGAAGAGATGGTTCTCAATCATCGACTAGGGATTTCGAACTACTCAAAGGAGTTTTCTTTCTATGTTATGAGATTAGATAGGGTAGACATTTTGATCAGGATGGAGTGGTTATTTGCAAAGAGCAATTTAATTAATGCTTCTCTTATATAAAAGCTGAGCATATTAGCTATTCCTAGTAACCAGTGCTATATGGTGAATTTCATGCATGGAGCTATAGATTCCTAGGACGAGATAGTTCACAATCTTTGAGTGGAGATTCGGGACTACTAAGAGGAGTTACCTTTCCATGTTATGAGATTAGATAGGGTAGATATTTTGATTAGGATGGAGTGGTTCTTTACAAAGAGCCATTTTCTTTATATTGACTATGGGATTCATGTACTTCAATTTCAAGTTCAAGGTTTAGGCATGATATGGTGTATGTACTATTGACAAGTATCTCTTGACTTGGACTTTTTGTCTTTAGCCTTCTTCTTTTTCTTCCTGCTTGGCTCCGCTTCATCGGAGTCTTCTTCAAAACTATTAGACTCAGACTCTTCACTGTCCTCATCCTTTGTATCGGATTCACTTTCTTCATCCGATTTTGTATCAGAGTCATGGGATTTCTTATTCTTTCCTTTCTTGTCCTTTGTTTTGTTTTTGAAATGTCTCTCAGCTCGCTGGGCTGCTCCAACCAAATTGTTGAAATCATTGGCTCCAGCCAATTGATCACGGCGTACTAATGCGGTCCACAATTCCTTGTTCAGTCCTTGGCAAAAATAATCACCTAATTGTTCTTGAAAAGGACTCTATGGGGCTGCTAGTCTTTGGTTTAAATTCTTGAATTTTTTAGCATAGTCCACCAACAAGTGTTTTTGTTTCAGATTTTGAAGTCGTTTAAGCATTGCTTTTGGTGTCTTCTCCTTCGAAAATCTACTCAGGCATGACTGCTTCAATTCATCATAAGTTAGAAAATGTGCTAGCCCATATTGCATGAACCAACTCATTGCCTTCCCTTTCATTATAGTAGCAAGCCGTTCCTTCTTCACCGCATCATTGAATTGCCCCTAGAATCCGCTAGCAACCCAATCAGTCTAGAACTGCCCTACATGGCTGTCTGGGTCTCATCCTTTCTTCCCATCAAACCTCTGACCAAGGGGTGTATTATGGAGTGCAAATTGATTGCAAAAGCTACAGAGGACGATGCACTGATGCTTTCTAGGAAAGGTGATGGACAGGTTTATGGCTCTCTATTCATAGAGCAACTATGAGATTGCTGAGTTCAATAGCCCAGTGTACCTTGATTAGTCAGAGTACTTTAAGGACCTTCAAGTGGTTTGGCAGTCACACCTTTTATTCGAGGATAAGAACACACTCATTGTTGATCATACAATGTACAAGTTGGCTAGGAATGACATACGCTATACCTTCACTCCTCCACCATTTGACCATGCAAACACACGATAGGACATGCAGAATGTGTTGCACCCATGGCTACATGAATGGGGTTGTATAGCTAGACCTGCGGTAGTATGCTTGGGAATATCAACATATTAACTATGATGATGATGACTCAATTAAAGTATTTGAGTAATTATTAAAGATGGATACAAAAAAGAAATGGCAAGAGTGGGCAACCAGTTAGGTTTTTGGCAGTTGTAATGAGCCTGGGTCACCAATTATGTATAAAGAATCAATTACCTTTATTCATGTTGTTTCTTGTGCTCTCTCTCTCTCTCTCTCTCTCTCTCTCTCTCTCTCTCTCTCTCTCTCTCTCTGCAATCTTTATATAGAGAGTGTTTACTATCATGCAGTTAAAATCAAAATTTGTAACCTTTTAAACGATTTATGTTTTTTGAAATGGGATATCTTCTTGCAATTCAAAACCTTGTATAAATTGGGCTAAAGTCAAATGAGCAAGCTAGGTGATGCCTTGACAACACTACTATGATCCACTTTCTTCTTTTGTTATCTTCTATTTTTCTTAGTAACCCCTATAAATGGGTTTATTAATTTTGTAGAGGTTTTGTAGCATCTATGGCCTAAATAATTAGTCGTAGTTTTGCTATCATTCTAGATCCATTGGCTTAGGAAAAGGGTTGTAAAGATTGTGTGTTGTGTTTGTTATAGGTAGGAAATGAGCTTTCAGTGTTATGTGGATTGTGGCTCATTTGCCATATTACATTACATGATATTTTGGCTGTCAATATACTTTACATGCCTCTATAAATCTTCTTATTTGTTTGGTTTTTTCTTATACATATGTCATCTATGTGTGTTCCTAAGTGTTGTAAAATATAATTCAAAATTGCCTTGCTAATATGGACTTAAGAAACCCAAAAAACTAGAGAGAAAAGGTGGGGAGTTCTACTAAAACAATTGGTTGTATTCAAGGTGCAAAGAGGAAGCATTAAGGTCATATAATGACTTCATCTAAGGAAGAGGAATACTCCAAGTAGCATGCAAGCACCCAAGAATGGCCTTTACACTTAATTGAGGCACAAAAACATCTTTTTACTTCCACAAATCCATTTGCACAAAAAATAGAGATAAAAACTATGCTCTTTTCTAAAGATAAATGTTTGTCTATGTGCTTGTCAATATGGCCCTTGAGGGGTCCCCTTTACGAGCAAGGCCATATTGGCAAACACATGATAAACGTCTATCAATGTGTTTGTCAATATGCCCTAGCCCCTAAAGGGGGCCCCTCAATGGCCATATTGAAAAACATTTCTCTCTAGGAAAGAGCACAATTCATTGACTTAAGTGGTGAGTAGTTGTGCAATGCAGTACTAAAATAGTACTAAATCTATACTAAATGAATATTTAAAAAAGTACTAAAAGTCTACTAATTAGAACTATGCTACTACTCATTTTGATGGCAAAAAATGAAACATAACGTATTAACAGAGAAAGGTCATGTGAATGGTGGGGTGACAAGTTCTAACTTTTCAAGGGCTAGATTCATTGTTGTTGTTGTTAGTGGTGGTGGTACAAATGACGTGTAACACATAATAAAAATAGTGCCACAATGGCATGGATCTTCGATTCTTAGAGTGGACTTGAAAGCCATGCATTGGGCCAATTCAAAAGAATCATTAACATCATTTATATAAAATTAAAAAGATATGTATATTTTGTAACTATAATATAATATGTAATTATAGTATACATTAATATATTAATAAATATATATTGTATAAAATTATAAAAATATGATATATTTATAGAAAAAAGTATTTTAAAATCATTAATTTTATTTATATAAAATAAAATAAAAAGTATAAATATTAAATATGGTAAAATATAATCAATATATTTATAAACAATTTGTAAATATAATTATTGTAAAAATCATAATATTATTCATATAAAATAGGAACCATAGGTCCCATGTCCATGGTTGAGTGAAAAAAAATGCCTTCAAAACTCTATAAAACTTGTAAATTATGTAAAACATTTATACCATATTAGAGTCTAGCATGATAAGGATGCATGATAAGGATGCAACACTCTAGGAACTTAAGGATGCAGTTTACTCCATGGTAGATGGTAAGACACCTGGTGAGGATGCATTACCTTGTGAATTTTACAAATGCTTCTAGGAAATTATAGGCCCTCAGCTTTTGAAAGTTTGGAATAAAAGCATGGCCTTGGAGCAGCTTCCATTTCATCTGAATGGTGGAGTTATTAAACACTTTTTTAACGCATGAATAATGGCATACAGCTCTTTCTCATGCATAGGCCACTTATACTATGGCTTAGACAACTCGTTGCTCTCAAAATCTACTTGTCTACCATCCTGAAACAATGCCGCTCCAATGACAGTCATTGGCATCCATTTCATTTACTCAAATTAACAATTTGCAGGATCAGAGCTGTTGTAACCGCATGTTCAATTGCTTGAAGCACGCATCCAGCTCCTCAATCCACATCACGGGTCTATATTTATTGTATTTCCCCTTCTCCACCCCTTTGAGCATTTTGATAGGGGTAATGCTATCGTAGCATAATTGCAGACATGCATCTAGAAGAAGTTGTCACATGTTTTCAAAATAGGCCACTTACATATCTGTCTGACTTTTTCATAGTCGATACAAACACCTTTCACCAAAATGACGTGTCCAAGGTATGTAAGTTCCTGCTTCAAAAACTCGCGTCTCGACATCCTAGCATAGAGTTTCTCATTCTTGAGAATGGTCAGCACGATACTCAAATGTTGGCCATGCTCCACGAGAGTCTTATTGTAGATTAAGATGTCATCTAAAAATACCACCATGAACACTCCCAGATATCAATGAAATAGATTATTCATCATCTGTTGGAATGTTACTGGTGCATTTATGAGCCTAAACCTCATCTAAAACGTGGTCTTATAGACATCCTTCTTGTACATTAGTATATCTGGTGATAGCTCAGTAGCCTGCTACCCCCATAAGTGTAATCCCCATAATCCATAACTCAGTACAAATATGTGATGACCTGAAATGTAACATCTAGCTATAATGGGGATGACCCAAACTCAGCTTGAATGATCCTCGAATGATCTAGTGAGGAACGGATGGCTTACCATGGATTATCCATGATAGAATGAGAACCTGTTGCTGCTCCACATGAGCCCACTCTATATCTAACAAGTATGCCCTCCAGCAAGGGTTGCCATACATCCTTATGTGCTTATGTCTGATGGGTATGATACTTTGTAGATGCCTTAAAATTTCTTAGTTTAAGTTCTATGCAAAGTATCACAGCCATCATATATTATTTGCATAGTTTGGAATGCATATTTCTTGGTCTCTTACCATGCATCATTCGTGAGTGTTGAAAAATGTGCATTAATGTGCTTCTAACCTATGTGCTTATCTCTAGTGGGTATGATACTTTGTAGATGCCTTAAAATTTCTTATTTTAATACTTTTACAAAGTATTATACCCATCGGATATCATTTGCATAGTTGGGAATCCATATTTCCTTGTTTCTTACATGCATCATGCATGAGAGTTGAAAAATGTGCAATTAGTGTGCTTCTAGCCTATATGCTTGTCTCCAATGGTGTGATACTTGGTACATGCCTTAAACTAAGTAGGTTTAACCCCCATACAAAGTATCATACCCCTTGGATATCATTTTCAAGGTTTGGAATGCATATTATTTCCTTCTTTCTTACTATGCATCATATTTGGGTGTTGAAAAATATACTTTTGTGTGCTTCTAGTAATGCTTGTCCCGGATGGGTATGACACTTTGCATAGGCCTTAAAATTAATTATTCTAAGGCCTATATAAATTATTATACCCATAGGATATCATTTTCATGGTTTAAAATGCATATTTTCTTATATCTTACCATGCATCATGCATGAGTGTTGAAAAACATGCATTGATGTGTTTTTACTCAATGTCCTTCTCTTCGATGGGTATGATACTTTGAATAAGTCTTGAACTTACTTAGTTTAAGTCTTGTACAAAGTATCATACCCATTGGATATCAGCTGCATGGTTTGGAATGCATATTTATATTTTTGTAAATATATGAAATTACCCTAAACCCTAGATCATAACACTAAATCTTGAACCCTAAATCCTAAATCTTAAACCCTAAACCCTAGATCCTACACCCTATACCCTAGATCCTAGATTCTAAACCCTTGACCTTAGACACTAAGGTAATAGGCCCTAAACCCCAAACCCTAGATCCTAAACTCTTGACTCTTGACCTAGACCCTAGACCCTAGATCCTAGATGTTAAACCCTAGACCCTAGATATTAAACTCTAAACTGCAAGCAATAATTTGTAAAATATCTTGATTTGAGAAATAGGTTGGGTGCATCCCCAACTTGTTGCTTGATTTGAGCAACAAGTGAGGTGCACACTTAACCTCTTGCTCATACAACAGGTGGGGGTTGCACCCAACCTGCTGCTCAAATAATAAAAAATTGTTGATTTGAGCAATAGGTTGGGGTGCACCCCTAACCTATTGCTCAAGCAATAGATTGGGGATTCATCCCAACCTATTGCTTAAGAAACCAGTTGGAGTAGGTGCACCCAACCTATTACTTAAATCATCAAATGTTATTGATTTTAAGTAGTAGGTTGGGTGCACCACCATTGTGCAACATGTTGGGGATGCACAAAACTTGTTGCCTAAATCAAGATATATTCTTGATTTGAGAAATAGGTCGTGCTGCACCCCAACCTAACTTATTGCTTAGATCAAGATATTTAAAAAATTATCGCTACAATTTAGGGTTTAGGGTTTAAAGTTTAGGAGTTAGGATTTAAATACTAATTATTATGGTTTAAGATCTAGGGTTTAGCTAGGGGTTATGGTTTAAGAGATAGGGTTTAGGGTTTAGGATCTAGGATTTGGTTTAAGGGTTAGGGTCTAGGTTCTAACTATGATGTAAGATCTAGGGTTTAGGGTTTAGGATGTAGGATTTAGGGTTTATGGTCTAGGATTTGGATCTAGGATCTAGGATTTAAGATCTAGATTTTAGAATCTGGAGTTTAGGCTTTAGGGTTTGGGAATGTTTCTTTTCTCAATTTGATATAAAAATTAAGTATTTTTAAGATTTAATATTACAAGTGTGAGATTGGTTGGGATTTTTTCATAGTTGCTAATCTATTTTTCCTAAAATAGGAATTCAACCTAATAGAGGGTTTTGATGTGGTGTTATATGAGAAGAATGAACTAGTAGCCTTTGGACAAATACATAGGCTTGATCCTATGAACATGTGTCATTTCCAACATTGTGGGGTGAGATAATATGCATAGTGATAATCACCGATGTGATCAGTAGACTTGAAATATCCACATGGAGACTTTGAAACATTGGGTGATATCTTACAATGTGAAATTTTTGATATGCAAGCACATTGAGATGAAATCATTCCAAAGATATACTTTCAAGATATCAAGAAAACTTACTTCACTGGGGAAAACGTTGAGATGTTGTCTTGTAACCAAAAGGAGGACTCCTTTACACAAATTCACCACTTAATTTAATTAGAGAAGAAGAACACAATCACACAATGATAGCGACAAGTAGACTAGGTACAATCTCCCCCCTAGATGAGTGGCTCACCCTTCCTCATTTAGAGTATTTATAGTATTTCATAAAAGCACAAGGAGCCAAAATTATCCCTCTCTTCCAAAATAAGGGATTTGCTTTACATAGCCTCTTTGGGACCAAATTGGAATTATGTCTTCTCCAAAATATATAACTCAAACTTTATAATATTAAAGAAATACAAAATTGGCCCATGGCCCTAAAAGATGCATCGTGCGACACCTCGATCGGTACCCTCGCACTAACTCCAAGCCTCGCTATGAGTTCCATCACCTGTACTCAAGCCGCCAAGTACATTAGTTATTAACAATCGATTTAATGACTCACCGAATCAACCGATCCCAAAATAACCGTGCTCAAAATACAATAATCAAACACAACACCAGTAACACTAGCAACATCAATATTAACATGGAATCACCCACAATACCGACCATCTAGCATGGCAAAACATAGGCTAGTTAGGCGTCCCCAACTAAACCACATAAAGCATCCACTAGGACCCCCGCCACGTAAGATGCACTCCTATGGAATACTTTTCCATAGTCACACGTGACTAAAATAATAATATCCAAAGCAAGACATACCAGAAATATATTTTCTATAACATGTGGGATAAATATTCCTTGAAATGTGGTAGTATGCTCTTGGCTTCATGCCTTTACTCACTACAACTCTCAACACCTCCCCTTGGTGCCATCATGTGTAGGCTATTGTAAGGTGGTAAGATGCAACTTACAAAAGAAAAATTTCATCATGTCCCCTTATTGCATAAATTGCTACTAAAGGTGGTGAAGTCTAATATTACAATATTTCAATAAATCCCTTGGGTTTGTGAATAGACACTCTTAGGTGGTTAGGCTTGATAACAAAAAAAACAAGGTCTAGTCATATGGTGACCATTTACAATCATGGATCAAGGTGTTAGGCTTGTTTTTTGTAGCTTTGAGAATATGCTATCATTTTTGCTAATCTCTTATTTGCCTCATGGATGTTCTCCTCTTGACTGATGAAAACTATGCATAATTTCCTTTTTGGTTCTTTAGTTTGAAAATTTCTCCCTTGTGTCCCAACTTCTTAGGATGATTTTGCTTTGGCTTGTTCTTTAATCTGCATTCACTCTGGTAAGGCACATCCTTTTGCAATTGTAGCACGTCGTAGTTTCTTTGTCGAAGCATTCATTCTTCATAGCTATTGCTATTTGCTGATGTAGTCTCGTTCTTCCCTTTCTTTCTAAGTAGAGATGACACAAAATGCTTGAAAATAGATCAGGAAGGTTGTATTCTTTAGGCATACTATTTAGGAGAATTTGTAATTGCATTATTTTCTCCTACCTTTATGCATTCCCAATTGGGTCATGATACTTTACCATGTTCACAAATTGTGCTAAGGATTCATGAAAGTTCATTTGAAGCCCATAGAACTCAATCTTGAGATGAATTTCTTAATTGCTTTCTTTAGTTCCAAAACATTCTTTAACTCATCCCATGCATCATTAGCATGTTCCTTGCACTATAAATGATAGATTAGAGTACTTCATTTGTGTAGCCTAGGTGTGGAAACCTTTACTTTTCCCAGTGAGCTTCTCAACGCTTGAGGTGCTTAATACCATTTGTTGCAAACATCTTATTTATTACATTCTTCAATGTTGGTAGTGTCTAATTGCATGAATTGGTTATGATGTGATGAGCACATAGTACTAAAAAATCGACCATGTTTTATATTTAGATCGCATGCAAATTCTTCATGGACCAAAAGTTATAAGGCTTGTCAAAGTTATGATCAAGAAGAGGGGGAAAAAATGATGATGTGGTAGGGTGATGATGTTGTAATTCGTTCACATGCTACTTACAGAATGTGCTTAGTAGGCACTATGTGTTCTTATGTGGCACTAATAGTTTGATTGTTACATGGCAATGATGACTTGGCACTACCACGTGTCAATGCAAAGGAACTTAACCTACCTCAAAAAAGCTTCTATATAACATACCCCCTAATGATAAGGGTCATGAAAACAAGGTTGGCTTGGTGATAATATATCTTCGGGGTGTGTAAACATAGGTCACGGGTTCTTACCTATAAGTGCACAAAGAAGAAAAGAAAGAGGAAATTGTTTGGGGAAGGCATGCAAGGGAGGAAAAGCCAGATCATCCATGTGCATAATACACTTGGAAAGATGAGACATAACCTTTTGGTAGACAAAAAGGCTACCATGCCATTATCTTACTGTCTATATTGTTATCATAACATAGAACAGATGGAAAAATAAAAGGTAGGATTTTGATAGCCAAACACCTTCTATGTCATCAAGTAGACTGTATCATCAAGGGACATGTCCTTTGGTGGTGCCACCTAAAAGGTAGAGCTACTATTAGTGAGTACAAAAGGAAATGTGGTAGTCCATGTGTCAGCAAGCCACACTAGCAAGGGAATATGGAATTTAAGTTTAAATGGGGGGTTTGAATACATCTTGGGTCAAAAAAATTGAGGCACACGGTTAATGATTAGGTAACATCAAAAAATTCTACAATTTTAGGGATTTTTATTTGTAGAAATGGCAAATTTCAAAGCGTTCAAGGGAATTTTTTGCAAGACAAAGAGGCAAACTTTGCAAGGATTTTGGACATTTTATATAGATTGGGATCCATCTAAACTAGATTGAAGAGAACATTTTGCTCTATGTACTGCATTGCTCAAAGGTCAGATTTAGGTGCATGGTGTGAGTGCAAACCTTTTGTTAGTGTATCCTATATTTTGCAGGTCTTGTGCTACCCAACTACATTAAATATAACAAGGATGATGTATGAGAAAAAGCTCCATATTTGGAAAATTTGGATAAAGAATCTCTTCATGGGATAGAAGTTGTGTTCATTGGTTAGACAAACAATGGTTGTATTATTGTAAAATGCACCACAAAAGTAGATATAGATGCCCATGATGAGTTGAATGCTAAAGCTATCAAATTTTTTACAGCATGTCTGCATAGTATTTTCCCAATCAATGCATTTGACAAATGCATCATAGATATAGGCGATATTAGTCTCCATTTATGAGGGAAACTTTGGTGTCCTACCTCAATCTAAAGACGTAGTTGGCTACCTTGGATCCTTTGAACAAGATGAAATTGATCAAGGATAGATTGATTGAAAATAGATTTGATATGAAAGATTGTGAATTTGTAGACTGCATACTTTAGAGTTCAATCCTGATACTTTGAAGGCTTGTAGGTTGTATTTATTGCCAAATGCACAGCTATTAAGTTAGACGGTTATCAAGTCAGATAAACTAATGAGGCCATGGACCTAAGAGGAGGATCCAAGGAAACTCAAAGAAAAGGATCTTGGGAAGACTATGTGGAATATGCATTGTTTGTAAGGGTGCAAAATATGTAGTTTAAAGGCAACAAAGAAATGCACATCATATTGAGAGTTTTTTATCCAAGATTGGATATAATACAAGTGGTCAATGGTAGCAAAGGTAGTAGTCTTATGCAAAGCAAAACACACTTGTCAAGAGTTGGGTGAAACTATTTAAATATGGCAAGATAGGCCACATTGCTAGAGATTTCCCTACTAACCCCAGGGGTGGGCACGTCAATAAAGGAAAGGAGTAGGTCTAGGCCATGCAATTGAAGTAAAGTATGCTTTTGAAAGGTTATATAGAGGTAAAACATGTTGGGGTCTTGGCACATGTAGCTAAAATAGTGTATGCTTTGAAGGGTGAAACATCTCATAAGATGTGTTATCCAATGGAAACAATGCCAATTGTGCCAAAGAGTCCATGTGGAGACCTTGGACATGCCAAAACCATTAGGCTAGGGTCAATTTTCCCAACAACAAAAGAGATTTGACTATGATATTTGGATAGTGGACTCACGTACACTCATCAAGATATTTGATCCAGCCAAGGGTGCTCTAGATGTTCATGTAGAAGACAACCATTCAAATCTAATTAAAGGAATTAGTTTTGAATCATTGCCCAAATGTTCATGCCAAAGACAACCATCCATGTAGAAGGAAACCTTTCAAATCCAATCAAAAAATTTGGTCACATACCAATGGAGCTTCAAAATGGAGAGGTCAAGTTCTTTTTTGATGGATTGTAAATGCCAACACCCTAATGAATATTTTATCAAATCTTACAGTGTGCTAATAAGAAGATTCGGGTTCACTTCAATGACAAGAAGGTGACCTTGTTCACGAAGAAAGGAACCATTGATGGGCATTGATTTGGGGATAGAATTTTCTATGAATTAGTCGTTCTACCCTTGGATAAAGAGTATGATGCTTGCACATACTACTTTTGCTTGGACATCTTCATTTTAGAGCCATGCAAATGCTTGAACACAGAAACATGGTCAAGGGACTTCCAATTGTCAAAGGGCGGGATTTAGGATGCCTTGATGAGAAAAAAAATAGGGAGCCTTTTCCCAAGAATCAAGGCACAAGGCTCAAGTGACCACTAGAGGTGGTGCATAGTGATGTTGTACTAAAACAACATCATTTGGTGGTAGCAAATACTGTCACATTTATTTATCACTATATCAAAAATGTATTTGTCGACTTCATGGATTAGAGGTCTGCAAACTACCACTGGTATATGTCCACCATTATTGGTACAAAGACCAATATGCTAGGATATTGCATACTATCATGTGGGTTCTATGCCCTCTACTGATAGTATATTGCAAAAGTAGTATCAGTAAGTAGGAGGATGATAAAAGTACTAGTGATACTTATGTATTTACCATCAATAAAAGGCCTATTACCATTGGCAATATGCACAGTATCACTGGTAGTGGCATAGATATGGTTGGTAATAATATATAAACCACTAGTAGTCACGCCATCATTTCCATATCAACGTGTTGGAGGTCCATTGGCAATATGCACAGTATCACTAGTAGTGGCATAGATGTGGGTGGCAATAATATATAAACCACTAGTAGTCATGCCATCACTTCCATATCAACGTGTTGGTGGTCCCATATGCATGTGTTGCTAGTTCTTTTTACTTTGATTCTCTTCCAAGCCCAACATAGGCAATTGGTGCATGCTTCTTAACCCACAAGATACGTGGTAAGATGGCACCATGAGCTCTGTGCAAGTGCTTTGGATTTTCCTTGTTTTATTTCGCATGCACATCTCTGGTTCAATTATTCCTACACGCATGCAAAGTATGAATTATATATGTCATGTATGCATGCATACCATTAGTTGCTCTCTACATGAAGAATGTATAAAATGAAGTCAAACAGCATGGTGGCATGCATGCATTAAATGGAAGGTATGTGTCATGTTTTATGTATGTGTTGCATGCATAACTCGTGGAAAAAAATGTAAGTGTGAGCCTATGATTGTTGGTGCATGGTTATGAACTTGCATATGCACAATGTATGTTGTGTTATGATCACATGCATGTATGTATGATGCATGGTCAGACACATGGACTTGCATGAGCAGAATGTGTGCTATGTCATGATTACCTACATTATGTTTACATATATTGCATGCATAATGCATGTTATGAAATGCAAGAGTGGATAGAGCAAGTCGCAAGCCCATACAACCCAGGGTATGGTAGTCCAACATCATGGACATTACTTCCATTCAAGTGCATCTATATGCCACAACGTACATTAACACATGGATTTTGTGGCTTGTCATATGCAAGCATTGCTACTTGCAAACTTTTGCATGCAAAAGTCAGCTCCAAGATGGCATCAATTGAAAAGGGGAATGGACAGAGCAGGTCCAAAGTCCAAGTAATAGCATTCTCAAAAGCATTGGCTTGCACTTGAGATGTAGGGGTTTGCACCGTGAGATATATACAGGGCGGAATTTAATGTATTTTGAACTTTGTTGGATAATTGGGAAAATGATGTTGTTTTATTTTGATGCCCATGGGTTTTTCGGAGTGGAATTTGAATGTGTCTTCCTTGCTTATGAGCTCGCTCAATGAAGAAGCATATTGTCGAGAAGATGATGGTTATAAGCCCGTGTGAAAAGAAAAACAATACAAGTATTTTTCGTTCGCACTAGATTTGGGTACAAGGGGGAGTATGCCACGTGGCACATCATATGGATGGACCTTGCCCTTAAGCTTGTAGAGCAATCTATGGGGTCACGAAAACCTAAAGGATTGTACATAGCCAATATTTGTACAGATTCTAGAAATTTGTAATCATCATTTTCTGGAATGAAATCCATTTTTTAGCATCTAGCGTCTTGACCACTTATCTATGGAAATTTCATAGAATACCATGCATCATATAATGTTGCATCATATTACACATGGCCATGCATCATGATCATGACTACACATATTTTGGCCCTATGACTGTTGGCTTAAGTAAATCAATGTAAGGGTACTCCTCTCATGCATGTTATAAGCTCACCTTAGACCATCAAAAGGAGGATTCCTATGAGAGGAGGAAATGCACATCTTGTCATGCTTGTCCATTTGCTTTAGGGATGGGCAGGTTCCCAAGGTTTTGTTCAATATCCAATCATTTCTACGTGGCATGGCATCCACATCGTCAACTTTGGGCACTTAGTGTGTAAACACCCTTACAATGCAAGTACTAACCCCTTGGAAAGTCCATTATGTACAAATAGATAAAATAGATAATGAAGGTAGCATCGAGATGATGAAGTCAACATACAAACGTGATGAAGCTTGAAATAGATGTTAGTTAGGTTAAAGGGCCTATCCTGGTTTGCAAATTAGGTAGGCATGAAAAACCAAGATCCATTTACGTGCGATTTTCCACACGTGTGTGCATGAAGTATGACGTGTGAGCCAGGAAGGCCTTTAGCTATAAGATTGCTTGCTGTAAGTGGTTGCAAACGTGGTTGCTCCTTGGGCCCTTGCTGTGGAGTGGGGGGGCTAGCCCAAAACCAATTTCGAGGTACAGGTTGACTAGGCCCTTCCCGTAGGTTCAGACCGTCCGTCCGCCTGCCTCAAAGGAACTCATTTCGGAGGACGTCCGTCCATGTTCAGGCAGGGAAGACATAGTGGGTTCGAGCTGGGTTGTTATTGGCAGGTTCAGACTCTTAATTGGAATGGTAAGGTTAAGGTCAAGTTATAAAACCCATGTTCTTCTTCTTTATTTTTGGTGACCATCTTCTTCTTCTTCACCGCCATAGCCACAGCACTGATCGCCATAGCCATACCCATAGCCACAGCCATTTCATTCTCAGTGATCGCCTTCAGCTTTCATGACGGAAAACGGATCCTCACAGCCCCTCGGTGACGTCCCCGAAGATGCCAACGCGCGTGAGAATCTCTTTTCCACCTCTGCCTTGGCAACTGTTCGTCTGTTTCTGTCTCTCTCACCGTTTTCTTCTTCTTCGCAGATTGCCCTGGAACTCAAGCTGAGGCGGCCGGTAAAGCTGCAGCTTGCGATGGCTGCCCCAATCAACAAGCATGCGCCACGGCCCCCAAAGGCCCTGACCCAGGCAACATCCTCTTACTCCAATTTTATTTGTCTGTGCCCCGTTGAATACACGTTCACACAATTCTCTTTTATTGCCAACCGTCTTTCTTGGATATCTTCTATCATGCTTCCATACCTTTGGTGGGCGTAAATTGTAAATTCAGAACGTAGAATGGAGCTTTACACTTTACGTGAGTTTAAGTTGACGAGCAGCTGTCTATTATTCCATTTCTTTGTTTATCCCAGAACCTGGCTGACAATTCTTATGTTTACTCTGGCGGCAGATTTGGTTCAAATCGCTGAGCGAATGCAGACTGTGAAGCACAAAATTCTAATACTGTCTGGAAAAGGTGGAGTTGGAAAAAGTACTTTTGCGTCACAGCTATCGTTTGCATTAGCAGCGAAGGATAAACAGGTTGGTTTACTTGATATCGATATCTGTGGCCCTAGTATCCCAAAAATGCTTGGACTTGAGGGTCAAGAGATTCATCAGAGCAATCTTGGCTGGTCACCTGTGTATGTGGAAGATAATTTGGGTGTCATGTCCATTGGTTTTATGTTACCGGATCCTGATGAGGCGGTCATCTGGAGAGGGCCACGCAAAAATGGGTTGATAAAACAGTTTTTGAAGGACGTTTACTGGGGAGATTTAGATTATCTGATTGTAGATGCGCCACCAGGGACTTCGGATGAACATATTTCTATTGCCCAATACCTCAAGGCAACAAACGTGGATGGTGCAATCATTGTAACAACGCCACAGGAGGTATCAATCATTGATGTCAGAAAGGAGATTAATTTCTGCAAGAAAGTTGGAATTCCAGTCCTTGGTGTGGTCGAGAACATGAGTGGGCTGCTGCAGCCATTATCTAGTTTGAAGTTCAAGAATATAAAGGATGATGGTGAAGAGGAGGACGTCACTAGTAATGTTTTGGAAGAGCTTTTACAGCATTCTCCTCATCTGCGCTCAGTTTATGCTTTTTCAGAAGTTTTCTATGTTTTGGGGGGAGGTGCTGAGAAGATGGCCAAGGACATGAAGGTCCCTTTTCTTGGAAGGGTGCCTTTGGACCCAGAGTTAAGTCGAGCAGCTGAAGAAGGAAGATCTTGTTTTACAGACAATAAGTCTGGATCCAGCGCTCCATTTCTGAATAGAATAATTGATAAGGTTTTGACAGTTGTTGAAGCGAATGGCAGGTAGCTGTACAGTTTATCTTTCAGAAACTATGTTTATTAAACATTTGTGCCAACTCTGTCAAACCAAAAAAATTTGGGTATATGCACCCCTACTTGGCTTATGCATAAGTGCATCCATGCTGCTATGGTGAGCGTTGTTTCCTGGGAATTGAGCACAACTGTACACAGAGATGTTATCCTTGTGTGATGGAGGCACTTTTTAATCGAGGATATGATTTTGTAAGGTGCTGAAAGCATTGTGGTTGAGCTTTGGTAGGTGCTGTAAAAGATTTTTTATTTCATTTATATGTAAACCTGTAATTGGATGCTCATCATCCGTTTTTTCCCCTATTTTTCAGGAAAGGTCAATATTGCCTTTCCATGCAATGCATATTATCATTGAATTGAAAACTGACTGAGAGGATGGCTGAGGTGGGGGGTTTCTATTGAGCATATGCATGGTATGGTAGGGCTTAGTGAGAGGGTGGGAGGCAAGATCTTCTTGGGGAGACACTTTCAGAGGAATTCTCGAGTCAAGAAGGGTTGCCTTCTTTCCCCAATGCTGTTCGATCCATGCATTGATCAATTAGAGGAGCTGGTCAATAAATTGCAGCCCATGAATGCCTTTTACGACCCTCCATTGGCAGGCTCACACGTACCTTATCTATACTATATGCTTGATGATTTGGTACTGTCAGCCAAAAATGAACAGAATGCCCAAAAGCTATGGTGGTTCTGGGTGAATTTTGTTGCCTGCAATTAAACATTGAGAGAACTAAGGTTATGTTCATTAAGACAAACCCTTGATGACTTTTCATGGCAAGAGAAATGAGATAGTCAATACATTCAAATACCTTCAAATACCTTCGTATTTTTCGAATCAGAGATAGCAACAATGCATGGATAAGAGACGAGCTACTATGCCTTTGAGAAGACATGTAGATAGGCAGAAATTTGGTGTTGGTGATTGAAGAAATACTTCTTTGATGTACTAGAAGTCCAAGTCTTTTCGTAGGGGGGTAGAGAGGTATAGGGAGGTAGGTAGTCTCTCCCCTTTTATCTAGAAGTGGAAATTTTTCATAGCCAGCTTTCTTGGAGTCAAGAACACCAAACCCTACTCCATCATAGTATTAGAGATGGATAACATCCCAATTGAGGCATTGTGCATGGAGAGATTGATACAATATCATTCCAAGACCGCAAATTGACTGATGGTTGTTTACCACTGGTGGCATAGAAGCTAATTGCAAGGAACAGAGAACAAGTATGAGCAAAATTCTCTCTTTTGGCTTGATAGATGACATCAAGAAATGTTTTCACCGACGGAAGGCATTAACTGTGCCGTTTTCTTAGCAAACTTCTACCTTTTTCTTAACGAATTTGAGTTTATGCAGCGGTTGATCTCTTGTGAGCCTTGAAATAAACAAAGTCAGGTTAGGAGATTCATACAGACATTCCGAACTTTAAAGATTTTATGTACGAAGTTCCAAACTCTTAAATTGACTTTTTCTTGGGGGGAGAGTTCATGTGTTCTTGGACCTGCTTGCTTGCTGTAACCCCTATTGCCGTAGCCTTACTGCCTAGCGCCTCTCTTCCCCTTGCCATCGCCAGTGCTACAGCGCCCTCACACCCCCTAAGCCTTGTTGTTGCGGCTTCTCTCCCCCTGCATTGTGTCGCTCGTTGCCCCTACAGTTGCAAGCAACCCCCCTCATTCGACTTGTGGGCGCCTTGCAAAGGTTATTAGTCTCCGGATAGACCCAGCATTGGTGAGTTTGTACGGAGAGCTCGCACCTCAGGATCACTTCAGTGTCAAGCAGCAGATTACTGGGCGACAGATACTACACGTTCTAGGGAGGAGTTTCACCTTGAAGCTAGGCTCCAGTTATTGCTTTTTTGGACTGCACTTGCAGCCCGCCTAGCTTGCATTCCTCTGGCAAGCAGGTCGTCTTTGGTTTTTCCTTCCCTCGTTTGGTAGCAAAGCGTTAGTGGTTTTTTTTTGGGGAACAGAGTGTTAACGATGACCCCTTGGTCTGGCTAGAGGAGCTCTCATGGCAGCTGCCAAAGCTGTTAAGATTTGCCTCTCCCTCTCAGACAAACAAGAAGTTCAGCATGCAGTGCACCCTCTTCAGGACAGAGCAGTGGTAGGACGGATTGTGGGTTTGACACCCTCGAGGAGGCAGATTCAAGAGTGGCTTCAGGTAAGTTTAGCGCTAGATGGTGACCATATTCAGGAGGTTGCTATCTATGGGCAGGGGCGTCTTTCTCCTCTAGTTGAGCTGGCCAACCACTTCACAGGCCCTTGTGGAGCAAAGTCTATCTTCGTGGGTCCATACTTGGTCTCCCTTATCCCGTAGTACCATGGTTTCATGGTGGAGGATATGGATATGCCACATCATGTCCCTTGCTTTCCGATGACGCTCCGCTTCTCGGGCTTCCAAGGGAGTACACGTCTGTTCTTCCTTCCATATGGGGGGCCTTTGTCACTGTGTTGGACTCCTCTCCGGTTACAACAGCTTCAGTAGTAGCCGATGATGGGGTTCCCAGGCTCAGGATAGCCAAAGTCCCTCCCGAAGGTGATTCTTCTTGAGACCCTGGATGGAGGATCACGTAGAGGGTAGAGACTTCTCGACTCCCTGGACAGTGCCTACGGTGCAGACAGGTGGGACACCTAGCATGTGCCCTAGAGGATAGAGACGTCCTCCCCCCCCTCCTTCACAGGTTAGTCAGGGTTAGTAGTGTTGAGACACAGGAGGAGAGGGCCCAATGCTCTCCCAAGCAGCCCTAGCAGGAGTCGGGGTGACGCCCTCGGAGGGCAAGTGGATCCCGATAAAAGGAAAGAAGCTAAACAAGCAGGCTCCGAACAGTTGAAGACGGAGAGACAGACGCAGGGCGAGGGAGGGAGCGGATGGAGCGTGAGTCAGCCTCCTCCCCTCAAGAGGAGCAGTCATCGGACCCACCCACAGGTCATCCCCCCTCGCAGGTAGAGAGGGTTCTTGCTTCCAAGGTGATCCCTCAAGTGTTGAGCATCCAGGTAGACAACCCACACCGCAACAACAGGAGCTAGATGTACTGATGACAGAGGCTCCCCCAAGGAGACCCTCTCAAGAGACGGGGGAGGAGCGACAACGCCAGTAGGCCCTACCACAGTAGCGGGCACCCTCATCTTTTCAATGGAGCCTTCACCCCTTGTCCTCCCCACCCTCACGATCCGTTTCCCCCCCTCGGTCGCCCTCCGAATCCACCAGCCACCCCCACTCCGCTCGCCCCCCCCCCCCAAGCCCCTCGGTGGTTATCACCCTCGTCACTTGTCCCTGTCCCCTGCTACACACTCACAGAGGGGGTTCCATGGGCATATTAGTGGATACCACACTGTCCAATCATACTTCACCTCGAGCTGTTCCATCCAGATCTCCCCCAAAAGGGGTTTTGTATTCTAGACAGACTCCTTCAGGAGGTAGAGGTCAAGCACTTCGTAGCCATGATCTGGTAGCAACCAGAGCCAGGCCCCCCGGCAGGATGGGCAGCTTGGGTAGCGGAGGCAATCCAGAGGAGTAGCACAGAGCCACAATCCCAGGCACTTACGAGGAGGCTTGCCTAGCAAGAGAGAGAGAGAGCTCGGAGGAGGAATTTGGCCTCTATACAGCGCCTCAAAAAGGCTCGTAGTGGCTCGACGAGAGATACGTGTCCGCGAGGTTGATTTTGCCGGAGTTGGAGGCACGGAATGCCAAGTTCTCGTACCAATCTTCCCTCGCCAGATGGGTGCAACAGGATGACTCATCAAATTTTCCTGGTCATCGTGCCCCACTCAGCAGGGACGCAGCTGCAATGACTGAGGGATGCATAGGGACAGATACAGACGGACCCCCATGGATTTTAGAGATGATTGCGGAGTTCTACAGTCAATTGTTCCAAACAGAGGAGTCGTCCCCAGCGTCTCTTATGGCTAGAGAGGCAGTGTGGGAGCAAGTTCCAGTGGTGGTCTCTCCGAGCTTGAGCAGATGCCTAGAGGCCCCTTTCACAGAGGAGGAGCTCTGGGAAGTCCTTAAGGCCCTCCCCCCTAGAAGTGCCCAAGGGAGGATGGTCAGACTCCGACTCTCTTTTGTTTCTTCTAGGAGCATATCTGCACTTTGCTCCAATGGGCCTACCAGGAGATTTTTGACACAATTTCCCTCGCTCGGTCCATGAGTCACGGTTGGATCTGCTTACTCTTGAAGAGGGGGGGGGGGGGGGGGAAGGTCGGACATTCAGTAGTGGAGGCTGATTACCCTTCTAGACACTACTTATAAGATCTTGGCCAAGGACTTGAGTTTGAGGTTGAGGCCCCACCTTCCAGTCATCATCCACCATGATACACAAACTGGGTTTGTTTAGGCACGCAGTTTCCTGGACAACATTTTTACTTTTTGGGAGGCAGTAGATTGGGCCCGCGAGAAGGTTCAGCCTCTTGCTATCCTTCTCTTGGACTTCAAGAAGGCAAATGATAGGGTGGAGTGGTCTTTCTTGGAGGGAACGATGAGGAGATTGGGCTTTTCAGAGAGATGGATCCAAGGGGTTTCAGTCCTCTAAGCAGGGAGTTGTAGTCAGGTGACCATCTGTGGCCACACAGGAGAGGCATTTCCTCTATTTCGCTCGATTCGATAGGGCTGTCCTCTAGCCCCCTTCCTTTTCCTCTTTGTGGCGGAGGCCATGGGTTATTTTCTACACTCCCAGGCCGTGGTTCTTTCAGGCATGCGGCTCCTGATCCAATAGGAGGATGAGCTTCTCGATAGGCAGAGCTCTCGTCTTGATACATTGCTTCATGCTGGAGTTTCCATAGGGGTTGGATGGGATAGCTTAGAGGATTGGTGCAGAACTTTCTTTGGGTGTGGGCTCGGATGGCACACAGAACACTAGGGCTAGGGTGGCTTGGCAGATAGTGATCCTCCCATAAAGACGTGGTTGGTTTGGCATCATAGACTTGGAGATTCAAAGCCGGGCACTCCTCGGCAAGCTAGTGGTTCAGGGTCTCACACCTAGCACAGAACCCTCGAAGCTCCTCCTACAGGGGGGGCTTCTCAGGAATACCTCCCAAATAGATGGTCAATGGCAACAATCTTACAGATGGATCTTCTCAAAGGCACCGCTCAATTCTCAGAGGCACCGCTCAAAGGGAAGGGCTCCCCATTCATGAGGAGCTTGATTAGGGTATGTCGCAGGGTCTCAGAGGACTCATCCGAGCCAGGCCTTCCTGCAGGGAGTAGTTCAAGAGACAATCGATTCTTTGGCACCCGGAGGTCAGAGATACAGAAGGACGAATGCTAGGGTAGAGGATGCACATTGGGTGGGCACAGTGGGACAGTGGCCTACGAGATCCTTTGGGGCCTAGAGATAACTCCTTAGGGACCCAAAGGCAAGGATACATGCACTTTCTCATATGCAAGGAGCAGGTATACGGGTGGCAGAGATTGATGCAGCGATCCTTGAGTCATGGTGGGAGGGGCTGCGCAGTCTCTTGATACCCCACTGCTGGGACGGTTAGTCCTTACGGATAGGGGTGCCTCTCAAGGTCCTGTTCTTTAGAGAGCATTTGGGATTCATCCGTCTCGCAGGTTTTATAGGGTGGGTCCTGCCAAGCTCCTGCAGGGTGAGTTAGAGAGGGAGTGGGAGGAGCTAGCAGACTTGGAGGATTTAGAGTGGTAAAGGATCAGGGTGGTTGGCCGCCTGGGCAAAGTATGATAGATCCGACCACGGTCCTATGCAGCCCAGAGGGTGTGGTTTGGCATCTCTGGCTGTGGGAGGGCAGGCCCCTTTGAGATATCCAGTGGGACCCAGGGGAGTGGGTTTGGCTAGTACGATAGGGGCACTCTGGCAAGATAGAGGAGGTGCCTTTCTTTTCGTACATGACACGTATTGGCAGATGCATTCAGTTAGAGGCAGCAACATGGACTCCTTTGAGGGAGCGACATTGGCTAAAGCAGGAGGTTCCCAGGGCTTCTAGCCACGATTATGGTCCAACCTAAGCCATGAAAGATATTGTACTTCTTTTGGATAGTTGCTCATGAGGGTCTACCTATTGATCTCTGGTTGGAGCAGATGCGGGTAAATGGCAAATGCACTCGTTGCACAAAGAAGCTGTTGGAGAAGATCCCACACTGCTTATGGAGGTGTCCGGTGGCATAGAGCATTTGGGCAGCAGCTTTCTGGGTTGTGGCCAGGACATAGAGGATGCAGAGAGATTTCACGTGGGGGAAGGTGGCGTGGCTCACAGAGGGACGCCATGCTTTCTCTATTGATTCGGTCTCACCAGTGTATAAGATTCATGGTGAGCAGGTCTTCGGATTGAGTTTCTCGACGTAGTACCACCGTTTCACACTCACCCGCTGCAACACTTGCCGAAGGATAGTGTTTGGGAGACAATGGCCAACATCATTGCCTGGAACATCTAGGTCTCCCGTTGCAGTCCAATGATGGGAGGGTAACGGGTTTTACCGACAGCTACATTAGTAGCCATTTGGCAAGACATCATCTTCACTCTGCATGCCAGTTGGGAGCAAGGTGTGCCGGACTCACATAGAACCGTCGGGCGGTGGGAACGTTTGGCCAACAGACACATTCTCGGCAGGAGATATCTGCTGGGTGTATAGGCCACCTTCCTAGTTGTTAGCCCCTGTCCTAGACAGTCCCTAGGCAGCTAGTTGGGATTACCGGTAGGTTGGTCCTACAAAGCCATGCTTTTCTCTTTGTACTTACCATCATCATTATTTTGATTGCTGATTTGTATGGGGGGTTTTTTCAGGCACATTAATAGAAGTTTCCTTTCTTTGCAAAATTCTACAACTAGTGGAGGTTATTGTAATTTCTTGGACCTTAGCATTACTCAATCATCCTTAGGTTTAGAAAATTTTTGACTAATAATAATAAACTGAGTATCCTATGTTGAATATCATACGAATGCATCACATTGACTCAAACATCTCTAATATGGCTAAATATGGAGTGATCATTTCTCAATTCTATAGGTTCTCTCATCTTTGCACAAGAGTACATTTATCTCTCAATTTAGTAATTTAATCCTATTACTTCTCAGAAAGGGCTATAATATAAGAAAAGTAATGACGAAACTGTTAGAAATTGGAAATCCCACTAGAGGGTATCCCGCAATAGAAGACTAATAGATGAGCATAGGAATTACATGCGGAAGTGCTTCACTATGGGACCAAACTTCATTCACTATGTATACTTCACAATTGTAATTGTGTGTGTGCAAACTATAATAGGCAGTACAAATATAGAAGCAACACTTGTATATCTCCATCCACAAATTGGACATAATACATTACCAAAATGTCCTAATATATGCTGGGCACCTCTAGATCTCTAAGCCCTTGTGCTCCTCGAGCTTATGTAGACTCTCTGTCCAAAGATCCCTTAGGCCTATTTTGAGATGGACACAAAGTTGGTGAAGTTTGCACATGCATGTGCTTCTATGTGTGTGTATGTGTGTGTGTGTGTGTGTGTGTGTGTGTGTTGGTTTGTTGGTTTTTTTAAAATCTCTTGCAACAATCTTAGATTTTGATCCAAGTGGTAACAAGCTTTTGTTCTACACTATGTTTCATCATGTGAATGTGTGGGTTGGCTTGCATGCATGCATGTTTGTTTTAATTGATGTCTTTAAGGTGGTTGTCTCTGTTTAAGTCTTTATTTTAATGTCTAATGGTGGTAACCATTATCATGACCAAGTCTACCCATTACCTCTAAAAATTGATAGAGCTTGGTTGGCTTGTTCTTTATGAGCCCATTACTTCCGAAGAAGTGATAAAAACTTGACTTGTTTGTTTTCTTTACGAGCTTGCAATTACTATTTGAGTGCTGATGACATCAATAGGGACATCATTGCTTCTGTCCATGCAATTACTCTTTGAGTGCTCATGACATGAGTAGAGATTTCAATGCTTCTTGTCCATGCTATGTATTGGTGATCTTGCACGTTTTGAGCTGAATCCTCAAATGTGAATATTTCACACATATATGTGTGGGTGTTCATTTGTTTCTCTTCCTTTTATTTTATTTTTTGGGGTTTTTCTTAACTTTGTTCTATTATTCATAAGATTAGATACTTATAGGGGAATACTATTTATCAATTTAGCGCACATGCAAATCTTGCAACAAGGTAATATTTTCATTCAAGATTTGGCAAGCATTGTGTCTCACGATTATAAGGAGAGCATATAAGGAAAAAATATTTGAGACATCTAAGTTGAAAAATGCAACAACCAAAGTTTGCAAAAATCTCCACCAAAATTAAAAATTTTAAATAATATTCAGTTTGACAAACATAATATTGAAAAAAGATAAATGTCGAATCCTCAGGAAGTCCATGTTTTGAGGCCAAGGTCCACTTATCTACCACCATCCAAACAAACTAGGTGTTAGAACATCATATTTACATTTGGGTAGACAGGTAATGCATGTTTTCCCCGGCTTGTTATCGCTTTACCTAGGAATATAGACAACCATATGGATTCTTAGATAACTATATTTAAAAAAAATTATAATTCATTTTAAAAAGAAGTTTAAGTCACAAGGGGACTAAGGATCGAATGAGTGCATGGGTTGAAAAGGGATTAGTGGAGGTATGGGAGGATAAGTGTGCTTGGTGTGTGGGGCGATTAAAAAGAGATTATAAAGGGGAGATTTCACTGGGGGTCCATAAAAGAATAATTCATAGTTGGGGAAGTATACATGTGTGTATGTGTGTTGGTTTGTTTCCTAATATTTTTTTGATGAGTTGTTGTACTTAATAAATATATCCTTCGAGCGTGCATATGTCCCAATGACTATCTTTACAATGTGAGTGTGTATGTGTGTGCCCGCATGTATATCTATTTTTATTTATTTCTAAATATGCTTTTCTGTTTTGGGTTGGGGTCTCTATTTAATTCTTTATTTTGATGTTTCATCATGACTAAGTTTGTCTCTTGCCTCTAAGGCAACGATATGGACTCAATTCTCAGATGCTCTCAACCAGCCTGCACCTACTATTGGGTGCTGATGACATGACTGTGGACATCATAGCTTCTTGTCCATCTATTCATGATGGAGTTAATCAATACTCACGTGTATGTGCTTAGATTCTTAGTTTGGTTTTATGAAGGTGTACCTATCTGCTTTTTTAGTTTGTTCTTCGTCTTTGTAATTTTCTCTTTTGGGATTTTTGTGTACTTCCTCTCTTCTACCATTTGTAAGCTTAGGTCTTAGAATGGTCTTATGAAGGTATATCTATCTGATATTTTAGTCGACCTGAAAATTTGCAACTGTGTATAATTTTCATCCAATAGGTGATGAACTATAGTGCTTCATGACTATATCCTTCAAGGAAAAGGCCATGTCAGGGTGCTATGAGCAAGACTGTAGTTTGGTGTGGCTCGGTGCTCAACGAGCCACCAACGGCAATGCATATCAAAGGTTGGGTCACCTAAAGGATTTCTCAAAGCATGCGCTCTAATATTTTATCAGAGTGAAAAGTCGAAGGAAACAAAATTTTGGCATGGAACATAAACCTGAGAGATAGTAGAGTAGCAAAAGACTAATAAGAGATCAAGATACCACAAAGGAGCACCACTTGAAAGGTGTTAATGAAGTTTGCTTTATCTATTTCTTTCATTGTTGTCTGTGAGAATTGGATGGACAACTATAAGGGCTTCCGATCTAAAGAGTTAGGCTTCTTTTTTGTGTTGCAAAGGTACTTTATGTGGTTAAAGTAGCCGAAACCTCGGAAGAACCTTTGAGGCATTCTCTTGTTAGGTGTAAGGTTCCAAAGATGTGCTTGCAATTCATTTGAAAGCCCCTCAATCTAAATTTATCTTATCATATGAGTGAGATGGCAAGTGAAAAGTGTCTAGCTTGGTATATCCTAAGGTAAATTTTGTATATCTTTCCTTGTATTTTCAAAAATTGATTGCTTTTCAAGTACACAAAATTCATATTGTCTACCACAAGTTGATTGTTCCACTGACGGAATTCTTAGGCATCTTTGTATTCACAAGTTAAAGCAATTTTGGTAACAGTTGCCTCAGGTTGTTTTGGTCTTTATATTTAAGAATATACAAAATTTGCCTCATGTTGTTCTGGTTTAGGAATATATAAAATTTGCCTTAGGTTGTTTTGGTCTTGATATTCAGGAATATACAAATTTGCAAGAATATACAAAATTCTATCCATTTTTTTCTCCTGTTTTATTTTAAAAAAAATCTCACTCCCTAAGGACTACAAATTGTACAATTTTTATGATAATTTTACTGACCTATAAATGAGTGGCATGCATGTAAACGTACCCATTTTCAATAAATATAGAAATTGTACACTTTTAATGATAATTTTGCTAACCTATAAATGAGTGGCATGCATGTAAACGTACCCATTTTAAGTAAATATAGAAATATTTCGATACATTGAATTGTCGTTTGTTTGGGCCTAGAAATATTGCATCTTTAGATTTTGTGTGATACATTTACTCTTACTTATATCTATATTTCTATATTATTTGTATAGATAATCCTTTATATGTATAGAATACGTTTCAGTCATACTATGAGCATGATTTTAGTGCATTTTGCATACTATTTCATATTATATGTTTTCATATTACTGTATGATCATAAACTATAATTATGACATTCCTGAATATTCTTGAGGTAAATTTGTACATTTCTAAATATAAAGGCCAAAACAACTTGAGGAAAATTTTGTATATTCATAAATATAAATACCAACACAACCTAAGGCAATTGTTGCCAAAATTGCTTTAACTTCTGAATATAAAGATACCTAAAAATTCCATCAGCAATAGAACAATCAACTTGTGGTAGACAATATGAAACTTGAAAAGCAATTGATTTCTTAAATACAAGAAAAGATATGCAAATTTTACCTCAAGATATACAAAATTCTTCCTATGTAAGAAGAGATATGCAATGCATTCTTGTGAGCAGCTCCTCAGCGATGGACCAAAAACCTGCTTAAAATAAGGCATCCATCACAAATCTTAAGTCACCCCATCGTTCTCAGATGTTGATTATTGCTTCAAGTAAGTGTCTTCCCTTAATTTTTGCTCAGGAAGAATCCACTCGTCCATTCTTTTCTGCACTCTCAATGCCAGGACCTTTGCAAAAAATGTATCACTGCAGTTAAGTATAGTAAGACATCTCCAGTTCCCGAGTTCATCTCTCCACCATTCCTTTGTAATTAGCTTAATTATCCCCCCATTCAAGTGGTGAGGTAGTTGAGCTTCTCTTAAGCTTCCCTGCCAAACTAGCAATAGATAAGGGCTTATAATCTCCGAAAAGGCCTTATAGAATTCAATGGGAAGACTATCTTCCTCAAAAGTCTTCCTAGCAACCATGACATCAACAACAGCTTCTTTTAACTCCCCAAGGGTCTCTAAGTAGAAGCTATCAAAGTTTTGAATAGTCTTTTGTCTGGCTTTTTCGCATTTCAACCTCGCTCTTTCTACCTCTATATTAGGTACAATTGAGGAGGAGAGAAGGTCTTTAAAGTGATTTTGGATGAGTTGCATGTTCTCGTCCAGGGAAGTTACCAGTGTGGGGTCCTTCCTCTTAAGAAATAATATTTCTTCATTGCATCTTTTCCTTATGATCAACTTAAAAGTTTCTTTAGTGGGCCTATTTATCTTCATTGCCCACCTATCTCTAAAGTAAATTTTAGTCTCATTAAGGTTGTTCTTCTCCTATTTTCTAAGGGCTTGCTTGGCTATAATAAGAGAGTCTTGAGCCATGTTGTCCCCTTGTCTAACTAGATGCTCTAGCTAAGAGATGTCTGCCTGAATTTGGTCCATCATCCTAGCTCTAATTTCTTGGCTTCTTTGAGCAATTTTTGAGTTTCTTGAATTGCGTGTAACTAGCAGTTAACTGTTGATCTACTACAAAGGCAATGTTCCAAATTGTACAAATCTGGGTCTGCACAGTCTTATTTTGAAAAAGCTTGGGGTTTGCCTTAAACCAAGAGGGTGCTCTTCAGCCTATCCCAAAATCACAGCAACACTAGTTTGTGATCTGACAGGAAAGAAAAGTAAAAATATGTCCAGTAACTTTAATGGTGTTGCTAAGCAAATTTTGGGACATATAACTTTTGATTAATTTTGCCTCTCTTCTATTATCTTTTACTTGATTGTTGTTCCAAGTGAACTCCCCTTAAGGCATGGAGTCAACCAGCTGTAGTGAATTTTTCAAGTGCTCCCAGGCATGTAGTTCAGCTCCTCTAATTATTGACCCTTTGTCACCTATCTTTTTTGTTTTCCACCATGTTAAAATCTTTCAACTGCTCCCAAGCATGTAGTTCGGCTCCTTTAATTATTGATCCTTTGTCTTACCACCTGTCTTTTTTGTTTTTCACCATGTTAAAGTCTCCTAGTACAATAGTTTCACCATCTATTTCACTGTGGAATCCCAATTAAAAATTCTACTTTGGATTCCAATAGGAGCATAAATGGGAACTAGAGTGAATTTGACACCTCTTAAGAGGCATTGCATAGCCACCCATCTCTAGTGAGTATCTTTGTTCACTTGAACAAATCCTTACTCAAAGTGAGAGAGAAGACCAATAGCAGTGCCTCCACTCCCTTCCTCATGTTTTATGTAGAACCAAGTCCTCCCTCTATCCCCACAGCCCTCAATCCAGGCTATAGGACCTCATTGGTAACTTTAACTTCCTAGAGAGCCAAGAGTATAGGAGAGAGAGAGTTAGCCCTTAGCTAATGAGAGATCTCATAAGCCCTACCAGGTTCCATCAATCCACTAACATTCAAAGTCACGAAGGAAATGGGCTCACTTACCATTTTTCTAGGGCCCCTTCTTAGCCTTAGGGTTTGGGCTATTTACCTAAAGATAAATTTCCTTAATCTGAGAAAGCCTTCTCTTGTTGTGCATAATAGCTTGTGCCTTCCCTTGTATTGTAAAATTTTTATCACTTTGAGTGAGTTGAGGGAGTTCTTACTCATACTCATCGTCCTCTTAAGTGTTAGTGAACATAGCATCAACCTTATGAATTTCTCTGTCAAATTCCTTTGACCACTCCAGCTAATTTCAACATTATCACTGGCATCTTCCATGCAATTCTAAATTTACTTGATCCAATGCTCTATGTCTTTATCTATGATGACATGAAACCTATTTTTGGTAATTAAATGTGTACCCTCACTTCTTAGTCCCTTCATCTTGTGGGATTTGAGGTTGGCTTTTCTTTTCCCCTGTTAGTGGTGGAGGTTGTTCAGTGGCCTTAACATCCTATCCTCCCTTTGGGACCCAGTCATCTTGAGGGGAGGGGGGAGAGTAGACTTGGGTGTCTCAGGGGTTACTTTAGCCTTACCCCTCTTTTGGGCTTAGTTCTTAACTGCATGGCTAGACTCTCCACATAGGAAACAAAATTGAGGTAAGTTCTTATAAACTAGCTTATGCTCCCTATAGACCTATCCATTTTGACTGAGGATGAAAAAAGTGTCTGGCATTTTCTCTGCCACATCCATCTGGACATAGACGTGGGGGTTCCCTCTGGGGTTGATAAGTTGCTCCTTTTCAACCCCAATCACTTCTTCTCTTAGGTTGCTAGAAAGATTTGCTACCAGATTGCAGAGGGATAATAGGAAATTTGGCATCTCGATGCAAACCAAGATTTTGGTGGACCTCTATTTACCCTAGAGGCTCATAGCTGGTTGGGAGATAGCAGGCACTAAAGCAATGATAGGAGCGTCAGCCTCTTTGGAAAGAAGTGGAGGAAAAGAGACATCCTCCCAAGAGAAAGGTTGATGCATGTACTTGGGGAAGCCGTTGTCTCTTTCTAGTCAGTTAGTTCACACTTGAGGATGCAAAGAAGTAGTAGGGGGGAGGGGTGATGGGTCATCCCTCTAGGGTTTCCTTCCTTCCCATCATTCCACCTCCTTCTTGTTCAATCGCATCTCCAATCACCAATTTTTTCAACTATTCCTTGTCTCCTTATTTATTGTCCTTCTAATTTGTGTCCCTCTCTATGTTGTGACTTTGTGCTCTTATATTTCTAAGCATTAAACTATGCAAAGGTGTCCTTAATGTTATGTACACACACATTGTGTGGCGAGGAGATCTAGCAATTCCCATCTCTTGTTAAAGAGCATATTCTTTCTTGTTAAAATATCATATCATCTCTTTTAAAAGAGTTGTGTGCATAGGAGATCCTGGAAGGACTCATCTCATGTTAAAGAGCATATCATCTCTTTTTAAGAGAGCATACATGATTTATATACATGCTTTGTATTAACTACTTATCTTTATCAACAAACATATTCTTCCCCAAGCATGCCATTGAGCAATCTAACTAAAAAATGCTCTCATATTTTTGCCACCCATAACAATGTCGATAGGAATCAAATCATGAAGAGTGATGTAGAGGGTGTTGGCCATCATCCATGAGCTTTTAATACTTGCATGCAAGCTGCCATGCAACCATTATTCAATAGATTATTGTGTTACTTTTTGCATAGGTGGTGTCATCATCATTTGATTTCCTATTTGTTTGTTAATCTACCATGTATAATTTGAATGCTTGATAAGCTTTATCTTATGGCCACCGATTGAAATAGTCTATGTTGCTTTGCTACTATCACATGTTGGATACTACAATATTATCACTTTTGTGTTTGCAATTTCTATCTATGTATTGGCCATGTGATCTATGTTTGTGTAAGAGATCAAGTAATTTATAGATACATGGATTTATGGGCTAGTATGGATATGCCTAGGTGTATAATGGTGGAATGGAATGACTAAATAGAATGTATAATTCTGGCATAGCAAACAATGACAATATCGAATGTAGCAATAGCATACCATAGACTGCTTCCTTGTGCCTCCTTTCACTTCCGTTCCCTATAGTCCCCAACCACTTTGGTCACCTTTCTGGCACCTTTCTCCTCGAGTCTTGCCTTAGCTTGGTGTTGCTCCAGGTCGCTCTATAGCTCAGGTTTTGGAGTAGCATTTTGGCAACACCCATAGGCGCGATTGCTAGTTGGTTGTTTTTAGTGCTCGAGGTCCTTTGTTTGCTAATCATGTAGGCTTCATACTGGTTGTAAAAAGCCAGGAGCTTGCAACATCCCATGCCCCCCCCCCCTTTTGTTGGTGGACCTTCTTCTTGGCTATGGGCTGGGGCATTTCGCGACTAGTTAGCCCCCCATTGTTCATTTGTTTCTAGAGCTTCTTGTGAATTGAAGGTGAGGCAACTAAGACTCCCCCCTTACACCTTTTTAGAGCTCATATTTGGAGGATCTACTAGGACTGTTTGGGTGACCCTGGTGGTTGCTTTTTGGTGGTTTTTGCATAAATATAGCATGATTAGTCATAATGTTTCACTAATTATTTAGACAATCCAAAAACATGCTCATGCTTTTTTTTTTGCTTCCTGATAGAACATTTAAGGGTTAGAGAACATCCCACAGTGTTCTTATGACTATTCTATGTATAAAGATCATAAACATGTAAAGCTAAGGCACAAATTTGCATAAAAAATAATGAAACAAATATCCTATTTTTTATTGTTTTCCAAATTATTTAGTTTGAAAGCCATGATAAATCTTTCTTACTTTGCTTATGCCATTGCAGATCAAGTACTAAAAATCTCAGAAAAAAACCTATAGTTAACGCATATCTGTTCATTATATAATCATGTATAGACTAAGTAAGAAGATAGGCTCAGGAGGCTACGTGGCTAAGGGGTAGTGTTTGTGGACCCTGCAGCAGCCGGCGCTCCTGTTGTGGACTTTACATGGTATTAGAGCAAGCCACCTGTGGAGTTTGGTGGCAACTTTCACGCAATTGATGCATGGTAGCTGCTATACTCTCTGGTGGATCTCGGACTGTCTATCACGGGGAGTGTCATGATTTTGTGGCAGGATTTCCATGTCAATGGCATCAAGTGTGACTTTGTTGTTGCTTGCACTAGTAGTACACTACCTATGTGGCATGGACTTTGAGGCACTTTGGGGCACCTTTGGCTTGCTGACCCGTGTGTAATTTGTCATGCATCATTGTGGTTAAGTGGGCTGGCTTTGGTCAGTCCACATTTCATTGTGGTTAAGTGGGCTGGTGCTTTGGTCAGTCCACATTTCAAGGTGCTTAGCCCACAAGAGGGGGGAGGGGGTGGATATGGGCTAACACCAATGTGTACCCCTTGTTTGCTTGGTCGGTAATGGTTGCGCTTGATGACATATGTCATTTGGGGGAGTAATCCCATAAGCAATTGTGTATGTATGGGAACCTTAGATATATGAGGCATTGAACCCTACAGAGCTTATCCCCTCTCAGGATCTTTAAATGGTGCTAGAGTATGGTCAGGGTTTGGGGACTCTACACTTGGTGCTCTTAGTGTGGACACGTGGTGCACCATCATCTTAGTTGCCCCTAAATCTGCTCAATCGTTGGCTCATTTTATCTTCAAAGTCCATTCATACTTCTCCACTAAAGCGTGGGAAATTCTAACTGTCCCCATTTCCTTTCAAAGGTCATTCCATTGGTTACTTAGTGCATTACCAATCAATCAAGCAAAGGTTTCCCATATATTTGAAAAAAAATCATAGATATTACTCCCCTCAAACACGTGGCATTTTATTTGTCATCTTTTAATGTAATTATTTTTTCATGTGCATAAACTCATCTTTTATTTTTTCAATATCGTAGCTTCTCTTCAATTATTTGAACAAAGAAAATATTATAGGCTTCCAAATCACACGCGCACACACACACACACACACACACACACACACACACACACACACACACATCAAGTAATTTAACTCCTCTATGCTTGTGTAAGAGATCAAGTAATTTATAGGATACATGCATTTATGGGCTAGTATGGATATGCCTACGTATAATGGTGGAATGGAATGACTAAATAGAATGTATAATGGTGGCATAGCAATGACAGTATCGAATGTAGCAATAGCATACCACAGACTCCTTCGTTTTGTCTCCTTTTGCCTCTATTCCCTATAGTCCCTGCCCGCTTTGGTCACCTTTCTGGCACCTTTCTCCTCTATTCTTGCCTCAACTCGGTGTTGCTCCAGCTCGCTCTATAGCTTGAGTTTTAGAGCAGCATTTTGGCAACTTCCATAGGCGCGATTGCTAGTTGGTCGTTTTTAGTGCTCGAGGTCCTTTGTTTACTATGGAGAAGAAGATTCGAGCAAGAGAAACACAATATGGAGAAGAGGCACCCATGTTTGTGGAGCTCAAAGCCTCTTCTTGGCTATGGGCTGGCGCATTTCACGACTGGTTAGCCCCCCATTGTTCATTTGTTTCAAGAGCTTCTTGTGAATTGAAGGTGAGGCAACTAAGCCTCCCCCTTTTGCCTTTTTAGAGCTTATATTTTGGAGAATATGCTAGGACTATTTGGGTGACCCTGGTGGTTGCTTTTCGGTGGTTTTCACATAAATATAGCATGATTAGCCATAGTGTTTCACTAGTTATTTAGGCAATCCAAAAACATGCTCATGCATTTTGTTTTGGTTCCTGATAGAACATTTAAGGGTTAGAGAACATCCCACAGTGTTCTTATGACTATTCTATGTATAAAGATCATAAACATGTAAAGCCAAAGGCACAATTTTGCATTAAAAATAATGAAACAAATATCCTATCTTTTTCAATGTATTGTTTTCCAAATTATTCAGTTTGAAAGCCATGATAAATCTTTATTACTTTGCTTATGCCATTGTAGATATAGTACTAAAAAATCTCAAAAAACAACCTATAGTTTGTTTTTTTTTAACAACCTATAGTTAATGCATATCTGTTCATTGTCAAATCATCTATAAACTAACTAAGAAGATAGACTTGTCATAGAAATCCCATTATTCCAGTACTGCAATCATTTTGATTTGTAGTGCCACACAAGCTTATCAAAAAAATCTTAAAAGCAAGATTCTAAACCATATATAATTGAAACGAATCTATATTATAACCACTAACGTGATATTGAAACAACCATGCAGCCCTTCCATATATAAATAACCAGATTCACTCAAAGTATGCACATAGGTTACCATTTCTTTAATTCACAACCGTGGTAGACATAGTCTTTTAATTATTGCACATCATCTATCGAAAGTAAAAAGGCTTTGCCACATACTACGTTCTCAAATAAATAATCTCTTTGGTTTATATGGTTACCAAATTGAGGCAAACAAGTCTTTATTACTTTGCTTATGCTAGCATAGATCTAGTACACATAAAAATCTTAGAAAACAACCTCATATGTTATAGTTAGCACATATTTGATAATGTATAAGCACACAGTACAATAGTCATGCATTACCGAATTGGGTCTACTTTATAGGTGACGGTAGGTAGATTTATTCAAAGCATGCACACATAGGTAACCATTTCATGAGCTTCACAATCAAATACATGCAGTCTTTTAGTCGTGGCTCATCATCAATTAAAAAAAAAAGGCTTTGCATCATATAACATTCCAAAACCATATGCTCATTTCAGAATGAAAGCCTTTTCAACATAACCTACATTCTCATGGTACATATACTCCCTTAACAATCTCATAATGATGATGTCCTTTAGTAGCTCCTCTAGATTCATTCATTTAAAAGTTTCCTTTCCAGGCATCCAATCCATAGCGCGCTCCTAGTTAAACCTTAGGCTAAGATTACCACTCCAACCCTCTAGTTGGTTTACGTATTTGGTGCCAGCTATTGGATATGGGCCTTTCCAGGCATCCAATCCATAGCGCGCTCCGAGTTAAACCTTAGGCTAAGATTACCTCTCCAACCCTCTAGTTGGTTTATGTATTTGGTGCCAGCTATTGGATATGGGCTAACCACTTGGTGTACCCCCTTGTGTGGCTTAGTTGGTAATGGTTGAGAGAGGCCCTAAGGCGCTTGCTGACATGTGTCATTTGGGGGAGTAATCCCATAAGCAATTGTGTGTATATGGGAACCTCGGATATATGAGGCATTGAACTCCTCCAGAGCTCATCCCCTCCCAAATCTTTTGATGGCTCAGGAGGCTACGTGGCTAAGGGATAGTGTTTGGGGACCCTGTAGTAGCCGGCGCTCTTGTTGTGGACTTTACATGGTATTAGAGCAAGCTACCTGTGGAGTTTGGTGGTGACTTTCACGCAATTGATGCATGGTAGATAATATACTCTCTGGTGGATCTTGGACTGCTGCATGTCGAGGGGAGTGTCATGATTTTGTGGCAGGAATTCCATGTCAATGGCGTCAAGTGTGACTTTGTTGTTGCTTGCACTAGTAGTACACTGCCTATGTGGCATGGAATTTGAGGCACTTTGGGGCACCTTTGGCTTGCTGACCCGTGTGTAATTTGTCATGCATCATTGTGGTTAAGTGGGCTGGTCTTTGCTTTGGTCAGTCCACATTTCAAGGTGCTTAACCCACAAGAGGGGGGAGGGGGTGGATATGGGCTAACACCAATGTGTACCCCTTGTTTGCTTGGTTGGTAATGGTTGCGCTTGTTGGTTTGCTGACAGATGTCATTTGGGGGAGTAATCCCATAAGCAATTGTGTATGTATGGGAACCTTAGATATATGAGGCATTGAACCCTACAGAGCTTATCCCCTCTCGGGATCTTTTAATGGTGCTGGAGTATGGTCGGGGTTTGGGGACTCTACACTTGGCGCTCCTAGTGTGGAGACATGGTGCACCATCATCTTAATTGCCCCTAAATCTACTCAACCATTGGCTCATGTTATCTTCAAAGTCCATTCACACTTCTCCACTAAAGCGTGGGTAATTCCATTTGTCCCCATTTCCTTTCAAAGGTCATTCCATTAGTTACTTAGTACATTACCAATCAATTATCAAGCAAAGCCTTTCCTATATATTTGAAAACAAATCGTAGATATTACTCCCCTCAAACACGTGGCATTTCATTTGTCATCTTTTAATGTAATTATTTTTTTGTGTGCATAAATCTCATCTTTTATTTTTTCAATATCGTAACTTCTCTTCAATTATAAAATATTATAAGCTTCCAAATGAGGCACACACACACACACACATGTATACTTCCCCAACTATGAATTATTCTTTTATGTACCCCCCGTGAAATCTTCTCTTTACACTTTGTTTTTAACCACCCTACACATCAAGCCCACTAATCGTCCCATACCTCCTCTATTCCCTTCTCAACCCATGCACTCAGTCACTCCTTACTCCACTTGTGACTTAAACTTCACTTGTGACTATTTTTAAAAAAATTATCTAAGAATCCATATGGTTGTCTATATTCCTAGGTAAATGGTGGCAGGTAAGTGGGCCCCGACCTCGGAACCTGGACTGCTGCCTGAGGATTTGACATCTCTTTTCAATATTATATTTGTCAAACTCAATACTTAAAATTCTTTATTTTGATCAAAATTTTTGCAAACTCTAGTTGCATTTTTCAACTAAGATGTCTCAAACATTTTTTCCTTATATGTTTCCCTTTTTTGACTTTTTATCCAATTGATGGAATTAATTGTATGGCTTAATTTTTTATGGGACATTTTAATCTAAACACACACTTTGATTTCCCAACTAGCGGGCTAGTGCCATACAATTAATTCACATCCATTGAATAATTCTTTAACATGGATAATCCCTAGTCATTTTTTGATCCGCCTTATTTCTTACTAACTTTTATATCTATTTTGTAAAAGTAGATAATGCATTTACTATTGGCATTATTTTTGCATTTTGACACTTATCATATAGATTCACTTTTATTCACTTATTATCAATAGGTGGGGAATAAGTTCCACATGGTGGGCTTACTTCCCACCATGTGGTCTTATCCTCTAAGTTGGTTGTGGGACACACACACACACACAAAATAAATTTGATTAGTAAATGTATCACACACACACAAACACTTTTTTCTTCACACACACACACACACACACACATGTATGAATTATTCTTTTATGTACCCCCTGTGAAATCTTCCCTTTACACTTTCTTTTTAACCACCCCACATACCAAGCCCACTAATCGTCCCATACCTCCTCTAAACCCTTCTCAACCCATGCACTCATTCGCTCCTTACTCCACTTGTGGCTTTTTTTTAAAAAATTATCTAAGAATCCATATGGTTGTCTATATTCCTAGGTAAAGCGATAACAAGTCGGGGAAAATAGGCATTACCTGTCTACCCAAACGTAACTATGATGTTCTAACACCTAGTTTGTTTGGATGGTGGCAGGTAAGTGGACCCCGACCTTGGAACCTGGACTACCTAAGGATTCAACATCTTTTTTCAATATTATGTTTGGCAAACTCAAAAACTAAAAACATATTAAAAATCGACCAACTCTTTCTCTCTTTCTCTCTCTCTCTCTCTCTCTCTCTCTCATATCTTGTGAGTATCTCTATAGATTAGATAGATAGTTGTGGTTTCGTATCATTTGAGAGGTTACCAAAAGTGAAATGGTTTCTCCATACGAAAACAATCAAAAGAGTAGAATGGCTTGAGGTAAGGTGTTATTAATAAGTCAAAAAGTGTGACAAAGGACTACCACAACATAATTTCAACTGAATACACATGGAAATGGAAAAAGTTGACAAAAATCAAGAGATATGGGCTAGCTGACATATCATCTTTTTTTAACTAACTAATAGCAAAAAATATTGTAGAAAGTTGTGATGCAGTGATAAGAACTCAGAAAGTGCATACTTTACGTTCTTACCCACCTCAATATGTAATATTTTAACACATTGTTGTTTGGATGGTGGCGAGTTAGTACTTGCCACTTGATTTATGGAAAAGGATTCATAATGGTTGGCACAATGTACAATCTAATACTTTTTTACATTAATGTATGCCAAGACATAAAACATTAAATTTTTTTTAAGTATACACTTCTCTTGAATCTACTTCAAAAAATTCTCACACGTGGCATCGATAGCCATGCAATGGTTCATTCTTTATTTAGACATGAATGGGTCCACTATGTTTAATACACACATGCACACGCACACGCATACAGATACATGTGCGTGCTCGCACACATGCATGCACATACATGCATGCATAGTCATGTGTACACATGTGCATGTGGTTCAAGCATGTGCATGCACACACATACACATGCATGTGTGCACGCACATGCACTCACGAGAACAAAAACTAAGGGACATTTTTGGCTTATTCAAACCTTGATTGAGGTAGATCCATTATCATATAGAGGTGTATTAATCATACATGGATCCAATGGTGCCGTCGAGGGGGGGGGGTACTTGTCCAAGATTTGATTGATGTGTCTGTAGAGTTGTTATCATTAAGAAGTGTATGTAAAGCTATTGTATGTTCATCACATGATGCTAACATTTCGCAAAGTAAAGTAAAAATCAATCCTTCTCACAAAATTACTTAGTCTAAGTGCACTCACGTACAACATTACACCATGCACTTTCTAGATATTTCTCAATGTTATCATATGTGTGATTTTCTTCCAAAGAGTCTCACTTCATAAACCCCCCTACATTTGCACAAGAAGGTTTAAGCAATTCACTTATTTTCTCTCATATGTGCTACTTAAAGTAATTCTTTTTATGTAATTTGTACAACACACTAAGCGCTTATTTAAGTTCCAGAAGTATATTTAGAACCAACAATAGGTACTGATAAAACATTTCAACAAAGAAGGTGTATGAGGTGAATAAATAACCCCCAATCTTCTAGAAAACAGACTTGAGGAGGTATAGGATGCATGAGTTGATGATCTCGTGACCCGTTAAACATGAGAAAACCAAGTTTTTTATCTATGCATTTTTCCATGTGCAGTTACAAATGTTGAATGCTTCCTTTCACTTTATGCATACATGTGAATTCAATGAACCATATCATGAATGGTCATTTGACAATGAGTGAGAACTAAACTAACGCTTGCACATTATAAAGGTGTTTTCTTATGCTAGTTGTAATCATCTTTTTCTATAGGGTAAATCCATTTGGTTATTTATATAGCTTTGTATTACATATGTTAATTCATTTAATACTTCTTAGCTTTTGAAATTCCTAATTGCTATCCTCTTGTCTACTCATTTGGTTTCTCCTCTTTGTTTAAAACACTATAGGAAATCATTGCTTATTAAGGGTGCTAATGAATAAAGTAGACCCATTTTTAAAGAAGCAAGATCATCTTCCTTCCTAAGGATCACTTAACCTTACATCTCCATAGTCGTGCAAAATCTGCTATTGTGAGATTCATTTTTTATGAAGTGGTAGTAGCACACGCGAATCAAAACCAACCAACAAAGGCAAACCACATATTTCAAAGCAACTCTTATTTTATCTTGACTAGCTAATAGATTTTATTGAAGGACCCCTTGAATAATTTAATGTTGATTGATTGGAGCCTACACATGAGCCCTTGACATGATAAAAATGATGATTCTCATAAAATATCTTCCCTTTCCAAGTGGTGCATCTTGTTACACTTGTAAAATAGTCATTTGTATGCTTTTAGTGGCTTCTTGTGGAAATAGTTAAGAGAAAGATGGGGTAAAGATTGGAACAACTTTAGACAAGTGTATGGTGTGAGACTTGGGTTTTGTATCCCTTTAATTTGTTAAAGTGCATGTGTATGCGGGCACAAAAACACACATATTCACATTTATGCAACCCCTTTTGTGCAATACAAGTGAGTGTGTGTGTGTGTGCAGGTGCATGTGTGTCCATACGACTGTGTGTGTGTGTGTGTACACGTGTGTTTCTCCTCTGCATTTAAGTACGAAGTTCTATTTGGTAGGTGTAAGGCATGGGTGAAGGGGATGAATGATGTGCAAAAAGTGAACCTAAAGGAGGAGATGTGAAGGGGAAAGATGTATGCACGTCATGGTATCTTGTATTGCATTACTTTGAGAGCAAATGTGGTGCAAGAGAGAGTGTTTTCCACGTAATTCTTTGGATTGTTTCTTGGCTCTCGTCATTGTTTTGTTTTTTGTCTTTCTACAGAAGTGTTTTTCAAATTCAACAAGATGCTGGTGGGGGAGAGAGGTGGACATGGTGGAGTGAAGGAAGAAGGCACAACAAGTTGCCTTTTAAAAAGAAAGGACATTGTTGGAGGGAAGGGTTCCTTGAAGCACTTGGCCGCACTTGCTTACTACGGCATCACGGCTCATCTCCTTGGGCCCACCCCTTCTCCAAACCCTTGTGCTCTAAAGAAGGGGTGGACATGGTGGAGTGAAGGCTATTCTCAAGAAGGCATACTGCAAGTTTCCTTTTAAAAAGAAAGGATGCTCTTCCTCGAAATACGTGGGGCCCTACTTGCTTACACGGCATCATGGCTCAGGCCGTTGGGCCCACGGCATCGCGGGACCCTTGTTCTTTCCTTACTTTTGGGGCAAGTGCCGTTCAGGTTGCATGCATGGCCAGTGGAAACAAAAGGACTACTCGGGAGAGAGAGGAAGGGGATGTGTGTAGGTGGAAGGGCATGTGTGTGGTGGTGGTGGGAGGGAGGGACGGCAAAGCTTAATTACGGTAATTTGATAATAACAACATCGAGATTAAATCTTAATTAAGAATGGAGGTGCCTATATGGAGGGAGGAGGGTCATTTTTGTGTTGTCTCTCTCCACCGTCTTGTTTTTCCTTCTCCTTCTTCTTCTGCAGAGCAAGCGGCGTAGCAGGAGGAGGAGGAGGAGCAGGAGCAGGAAGATTTTCGCCATCGCCATAGCCTCTCAGGTTCGATTTGTCTCTCCCCCCCAGGTATCCCTCCCATCCCTTCCCTTTTCCCCCTCCTTTTGTCTCGATTTCTGAGGATTTCTGAGGGATATCTGGGACAATCCGGGACGGAAAAGGCCGGGCGGGCTAATAAAGGAATTTGGTCCAGTGGGTGGGAGATCACGGGCTCAAAGACGAGATTTTTTGAGATGAGTCTCTGAACGCCGCTGAACGAGCGGGGCGTCATGGGAACATGGCCGAAAAGAAGGCGGTTTCCTGAGGGAGAGCGAGAGTTGGTGGACGTGGTACTTGAGAAACAACGTGACCTTAAAGCGGAGAATCTCTGAAGCACGGCGGTGAAAGAGAGCGAGGATTTTGTTTTAGAAAGAGAGGAAAGGCGAATCTCAGAAGCAGGCTAAAGAAAGGAAGGTTTCAACGACAATCCAGAGCTTGGGGCAAGGGAAGGCCGTACCTGGAAAGAAGCGGTGTTAAGGGGAAGGCTGGTTAAGCGAGGGCGAGGGTATCATTTCCTCGTTTACCTGAGACGGTTTCGGTTCAAAATACAAACGATACCCGCTTGGTTGATTTGGGCAGGGTTTCTGGTTACTGGTCTTGTATCTAAATCGGCCATGTTCTGCTGTTTTTGCATACCCTATCTATATTTTCCATGCTCCGTAACGTACGTTCGCCAGTTTTCTCTTACGACTTTACGTTATGTGTCTTCCCTTTCTTCTATCCATCTCCTTTAGGTCTTCCATGCTTTGACTCTCCGTACCATGCTCTTTTTCGATTTTCTCATCCCTTCCCTCTTTCATCACGTTGACCTATTCTTTAGGAATTTCATAGTTCACAGCCTGGTTTTGAAGGAGACAAAACAAATAATGTGAATGTTTAACAAGGAGCGTGGCCAACAAGTCAAAGCATGAAAGATGACTTCAAGTTTGCAGATTGCTTTTCCGTTGGTTTTCCCAATATTTTCCCTTGAAGTCCCCTTCTGTTTTCTGAGGAACACTTTTCCAAACGAAGTGAATACTTCACTCTCTTGTCGGCCTTTGTAGACAAGGGAAATTTGAAAAGTTTGAATCTCAATCATGCATATGTCTCTATAATGTTTGATTTTGCGAAAGTGTATATTGTTCAAAATTGCATGTCATGCCCATTCTTGCATATTTTAATTGCAAGGTGCTCTTTTTGTTCAGACTTTGATTTTGCGTACTTGTCTTCGGTTTTGAACACACGTATTTGTTTTGGGATACTGCTCAGTGGAGTTTCTACCTTTTGCAATATTACTAGATTTATAGCATTTTCTTTGGGGTGCCTCGTGTCATGATTCATTCTTTAAATTTTCATAGTGATCTTTAAAAACTGTACTCTTTCCTTACAGGGGTCCTTTCTGTGGATTTAAGGTCGTGTGCTATTGTTTGCACAGAGAGTGGGACTTAAGCTTGCTGCTATTGTACAAGGAACTGCCATACAGGAAGCAGCAAGCATTTTCTTTCTGGGACACTCAGAATGGAACAGGAAAGCTGGAAGATGGAGAAGGATGAAACAGGCTGCCAGCCCCCCGAGGGACCCATCTTGTGTTCTAACAACTGCGGCTTCTTTGGTAGTGCGGCAACCATGAATCTTTGCTCGCAGTGCTATCGAGATGTTGTACTAAAGCAAGCCAAGGCTGCAAAGGCTGCAGCTGCCATGTCTGCAGTTCATTCTGAAGTGGCTGTGCCAGGGATAGGCAGGCAACTACAGCCAGAGGTTGCTGCTCCTGATGCAGGGACGTCTAGTCAGTCCGTGGAAACCGAAGGTTCTGGTGCAGCTTTATCATCTGAGCAGGTTCCCAAGCAGCCGAATAGGTGCTTTTCATGCAAGAAGCGTGTGGGCTTGACAGGATTCAAGTGTCGGTGTGGCAACCAGTTCTGCTCTCTTCATCGGTATCATGACAAACATAATTGCTCTTTTGATTACAGAGCTGCTGCACGGGAGGCCATAGCAAAGGCCAACCCAGTTGTCAAAGCAGACAAGATCGATAAAATATAGGCCTCAGGACTGAATAGAATTTATCCTCCTAATATTTTACCTGGCAGGTGTGTCCCAGTGTAGAACACAGCGTTATATGCTATACGTGTGTGACTGGTCAGTATTGCATGGCATTTGCTTTTTCCACTTTGTAATTGTATAGCGCAAATTTGAATCGATTCAAAGCTTACTTTTAAGCATCTGTTCACATACTCCAGAGTTGGAACTTTTTAAAATCCAGTTGTGGTTGACTATATTCTTTCCGAAATGAGAGGCAGTATCTGCCACCGTGTATGGAGAAGTGGAGTCATATCATGTGGTGGCACCACTGTGATTAAAGCTCTAAGAATGTGTTACTGATTTGCCTGAGGCGGGTATTTCAAAGCTATACATTGCTGATTTTGCTTCTCTTAAATGTAATGTAATGGGAAAGCTGAAAACACGGTGCATGGTTGTGTTCTGTAATTAAATACTGTGGATGCTCTAGTCTGTGTGACCTCAATGGTGAAGCTGAGTTGCTCTCTTATCTGGACTTTGAGAGTTACAATAAGGATCACTTTTTTCGTTGAACGTAAGGTCTCATCTACAGATGCAGCTCTCTGTATGAAAGGGTTGGGTGTTGCATTTATGAGCCTGTCCTCCCAAGTGGCAGAGGTCAGGAGTACTTTATGGGTGTTGCATTTATGATCTTGTCCTCTCCTTGAAAGTGGCAGAGGTTGTTCGTGAGTACTTTATAGAAACTTTCTTTGCCCCTGCTTTTGGAATCCACACTCAGTAGAGATGTGCTATTAATAGGATTTTCTGACTTATTCATATGCTGATGATGCCTAGGCTTTTCTTTGATTCAGCTGTAACTTGATGTTTTATTTTCAGGAATTTGATGAATGAGACATCTAATATTTTCACCATCCTCCTTAAGGAGTTGCAAGGGGTATATTTGTGTGTGTAGTTTTTTATTGTAGTTCTTTTAATCAAGTAGAAGGTGGGTGTGAATCTGTTGTTTTTGTCAAGCATGCCCAATGCCTCATTGTATGTACCTTCTTGTATGGATCATCCACAAGCTGTTTGTGTGCTCCAAGTCCAGGTCATTAATGACCTCGATACATGTTCTCTTATCACTGAACGTATTATACCACTAGGATTGCTTGTATTCTTCCTTGCCTTTTCATGCGTGTCGTATGAATGGCCTGGCAAAATTTCTTTGGTGCTCTCTCTTCCTTTCTTGTGCACTCTCCATGTCGAGAGCCAAGAATGCTAATAGTAGAAGACAAAATGCTCTACTACTTCGACTAATTCCTTTGTTATCCTAGAGGCCTTCCCCATTTTCCCTGAAAAGGCTTTGTTGTGATACGCAAGGGCAAAAGAAGTAATAATGCTCTTTAGCCTCAACTAGATTAGTAAATGTGCCTACAACTTGAAAGAATACTTGCCCTTAAAATGCTTTGTTGTGATATGCAAGGGCAAAGAAGACGTATCTGTGGTGAAGGATGGCTTACACCAGCAAGCAGTTCCATGTTTCCTACAAGAACACTCCATCAGATAATGAGTAGACAGGTCATAGGTAGAGACATTGAGTGGTAGTCGTTCAGTTTAACACATAAGGCTGTCCTTATTCGACAAGCACTTTGTTTTTTGGCACTTTGATCAAAAGCACTTCACCTAATGAATTATAGAAGTGGATGGGTATGTCCTGATGATGTTGAAACAAGTTGAATGACTTTTGTCATTCAAATGGCCTGCGCTATGGGTAATAGTTGAGAGAGGAAAAGTAGGGAGTGAAAAAGTAAGCTGGGATGAGGAGAGGAAAAGAGCGTTGGCCCAACCAATAACAATTCAAAAAATGATGAGAAGGCCTGTGGATATTGGGGGCGGGGATAAAAAGGGATTGGAAATTAGTTTCGCTTCTCCAAGCTGAGCCACCTCAATTAGGCTTCCCCGGGACACATGGCAGGCCAAAAAGGAAAATTCTGAATAAATAGATCTCCACTTTAAATGTGGGGTGCATGATTAACCTTTGTCCCCATGATGTTGGAAGAAGGGGAATTTTGAATAATAAGAGTTCACTTAAAATGTGGGGTGCATGATTAACCTAAGTGAATGGCTGCCCAATGCCCTCCTCTTCTGGACTCTTTTCTCGCCTCTTCTCCTCTTTCATCTCCTTGTAGGACCTACTTCCCCTCTCCATCCCTCTCCTTCTAAGCCCTCACGCCGCTCAACTTAGCCCCTTGCCGCTCATCTCCTATTGTCCTCCTTCCTCAAACCCTCCTCCTCCTACCCTTGGTTGCCTTGGCTTGCTAATCGTAGGATTTGATTCAAAGTTTCAAGCATTTGATCAATTCTACTTGGGTTGGAGAAAGAGATGGAGAGGGCAGGTAAGTCAGAGATGGAAGGGGATGGAGGGCAGAGCGAGATATGCTTGCTTGCACCATGGACCAGCAGCAATTCATCACCCAACCTTGCATATTTTGAAGGAAACCACAAGCAAAGAAAAAGGCATCACTTTTGAAGAGCTTGCTCTTTTTCCTGAGTTAGTAGTGCAATTAGCAAATATGCCGATGATCCCTACTACAGGCTACCGTTCTTGACAAATACTACAGAAGACGAGAGAGGAGAATGTTACCGTAGTGTACCTATAGTTTTTGAAGCAATTAACTTGTGACTCAATGTCTCATGTGTGAAGTGCTCGCGACGACGATCCATGAATTGCTATATCGCAAATTAGAGTTGCAACTGCCCATGCCAAGAGAATTGATCAAATGCTTGAAACTTTGAATCAAGTCCTATGATTAGCCAAGCATAGAACAGCCCAAGCCCTCCTGAGCCCTTATGCCATTCCTTTGAGCCCTCACGCCGGCCCCTTGCCCCTCATCTCCTACTCTCCTTTGTCTACTTTGGCTTCCTAATCATGATCAATTGAGTGCATTGATCGTCGCGAGCACTTTGCACATGAGAGACGTTGAGTCACACGCTATTTGCTTTAAAATTTGTAGGTAGGCTGTGGTAACATTCTCCTCTATAGTATTTGGCAAAAAGAATAGCCTACGGTAGGGATCAGCGGCATATTTGCTAAGTGCAATACTAACTCCAGAAAAAGAGCAAGCTCTTCAAAGAGATGTCTTTGCTTTGCCTGTGGTGTCCTTTAAAATATGTAGGTCAGGCAATGAATTGTTGCCCGTGTCAGTGGTGCAAGTAAGGAAAGAGCGAGGGTGGTGCCATGCTGAGCTTGGAAAGTTGCCATGGCTAGTGAGGATGATGAAATGAAAGCACAATAAGCCACAATTACTGTACAAGAGTTTTATGCTTATTACAAGATTGTAGACTGTCGTTTAGCCCTCTTGCCGCTCTCCACACAGAGTGTGGAGAGAGAGAGAGAGAGAGAGAGAGAGAGAGAGAGAGAGAGAGAAGGGGGGGGGAGGCTAGTAGAGGGAGATAGCTGGGGGGGTAGGAGAGGTTGACTGATGGAAGGGAAAAGGGGGAGGATGGCGAGCTGGGGAGTGGCAACGGTGAGGCAAAGGGGCAAGGGAGCGACGAGGCAAGGCAAGGCGAGGTGAGGCAGATAGGAGAGGAGGGGCTAACTTAGATTAATTGATTTAGGGGGTTTTAACTGAGGTTAATAACTTAATTTATGTGCCTTGCAACACTAATTAATTGTTTTTTTTTAAGTGGAGCTAGTGTGTACATAGAACATGCGATTGGATTGGTTTTGTAGCATGGGATTTTTATATTATTGTGGATCAATATGTTGGAATAATAAGTTGAATTAGACGAGTACATGATGTCCAAGTCCAAGGAATGATAAAAGGCAAAATAAAAATTATAGTGTTAGATCGAGGGTTATGCACGCATACTTGAGGAATTACAAGAGGGATATATGGGTGATATTGATCCTTGGAAAATAGAAGGTCCTACTTACTTTTCTCTCCTTTTATTTTGATTAGTATACATATATGTGGTATGGATTAACTTAGCATGGATCAATCAAGTCATATGAAAAAAATGCCTATTAGTGAAACGCATTGATGAGGAAAGAAGAAAAAAATAAATTCATTGGCTCGATCGAAATCCTATATCACATAAATTTGAGTTGATTTGTCTGATTTGTCTAAAAAATAAATAAATAAATTTGAATTGATGAGAAAGGAATAATGATAGATTTACAGGCTGCATGTAGGATAGACTCATATGTATTTATAGTTGGGCCCAAAGCCATGCAACTTCTTGAATATGGGTTATGCACGCATACTTGAGGAATTCCAAGAGGGATCTATGGGTGATATTAATCCTTGGGGCGACCTTATAATAGGAGGTCCTACTTACTTTTCTCTCTCCTTTTATTTTGATTAGTATAGATGTATGTGGTATGGATTAACTTAGCATGGATCAATCAAGTCATATGAAAAAAAGGCCTGTTAGTGAAACGCATTGGTGAGGAAGGAGAACAAAATAAATTCATTGGCTCAATCGAAATCCTATATCACATTAATTTTAGTTGATTTGTCTAAAAAATAAATAAATAAATTTGAATTCATGAGAAAGGAATAATGATAGATTTATAGGTTGCATGGATAGACTCCGATGTATTTATAGCTAGGCCCAAAGCTATGCAACTTTTACTGAATATGGGTTATGCACGTATACTTGAGGAATTACAAGAGGGATATATGGGTGATATTGATCCTTGGGGCGACCCCATAATAGAAGGTCCTACTTACTTTTCTCTCTCCTTTTATTTTGATTAGTATAGATGTATGTGGTATGGATTAACTTAGCATGGATCAATCAAGTGCTATGAAAAAAATGCCTATAATTGAAATGCATTGGTGAGGAAAGAAGAAGAAAATAAATTCATTGAGTCAATCGAAATCCTATATCACATAAATTTGAGTTGATTTGTCTTTAAAAAAAAAAAAAAAATTTGAATAGATGAGAAAGGAATAATGATAGATTTATAGGTTGCATGTAGGAGACTCAGATGTATTTATAGCTAGGCCCAAAGCCGTGCAACTTGCTGGATATGAGCCAAAGTACAACAATAAAGCGAGAATATTTGGTGTTTATCATTTCATGAAAATTGTGTTTATTGATGGTTTTTAAAAAAATATTTCTCTCATGAATGAGCTGGTTAAAACCAACCCTAAAATGATAAGCTAGACTATAGATATCTCAATCAATTATGGAAGAAAAAAAGAAGAAAATCATGCTCAATAAACAACTTCCACAGAGTGACACACAAAAGATGTGAGTTGGAAGTGTGAAAAAACTCCCTTTATTTGACCTTCATACCTCCATTCTCCTCTGATGGGACTTTCGGGTGGAGTCCAAAGAGATCTACACTTTCACACACCCACCCAGTCACACACCCATGGTCCATTTCAAAGTGGCACATCCGCCTAGGACCTACGTTGCCAAGTGCCCTACTACTTGAGCTCCTTAATCTACACCCCTCTTTGTGATAAAGGGTGTACATATCCCATCTAGACTATGTGGCCTCAACTAGTGTGCCTTGTTGGGCTTTCTCTCGACAAAGTATGCTTAGTCTCTATTGCTAGTCCTTGCATGAGTATATGAACAAGCAACAACTACTAGAATCGAAGGTGTGTGGTTCATAACAATGGTGGAACTAAGCATGTTTATAGACTACCCCACTATGTGGGCATGCCCATTGGATATGGATGGTCTAGATTGCCTGCCGACGTCTTGCCCCCCATGGCACAGATGCATTCAATGCACCATTGCCCAGAGTCTGCAAACACCCCAACACTGGAGGAATGCCAATGTTAACAATGATTTGTGGGGATTGTGAACCTAAGAAGCTCTAAAGAATACCGTGTGTTCGAGTTAACCGCCTTCTCTAGCATTTCTTATGCAAAACTATTTTTACATACGTACTCTAGCAGAGGCTTAATTTTTAGTGTTTTGCAAATCTCTTCAGAATGCAAGCATCACTCCATAAGGTGTTTGCTCCCATATATGATCACTAGCTACCAATTTTTTTATATGGGGTAGAAAATCTTATTGAGAAGATAGATAAAAGGAAGGGGGGGGGGGGGGGAACTTGAGGAAAAAAGGAGGAAGGGGTAGAAAGTGTGTGTGTGTGTGGAAATTAGGGAATTTTGGAAAAGAGAGAAATTAGGAGGTAATTAAAGTAGAGAGAGGGAATACAAGAGAGGTCAGGGATAAGGTCAGAAAAAAGGTTTTTCAACAAAGTAAACAAATTTAATTGCATAAACGCAAAAGGGGTAAAAGGATTGTGTGTGTATGTGTGTGGCACATGGCATGTGTGGCAACCTGGCCAAGGGTTACCAATGTGGCACATGGTTAACCTAGCCAAAGGTTAATGAGGTTTGGGTGTGTGTGTGTTTAAAATAAAAAACCTTTTAACAACATGGCACACCACACGAAGCTCATATAAGCATGGATAAAAATTATTTATTACATTGTTGTTCATAAAAGCAAAAATTGGTACAAAACGTGTAAAAAATAATAACACCGGTGGAGTCTTGACAAGCATCTTATTTACTGAAGAGGAGAATCTAGATACTTGCCACCATCCAACAAAAAAACATGATAAGAACCTGTTTAACTTTAGTTGGGAAGACAGGTGTCATAGACACTCCTCCCTTATTATTGGGGTCACAATAAATTAGAAGCTTAGCCATAAACTTACCCAGCAAAATGTAAAGTATTAAGTGCAAGAGATGGATTTTTTTTCTTAAAGTGGATTGGGTTGAGGGGTTAGGTAGAAGGAAAAATATAAGCAGAGATATAAGCAGAGAGGAAGGAGGGAAAAATTAGGGAGAAAAAAGTATTTTGTAAGGATAAAGGTTAATAAAGCCTATTAGAAAAAGAAAAGAAAGGAGGGATGAAGGATGTAGCACAGGCCTAAAAGAGAGTTTAGAATATGGCACTAAAGATTAAAAAAACTTATTCGAGAAAAAGAAAAAATGTACGTAATCTATTTGTGGGAGAGTATGGGAGAGAATGAGGGACAATAAGGGGAATGAGGGGAATAAGAAATATAAATATTATGGGGGAGATAGATAGGTCAGTGCCATAGTAAATTAGAGGGGGAAAGGAGAGATTTAGGGGGAAAGGAAGACCTATGAGAGATGACAAAAAGTGGGAATGATAACAGTGATGAAAAGAAACTAACCAACAGTGAGGGTAATTATTAACAACACTTAGGCAAAGTTTTTTTGAAAAGGACAAAGATAAATGATTAAGAAGTAAATGCCATACCAGGGGCTTTCTCCACATCCTCTAGCAAGTGCCAACATTATAGGGGTTAATCCGTAACCTTTAGCAGCTACCACCATCATAGGTGGGTAATCCACATCCACAAGTAAGGTCCATTATCTTAATCACCCAAATTATTGGAGGGGGTAGTCCATACCTCCCTCAAACCCAATTATTTCATCAGAACGCACAATTGTTCTATAGCTTTAATAAGGAAGTTACGGGTCACTAACATGGGGTCTATATCATTAGAGAGGGTCTAAAGGTGTAGGAGGGTGGGGGATATATATCATTGGAGGGTAGAGAGGGGGTGTATATCATTAGAGGGTAGGAGGGGGGGGGGATATGTGTGGAAAAAAAACCCGAAATAATATACAATACAAGACCTATGTAGTATGAAGGTGTGGACGAAGGAGGAAGACCAGTGTCCAAGGTCGTGGGAGACGTGACATGCAAAGCATCATTTGTGTGCTAGTGGGATTTGACGAAGCCCCCGGCACTTTAAGAGAGAGGACTCAGAGGAGCAGCCGTAGAGGTAAAGGAGCGGCTAGTAGCGTAGCAATCGAGGCTAGTTAGGAGCTCGGAGCCTTGGAGGCAGAGAATCAGAGAACAAGGCAGGAGAGCGGCGCTGCGGCAGTAGCACAATGTCATAGCAGATGGTTGATGTGTCACAGCCCATGGGTATACCTTGGAGATGCAACAATGCAGAGCAAGGATGGGATTCAGCAGAGTTAGATGGTTTGCACGGGCAGGAGCTCTGAGCGGTGAGTGATGGGCATGACTGCATAGGTGATGGGACTTAGGGAAGCATGAGAGGCTAAACTAGGGGAGGAGGGCTTTATATAGGCATGGGGGTCACTAGGTCGGGGAAGGGGGGTCGAGCTAGAGAGTCGGGGAAAGGGGAGTCAATTTATAGGTCTGGTTAGGGAATAGTTAGTGTTAGAGGTAACCACATTTTGGTTAGGGAGCTTTTAATTAGGGGGGTTAGGAATAGGTTAGGACGTTTTAACTAAGATCATTTAGATGAAATTTTTAAAAAATACACGAAGAAAATATTAAGAGAAACTAAAGAAAGAATAGAGGTATTTAGAGCGATAAAGGAAGAAATAAATAGAGAGAAATAGGGGTTTATTAGGAGTAGGAAAAAATTTTAATAAATAGGGGGATCAAAATTAAAGGTAAAATTAGACAAAATTAGGAGTAAGGAGTAAACTAGGAGTAAAATTAGGAGTAAAACATAGACGTAGATTAGGAGTAAAACATAGAAGTAGATTAGGAGTAAAATTAGGAGTACATTAAAAGAACAAAAAGTAGAAATTAAGAAAAAAGAAAAAAGCCATTGATAAAAGAAAACATAATAGAAAGGGAAAAAAAGGAAAAAATGAGGTAGCTATAACCCAAAAAAAATATTAAATAAGTTTAATTAATAAGAAAAAATGGAGATAGAGTGTTAGAAAAAAGGAAAAATAATTAAGGAAAATTAAGGAAAACAAGAGAAGTAGGGAAAATACAAGAAAATATAAATTCAAAGAGAAATTACGAAATATATAAGAAAACCGAGAGAGAGAGAGAGAGAGAGAGAAAGAGAGAGAAAAGGGGGGGCCAAGGTCTTAAAAAAACAGAGGAAGGTGTAGGAAGTGTGTGTGTGTGTGTGGAGATAAAGAAAGAAAGAGAGAGAGGGGGAGAGAGAGAGAGAGAGAGAGAGAGAGAAACAAGGAGGCCAACGTCCAACAAAAAGACAGGAAAGTGTAGGAAGTGTGTGTGTGTGTGTGTGTGTGTGTGTGCGCACACGTGTGCACGCCTGCATGCATGCGTGTATGTGTGTGTGCATGCATCCATGCATGCATGCGTGCATGTGTGTGTGTGTGTGTGTGTGTGTGTGTGAGAGAGAGAGAGAGAGAGAAGGGCACCAAGGTCTACACAAAAGTGAGGAAGGTGTAGAAAGTGTGTGTGTGTGTGTGTGTTGAGAAATTAGGGAGATTTTGGAAGAGAGGGAAATTAGGAGGTGTTTATAGTAGAGAGAGGGAATACAAGAGAGGTCAGGGATAAGGTCAAAAAAATGTTTTTCAACAAAGTAAACAAATTTAATTGCATAAATGCAAAAGGGGTGAAAGGATTGTGTGTGTGTGTGTGTGTGTGTGTGTGTGAACCCACCTTTACCCCAGTAGGATACACCACACTAGGTGAGAGAGTAGGTCATCACCTATTGTGAGTGATGGCATACTCTCTACATGAAAGGGGTAGAAGTCTCTGAAAGTCAAAATTAAGGTTTGAGAGAGAGAGGAGTGAGCGAGAAGTGAGGGTTTCAAGAGGAAAAACAAAGGACTCAGACTGAAGAATTAATTATAGTTATGCTAGGAAAGGAAAAGGAAAGGAGGGAGGGAAGCAAAAGCGAGGAGGGGGGGGGTTGACAAAATATGAAGAGGTGAGAGGAGAAGAGTGGAGATGAGGAGAGAGGGCACAGCTAGAGTAACCCTTTCCTTTATAGCACTCTATATATGTTAGTGCTATGCACATGTAGTCACATGATGTTGAGCGTGGTCTCTCAATACCTTCCCTCAAGATTAACATCATGAAGTAGGCCTTCCCTCAAGATGATGATTCTGGGGAATCAAAGAAGGACTGAGCATTACATTCCATCACACCCTTTTAATGGGAATGTCCTTCCTCTGCGTCAAACCAAGAGCTTGTCAGTGTTTCTCGAAAATCTCTTTATCGAGTGGTTTGGTAAAGATGTCTACAACATTCTCTTTGCTATCACAATGCTGCAGTGTGATGTCACCAAGTAACACTCTTTCTCTGATGAAGTGCTCTCTAACATCAATGTGCTTTGTCTTGGAGTGATATACTAGATTTTGGCCAATGCTTGAGCTGATTGATTATCATAGTATATTGTTGTTGGCTTTGATTCATCAAAGTAATCTATTTCTGACAATAGTCTTCTGAACCATATAGTCTCATATGCACCTGTAGTGAGTGCCCTGTATTTTGCTTCAATTGAAGACAAAGAAACAATTGATTGTTTGTTTGAAAACCATGATATAGCACCTTGATTAAGTAAAAATGCATATCCCTGTGTGGATCTACTGGTCTCATGATCTCTGGCATAGTCACTATCAGTATCCATGCAATGTCTACTAAAGTACCATTCTTCCTTTCAGCTCTTGCATTCTACTGACTAGTATCTGCACAAGTGAATTGTCTTCGAATGCTGTGACTTCTACAAAAGTTCATGAATGCTGAAGGCATGTATTCACCTCCTCTATCTGATCTCATGACTTTGATTTTTCTACCTATCTGGTTTTCTACCATGGCTTTCAATTCTTGAAATCTGGAAACATTTCAGATTTCTCTTTCAAAAAGTAGACCCAACAATATCTATTGTAGTCATCGATGACAATCAAGTAGTAAAGTGAACCATTGATGTTGCAGGCATAACCCCATACATTTGTATGCATCAAATCAAGAATACCTCTTGCTCGAGAGGTGCTTCTGCCAAAGTTGCTTCGCTTTTATTTGTTGAAGCAGCATGCTTCGCAAACTTAAACTGTAGCTTAGGAATCCCAATTACCATATTCTAATTCCTGAGATCTATCAAGCTCTTGAAATTGACATGACCATATCTCTTATGCCATTTTGTGGATAGTGGCATTTGTTGCAATTAAGCTGACATGGCATGCAAATCTGGTACTGTAGCTAGCATTCTGAACAAGCGTCCTTCCTTGACTCCTTTTCCTACAGCTGAAATCCTCTAGATTTCTCTCTAATAGTGCATTCATCTCCATCAAAGATGACTCAATAGTTGTGTTCCATCATTTGACCTACTGACAAGAGGTTCTTATTGACCTTCAGAACATAGATTACATCTTTCACTAATCCTTTCATACCAATGAAATTGTTCATAGGGATAATGCATACCCCTTGAACTGGATTCAGTGTATCAGCTATGTAGATGACATTCTTTTGACCTTCTAATAATTTCATCTATGTGAACCATTCCTGATGATTTGTCATATGAGATGATGCACCGCTGTCGATGTACCAAGGATCCTGTTCTGCTTGGTCGACTTGATCGCTGAAATCCTCTTATGAATTGCAATCAGTGTCTAGATGCACTATATCAGTCTTTTGCATTTCCTCATTTGCAAGAAACATATTCCCATGTTCATTTGCATAATGACTATGACTAGAATATCCACCACGATCATTTCCTCTATCGCAAAAATTCCCTCGATTGCTTATGGATTGACCACCTTGGTCGTACTACTTCTTGCAACATCTCTTTCATAGAGTCCAATCTTATAATAGTAGTTGCACTGAATGTTTAACACGTTGGTGGATATTCCCTCGTCCTTGGAATCTTCCTCAATTGGAATGATTTCCTCTTTGCTGATTCTATTGTTGTTGAGGATGATGTTGATGATGATTCTGACTTTGTTGATGATTTTTTTGCTGATGATGACCACTTCTCTGGAATGATCTACCTTTGTCTCTGCTTCTATCTAAAGCTGTGAATGCTTGATCATTGGAATGATCTTTGCATGCATGAATGGCCTGAGTCCTGAGTTCTTCACCAAGTAATACTGATTGAAGTTTATCCATTTTTGAAATTCGCCATTGGATGGCAATACTCTAGACTAGATTCTCGTATCCTTCTCCTAGTGCATTCATGATGACTTGAACCATTTCTGCTTGATTCATGGTCTCTCCTACTGCTAGTGTGAGTTGATTGCTGTAATCTTTGATTCTGAGTAATTAAGCATGATCGGTTTCGCTGGTATTGCAGAAACCCTGGTTGATCTAGTCTCTCAGTGTGAGAATCTTGGAAGTGTTCTTGGACTCGTAGAGAGCTGCAAACATATCCCATGCTTCTTTTGATGTCTTGACTGTGTTGAGCTATCCTAGCATGACATCTTGCACATTCTGCTTGATCAGATGATATGCATACTTGTCTTTCTTATCCTATTCTACCTATGCTCGGGCAATGGCAAGATCTACTACAGGTGTGGAAACTATTGGTGTAATTGGAGATCCCGCTATAGATCTTGTTGCTACTGGTGCTATGACAATAGGTGGAGTAGAGGTACTACTAGTTCGATGTCCAATGGTCTGGGTGTAGATCCATCAACTTACTCCCATTTGTCTTAAAGTATAAGAATGGTCTCCATTCGATATTTCCATGTGTTGTAATTGGAGTTGTCTAGCTTAGCAGATGCCTCCATATTGAGGTTGCTAGACATAGACAAGGTGCAAGAAATGCACTCAAAGTGTCATGAAAATCACTGTCTAAATCAACTACAAAACACTGACTATGGCAAGTGAAATCTGAACTGTCAGTGAAGGTAGAATTGCAATATATAATTCGATCTGTTACAAGGCTTGTGGTAAATGATGCCAGGAATAGCCAAGAGGCTTTACAAGGCTGGAATAAAGTGCACAATGTCGTGAAATAGCCAAATAGGCTTTACAATGATGGCATGTGTGTGTGAAATCAAATCATATGCTATCTGCCCACCACTAATCAATTGGTTAATGCCTTGAACACTCTGAAGCTTGCTCACTGAACTAATGAACATCAGGTTTCAGGTAATGTGATGATGCTAAACCGTATGTGAGCATAGGGACTGACTTTAAGTAAGAACTAGTCTAGAATTTTGGGCATGGCTTAGATTGGCAACTTGGAGAAATTCAAATCGTCTCCTCTATGGCGATCTAGTCTACTTTGATCTAGATCTAGACCAATCACCGATCAAAGAAAAGAATAGCAAATAATTTATTTTTCATTGGTTCTTTTTATGTGCTGGGTCTACGTTGATATAGACGCTAATGTGCATCGATGTAGAGGCTGATGTGCATAAAGGAAGTGGATTTGTCGGTGAGGCTCAAAAGTGAGTGATAATTGCACCAAAATGTGCATATGATGTGATGAGCATGTAGAGAACAAAAAGCGAGCGATTTTCCTTTTTGGAGCACCCTTAAATTCTTCCTGGATCAAGAGATGAGGCTTGATCTAGGTGGAGGGGAAAAAAGGGTGCAAAGTGATCAATGATGATGTGGCAATCAAGGGTCACATGCAGAAACAGTGCCTCTGAAGGGGTGTGCCTCTGTAGCAGTGTGATGATGTGACAGGAGTGGTCACATGCAATCTGTTCATAGTGTGCCTATAAGAGTGGTCACATGCAGTCTATGCACAGTGTGCCTATAGGGGTCAGTGCTGACTGGACAGCTGAGGTGGCAATGATGATGTGGACCTTTGACTTGGTCAAAGCTGATGTGGTAGTGATGAGTCAACTGATGACATGGCATGGATGAGGTGGTAGTATAGTTAGCTATGCTAACATGGCATGGGCCCAAAGGTGCTGACATGGCACGTGGGGTGCAATTAAATCTACCCAAGGTTAGGTAACCCTAAGTGATGTGGCAGATAAGGATGATGACATGGCACCTGACTAGCACCACTGATGACATGGCAGTGTGGATAAGGTGCCATGTGGCTCTCTCAAGACCATGCCTTGGTTGAGTGGTGACCCTGGCATAGGGTATCAGCCACATGGAGTAATCAAAATCTTTAAAGAATCTAATGAAAACATGAAAGATTTCGTCCAGCTGTGATTGTCATGGGTCGTTGTGCATTGTTTGCAAAAAGCTACGTGCAAGATTGAACCTCCTAGCTGTGCTGTGTGCATTTAAGGGAGCTTTGAGGCTATGCAAGGTCATTTGTCGTTGTTTACCAGTCATTGGAGGAGTTCGACTGCTGAGCATGTGCCGGGTGAGCTTGACTAGCTATGGAGTCATGTTGTCTATAGCTAGAGTGTGGCCTTACTTTGCATGCAGCTACGTTGAGGTCATAGTCGGCCATTGAAGACATTTGACTATGGATTTGCAGGTGCATGTGGTCCGTGGATGTTGTTGAAGCTAGTCGTTGCTAGTAGAGGTTCCTCATTTGTAACCAGTGCTATTATACTAGAACAAGGCATTCACATTGCTGCAAAGTGTTACTCTATAACATATACAATGCCCAAGTAAATACTATGTGACATTCATTGATGATGCAACTAGGAAAGTGTGGGCTTATGCTATAGCTCGGAAGAGTGATGTGTTCCAGGTATTTCAGAAATGGCCTGCCATCCTCCATGACCAATAGGTGTTCCCGCACATCCTTGAGAGTCCACTGTGACGTGACAGTCACATTCTTAACATCTCCTAAATGAGAACCAATACATAAACTTACCCCTATATTATCATCATCGTTAGAGTCAAGGGGGAGCCAATTGTCACCTGTTTTCTTCCAGCGCCTATATTGGAAAGCAAAATATAACATTTGGCGGGAGATGTGGTACTTGACAAGCACATTGTCCTTACATACATGGCATTGAAACATATCACCCTTTTGTTCACCTGACCTGCTTCCCCAATTCACCCCAAGCAATTCCTCAAGGGCATTCTCATGTAGGCACTTGCATGACCACATGGTTTTTATTCTATGCATCTAGATATTATAAAAACAAGAAGAAAAAATGTGTAGAGGCATAAACCAAGACAACCTTGCCCATTTAGAGCCAAATGTAAACTTCATGGCCATGCCCACATCCTTTGTAATCTTTTCCTTGTATGATTGCATTGTTCTTGTGTCCACCATGCTGCAATCCATGTCTTCAAGTTGTGGTGTTGCAATGCATTGAAGATGGCCATAGCTTGATGCCATCCTTGGAGTAATATACTTGGCATTATACCAATAGATATTTCTCTGTTTCAAAGCAGAGGACTTCTCTCCAACATGCATTTTCCTTCCTAAATCCTCATGAATGGTAGTAAACTTACCTAAGAAGCACTCAACTAGTTCCCACTCCTTAAAGTCTGAAGAAAATACATCTGCTATGCACAAGTGCTATTTCAAAATACAATTTCAAACTGACTCATTACACTGGTTCTATTTCAAAATACAATTTCAAGCTGACTCATTACACTTCAAAATCTTACACAAAATGCAGACTTACAATGCGATGGTATTGTCGATTGATTGCTTGACGGAGAAAGGTGCATGTCCTTCCCCATGTAGATGTGTTGCACCTTTGCAAGCAATCCTTTCTTCCCAAGCTTGAACTTCATGATGCGGCCCTTCCATTCATGCAAAAGATCACCTCTTTTGCTCTTGGCAAGCTTATGTGGACCCTTGGCAGACCCTCTTATGACTATCCAATCATTCAAGCTGTAGGTGCAAGGCACCCATTCACCCAGTGCATTTTTGCTCCTGTGGGACACAAAGTACATGTATGGTCTCCTCACCATGCTTGTGCAGAGGTCACAATAGCAATAGTGGACTAGAAAGTGCAGCTTGGAGGGAGAGAGCAGCTCCGGTAGAGGGAGAGAGAGGGAGAAGGTAGCGAGGGTGCAACTGAAGCTTGAGAGAAGCTCCAAGAGGTGCTGTAGCTAGGAATGGAGGGAGAAAGAGTAGAGGGGGATGAGCAGCTACTCCAGGAGGTATTGTAGCTAGGAATGGAGGGAGAAAGAGCAGAGGGGAATGAGCAGCCACTACAGGAGGTATTGTAGCTAGGAATGGAGGAAGAAAGAGCAAAGGGGGATGAGCAGCTGCTGCTGTAGGAGGTGCTATAGCTAGGAGTGGAGAGAGAATGAGCAGCTGCTATAGGAGGTGCTGGAGAGGGAGAAACACAGTGGACTAGAGCAGGAGGGGGCAGAGAAGATGCCAAATGAGTTTCCACATTTGAAAAATGGAGGGAGAATAGAGCTAGACTAGAGAAGAGGAGAGGCCCGGGGGATTCACTCTTAGTACAAGGGTGACATCACCTGCGTGCATCAACTTCAAGAAAACCCCCTGTATATGGTCCATGTAACATAATAAAACACCCCTATTTAAGCTTATAAGGATACCACCAAAAGTAGATTATGTCCCCCCCTTCCTTAAATCTATGTTCTTTCTCAATTATTTAGTTTACATCATGAGAAAGTTCAGATGACATAGATTAGACCATCTTCAAATATTCACCAATGGGTAGTATTCATTTGTTTCCCTACCATGGCCTAAATTTAGCTATAGCTCAGGCTTAGTTCATGTGCAATTGGTACATGACCAATTGTAACTAGTCAAATGTGAATGTGTGTGTAATTTTTATGTTTAGGGGGTAAAAACTTGTATTTCCCTATACCCCTCCCTCTTCCTCCCCAAAGATGTCAAGGCCCCCTAACTTAAATTTAAGATTGAGAAAAATTACAAAGGGCCCCCACCCCTAATGTATAAGCTTATGCCTCATCTCAAAAAACCCCTCTATTGTACACTCACGTGATATCATAAGTTTCCCCTTATAAATCCCCCAGGAGGAGAGGGCAGGCCTATAACAAGCTAAGAGGGGGGGAAAATTCACCCAGAAGGGCCCACTACCTCTTAAATGACTTGTAGTTTGTTTGGGGGAGGTGCATATGGGAGAAGGGTCAAGCATGGGTTGAGGGGGGGGGAGGGATGGTTTAAGTGGTCCCCGATGTAAGAGGAGTAGCCAATAGGGGTTGTTTGTAGGTCTACCCACCCTCCACCTCAACATGGCATTGCTCCACAAAAAGGAGCACTCACATTGGTACACCTCAAATACTTTACTAATCCCTTGAAATTAGGAAACACTAATTGGGGGCCCTTTGGAGACCCCAATTCTCCCCTAATGTTAATGCCTTCTTAACCTTGGGACTTGTCCCTCAACAAAGAAAATGAAATAAAGTCCTAAGGGAAATTCCAAAGATACTTTTGCAAAATACAATCCTACCAAAGTCACCCAAATCCTAAACCCAACAAAGTCATCAATCTCTACAATAAAGGAAATTCCATCTTTATACTCTTCTTTTCAAGCAATGGACTTCATGTCTAAAGTATAGGACTCCCAAGTAGAAGGGTGCCTTAGCGCAAGTGTATGATTCCCAAGTAACAAATTGCAGTAAGAGAGTGTTTAAGAGTGAAAATTTCCCTTTTAACATAATAAACTTGCCCCACATGCATATACTTATCACTTTAGGAAAGGGGATCTCCTAGGAAACCATATAAGGAGAATCCAATGGTAGGGGACCTTCAAGGAGACCCTTACACCCTCTTCCATAATCATGCTCCAAGGCTTGGGTAATGGCATGAAGCCAAGAGGTAAGATGCGTGAGTAGTTAAATGTCAGGGAGATCATAATTACATTTCATCACCAAGGAAATTTTCCTCATACTCCAAAGAAATCACAAGGTTCTAATTCCTATGCTTAGGAATTTTTCTAACGGAATCTTTTTAACAAAGGAAAATTCCTAATTACTTAGCCCAATAATAACTAGTGCCAACACCAATTCCAAAATAATATTAGATAGTGCTAAAAGAAATTATAAGATAATGTCTCCAATATGTCCAAGGGAATGTCCAAGCTCCCTAAGTGGTGCCAAAAGATTAGCAAGTGCTAATTGCTACCACAAGAATCATGTAATACAGGTTTATATGGCAAGGATCATAAGTAAAATGTCAACCTATGCGTGTAATGACCATATCAATTCTATACGTAATGACCATATCAATTCCCAATACAAAATATTTTAAATATATTTCCCAAGAGGTTCTCATCAGGCCTCTTGTAAAAGGAGATTCTAAAATCAATGTAAAAGTAGACAATGACATGGGATCAAAGCCAGTAATGTTTGCATGGGTTATCCAAATATTGATAACTCCAAAATCACAAGCATCCTAAAGGAGATGTGATGTGTGTGTGTGTGTGTGTGTGTGTGTGTGTGTGTGTGTGTGTGTGTGTGTGTGTGTGTGTGTGTGTGTGTGTGTGTGTGTGTGTGTGTGTGTGTGTGTGTAGTAGTAGACATTAACAATACCCCTTTCATAGTGAAAAGTAGACAAATTTGGAGTGAAGAAAGAGAAATGTATTAATAGAATAAATATTTACAAAAGAAGTAGTAACATCATTAAAGGATGAACAATCTTTTCAAAAGAGATAAAGTGAGAAGTAAAGCTGTGAAAAGTCGTTGGCAGCTTCACTTTTATCGAAGAGGGGAGTCTGCCTACCAACCAGAAAAACGTTGTGAGAACCAATTAAACCTTAGTTGGGAAGGTAGGTGTCATAAACACCCCTCCCTTGTTATCGGAGTCACAATAAAAATAAACAACACTTGACAATTGACTTACAAAGCAAGTTAGAGAAATTATGAGTGTAAAGCTAGTATGGGGTAACGATATGATCACTAGAAATAAGTGAGAGAGAGAAAGGATTTTAATTAACAGGAGTTTAATAAAATAGGGTTGGTCTGAGGGGGTTAAGAGGGGAGAAAAAGTTCTTATTAGAGCATGTAAGCAAAATAGGGGGAAAAAGGGGGAAAGTCAAAGGTAAAAAGGAGGGATTGCTATAAGAGAGAGAGAGAAAAAAGAGAGTGGGGTTTAATGTAAAGGACCATAGATTTTTAAGGAGTCTTTAGTTAAATGAGAGGAGTTTGATGAAAAAATAGAGATGGGGATTTTTATGTATAAAGAAAGAGAGGGACACATGTAATTATAAGGAGGGGGGGATTTTTAAATAAAAAGAAAGGGAAAGAAGCTAGAAAAGAAGGGGGATTTTTTTAATTGGGAGGAGGGAAAGTTTAAAGATAAAAAAGAAGGGGGGAAACAATAACAGGTAAGGGAGATTTAAGAAGCAACAATCTAGAGAGGAAAAAATGGGGGGAGGGGGAACATTAGATGTAGAGTTAAATAGAAACATAGAGGGGAAAGGGGGTTTCAATCGTTTAAATTAATTAAAAAACTTAAAGAAATGAAAAGGGAAAGGGGGTTATTAAAAAACTTAAAGAAATGAAGAGGGGAAGGGGGGGGGGGGGGGAACCCAAAATAAAAGAAGGAAGCAATAATAGACCTCAGAGTCATGTGACTGCGCTAACTGGTGCAGTGAGGAGAGAGCATGGACCAGCAAAGACTGGGGTATAGCAGTCACACGAACAGTGTAGATCGACGGCAGTGACTTTGTAAGGAGGCATAGGTACGAGGTGTAGGAGTCGCATGGACAACGAAGATCGACAGCAGAAGGTTTGCACAGAGGCATAGGGGGCAGACTACGAGGAGCTAGTGAGGGAGTAAGTGGGCAGGCAGTGTGTACGAAAGGGCGGGGGGTTGCGTAGGTAGTAGAGCCTGCAAGGTTACAGAGGAGCATACGGAGGAGGTGGTGGCAGCATAGAGGCAGCGGGGAGGGTGATGAGTGTAGAGGTTAGAGTGCATAGTGAGAAGTAGGTGAGGGGAGGCATTTAATATATATGGGATGGATGGTAGGGTAGTCGGGGAGTCGGGGCAAGTGAGGGGTTCACGCAACGAGGACTAGGATCGTAGTTTAAGGAAATAAGTAGGGCCACATAGCAGAGGAGAGAAAAGGGATAAAGAGAGGATTTGAACGATTTAATTTAGGAAAAAAAAGGGGGGGTTAGAAATTAATAGTACAAAAATTAAGGAAAAATAGAAGAAAAGGGTTATAAAACTAAGAAAAAATAAGAAAATTAGGGAGATTAGAAAAAAGGAAAAAAGGAAAAAGGGTTTATCTAAAATAGGAAATTAGGGAATTATAAAAAATAGGAAAATAGGAAATTAGGGTAATTAGAAATTAGAAAGGATAGGAAAATGAGGAAACTAGGAAGATAATGAAAAATTAAAAAAAGGGGGGGGGGGAGATTAGAAACAATTAGAAAAAATAGGAAAATTAGGTAATAGGAAAAAATTAGGGAAAAAAAGGAAAGTAGGGTCATTCGAAATTAGAAAGGATAGAAAAATAGGGAAACTAGGTAGATAGTGAAATGTTAAAAAAGGGGGGGGAAAGGGGGGTTGTTCTAGGGAAAGGTAAAAAAGTATAGTTGTAAGGGGTAAAAATGTAAAGTAGCTGTAAGGGGAAAATGAATAGGAAATGTGTGTGTGTGTGTGTGTGTGTGTGTGTGTGTGTGTGTGTGTGTACTCGCCTTTGCCCCAGTAGAGTACATCACACAAGGTGAGACAGTAGGTCATCACCGAGTGTGAGGACCTATTGTCTACTCAAAAAGGGAAAGAAGTGTGTAAGTTAAGTTTAAGGAATTTGAGGCAATGTAGTGAATAATTTTAGTGATTCTGTAGGGAGGGAAGCCATTGTCCTTGCAAATGTCAATAACTAAAGATAAATGGAAAAAAGGCATCAAACTCATGAGAACATGAGTAAAGGATAGGGAGAATGAAAGTTAGGCAGACTTTGTAAGATGATGAAAAAGGTCGGTTGCTATGGCAGCAAATAAGGGAGATGGTGGGAAAATTGAGGAGTTTTTTCTTCCACACAAATGTGGAGGAAAAATCTCCAAGAAAAGGGGGGATAAGAGAGATGTGAATGTTTAAAATGGTGCACGAGAGTCTTATAAGATTTTGGTTGGTGTTGATGAAGGAGGAGGTTAAGCTACATTTGAGGGAGATGATGTGAAGAGGGTAGATGGTAAGGGGGTCATCCTCATTGAGAGGTCTAGAGGGGTCAAGGAAATTAGTGAGATGAGAGGATTATTGATGAAGAGGATGTCATCGACATACCTAAAGGTAAGGAGAAAGAGAGAGAGAAAGTGGGAAAGGCCAAGATGTGCTAACTTCTTTATGAACTTGAATTCAAAAGAAGTGAGATACAGGTGGCACCAAAGAGGTGAACAAGAGAAGCCCATGGGGATGCCTTTAGATTGGGTCCAACAAAGAGAGCTAGCCTGGACAACACAAGAATCAAGAAGAAGGTGGTTGTAGCTTAGAAAAGTATCAAAGCTAAAAAGAGTTTTTACATTAACCCTTTTTGTGAGGTGGAAACTACCAAATTTGAGATAGAAGCCTTTATAGCCTACATTAGAGGCAAGTTCGCAAAAGAAGGTGAGGGATTCCATAAGGCTAAAAGGGCGAAAGTGTGGAATAGCTTCGTAGCAGTTTGCTATGTTAGCAGAATATAATGAGTGAATCTCAAGGGGTAAATTAACAAGGAGCTATAAGTTAGAATCAATGCCCCAAAGCATGTTTGTGGATACATTGAGAAAGTTTTTATAAGTGGAATGTCATTTTTCTCCCTCTAGGGAGATGACATTTTTTAGCTCTTTGAGCCCAAAGGCTAAGAAATTAGTAAGTGAGGAGAAGATGCAATTATGGGCATTGATAATCCATCGAAAGCTATGTTTGTGTGCCTTATAGGTACACATGAGATAGGGTAAAAAGTTGAAAGTAAAAGGAAGATTAAGGGAATCAAGGGTAGTAGCAAGGGATGAAAGAGTAGTGGAAGGGGGGTTGGATGAGGGTAGGAATTCAAGGGAGTTTAATCTTTCAAGGGTCAGGGAGTGTACTAAAAATTTGCAAAGAATGATGGGGGTTTGGGAGGCCTTATCTAGACCAGTGATGAAAACATGGACAAGAAGCCAATTTACTTCATTTCGAGTTTTATCTTCAAGAGGAGACTTTTGGAGTTTAAGGAGGGGAAATAAGGCACAGAAATCTTTCCAAAAAAGAAGGGAGAGGCTTTTTAAAAGGGGAGTAGGGTCCAAGTTTAGGGAGAAACAGACGTTGTGGAAGGTTTGGATGAGTGCTTGAAGAGCGAGATGTAAATCTAAGGGTGTGATAGGAATGTGATTGAGGCCATATCGAATGTGGGAGTAGAGAAAGGGATGATGAAAGAAGCTAGGGTCAGAGGTACAAATATGAAGTTTGTTGTCAAAGGGTTTGAGAAAGGGTTTAAACCTTTTGAGAGAGTGAAATTTTTTGCTAGGAAAGTAAGTTTAGGCTATAGAGAAGGGATCTAAGGGGAGGCGTATATTTCCAACTAAAAGCAAAAGTGTAAAAGGTTTTAACAGTGCCTGAAAGGGAATTGAAATGTAAAAGTAGAGTATTTCTATAAAGGGACTTGGGAGGGATTTTAGTTAGAATTTTGTTGGTGTACAAAACATGAAAATATTTCGAATTCTTTTGAACAGGAGACAACTTAAATGCAGTAAACCATTGTTGAGAAGAGTAGTAGTGCGTACCTCAGGTGAACCAGAAGGGGCAATATGCAAAAATCGAAGAGTCGAAGTAGATTAGTGCTTATCCCAATCAATGGAGTAGCGTAGATCATCATCATCAAGAGCTTTAACTTTGGGAACTGAAGCAATGGAGCAGGTCGGCAGGGAGTTTTTAACCAGGGAGGCTTGTGAAAGATTAGTCTCAGGAACAAGAGGGGATGTCTTCTGAAGTTTGGGTGTATACGTGGGAGGGGAACTGTGTTTGCGTTTGAGTGAGAGGTTGGTTTTTGAAGATGAGGGAAGGGAGAGAATGCTAAGAGCAAAGAAAGGTCTAGGAAGTTTTTGCAAGGAGGAGGGGAAGGTAAAGTCAACTGAGGGTGTGAGGGATTTGGCAGTTTCAATAAGTATGACTCAAAAATGATAAAAGGTGAAAGGGAAAAAATGACTTCTTTTGGTAACTGAGAAGTCCAATTGAGAAAGGCGAAGAACTTAGCTTGAAGGGAGCCGAGAGGAAAGAAGATGTCTAAGTGATTAAGCATGTACCATAAAACATGGTCAAGCCATTAAATGGAGGATTTACAGGAGAGATTGGTCTTCTTGATAAGGCATGTACATTTAATGTAAGGACGAAACACATTCCAGCAATTTTTGACATAGTAATTGTCATCTTTGTTTGAGAATCCAGAGTCCTGTCGGTTGGAGCCTTTGGAACGGAAAAAAATCTCCTTAGTGAGACCACACTTGGAGTGATCAACGGTTTTAAGAAAGAAGGGGATGTTGAGGAAGTAATTAGAGTTCAAATGCTAATGACCATGGTAGGCATCATATTTGCATTGTTCGACCTCTTTGGAAGAGAGGTTACAAAGAAGGGGAAGAGATTGGATGGTGAAAGGGGCAAGGAAGTTGAGATCGTCGAGGCACCATATTCTATGGTCAACCAAGGGGTCCTTCATTTCAATGTGTCTGGAGGGGAGTAAAGGAACACATGAGGCGAAATTCTTCATTTCCTTTCCTTCAAGGGCTTGAGGAGGCTAGGAGTGAGACTAGGAGAGGGTCTCAAAAGAAGATTTGTCCTTAGGGGAGAGGAGGTCAAGGTTGATTGAAGGAATGAAAGGTGCTATTGGGAGGAGCAAGGTCGGTGGGGATGTGGAGCAGGAAAGCACCATTGAGGATGAGTATGTCATTGGCGATACCAAGGATGATGGAGTGATACACATTAAGAGCAATGGTATCACCGAGATCAATTGCGGAAAGATTATCAGCAACTCTTTGAATTCTTGCTAAAGCACCATCAGATTCAAAGCAGGAAAATTTTAGAAGTTTAACCCAATCATTGAAGGAGAGGGTTTCGATGAGTAGAGGGGAGTTTTTTGCCAAAGCATTAAGATCATGAGTCACTCTAAGTGATTAAGTTTCACCATAGTAAGTTATGACATAATTGTATGTTGTGAGTGAAATTTTGACCTCTAACCCTACAATTTGAAGCCTTGTGTGACTGAAGGGTACTTTTGCAGAGGGTCCTCCAATTGCACGGTTTTGGATGAAGTCCCTACATTGATTTTTTGATTCAAAAATTAAACCTAGAGATGTAGGGATATTATAAAGGACAGGATGAGAAATTGCATCAAATCATGGAAAATATTATATTCTGAACTTTCCTGCTCAATTGTTACAAGGTAAAGAAGTTCTCAATGGGGCTACCTATGTTGAGGGAGGTAAATACCTAATCTGCCTAATCTTTAAGAACATCAACTGGTGTGCCTAATGCAAAACCCTTTTAGTTTGGTCTTGTGGTGCATGTTGAGTTGATGTGCTAGCTTCTTTATCCTTCTCATCAAACAATGATCTCCACAAATGTTGGAATTCCTTCTCAAACATGGCATACATCCTGGATTACCTTTAGAGTGACATTGGTTGCCTATCAGTGACACTACTGTCATCAAAGCATGCAATCTCATTGATCTTGGGATCAACGAGAGCTCTAAAGTCAATGATATCCACATAGGTGTTGTTGGAGAGTTAGCGTAGCACCTCATCCTTTTTTCATAGCATCCCTAATGATGCCAAGTTTGGCATCCTTCACGCTTCATCAAGTCCATAGATCAAGGAAGGATAACAATGAAGTTAGATTGATCTCATCTACTCCACCACTTGTTGTGGATGGAAATAGACCCTTAGCCTCCTGTTCAATATCTTCCTCAAACTTATTTGTGGTGATGACGAAAAGAGCAAGGGGTGCATCTTGCTCTATCAAACACAAAGGGAAGTGGCAATGTCTATCAGGGGAATAAAATATTCTTACACACACACACACACACACACACACACACAAAATGCGGCCTTAAACTACAAAATATTGAATCCTTTGTCTTCTGCATGATGAGCCTATACCTTGATTTACATATGAACATAAGAGGAAGTGCAAAGAGATTGCAATGACTAATGTTGGAAGAGCATGAAGCTCCAAGCTCCCTCCATCATCAATAGAATCACTATGAAAGACTAGGAAAAAGTGGCGATCTCTTACTTAGTATGATTGAATTTTTGCAGCCATCAAAATGGAAAGTCACCCTGTGTCGGATGGGGTATTTGTTCAAAGCTCTTATTAGGAACTGCTATCCTATAAATATTATTTAAAGAAATTCCTGCATAAAGTACTTGAAAACCCTAGCTCATCTCACAACTAAGTGTGATAAAAAGAATGTCGACATAGAGATGGATGGGGAAGGTGAGAATGATGAAATTGGTGAATATAGTAATGATGATGCCGATGATGGTGAGGAATCCAATGATCAAGATTATAGATAGGATTAGTGATATTGCCTTAGAAGATCTCTTAAAATGACAATGAACATATCTTCAGGTATGAAACCTTATCTTTATACTTTTATGCTTGTTTAACAAAGCCTTTTTTTTAAATTAAATTAATTGGAATGTGTAAATCTCATAACTTTTTTACCTATTTATAGAAGAATGAGGATGAGGAGAATATAGCAAGCTCATTTGAAGAAGAATGCGATGTAGCTAACTCTCCCACTGAGACGAGTCATGAAAATATGAGTACATTACAGAAGGTATGAAACCTTATCTTTATACTTCTATGCTTGTTCAACAAAGCCTTTCATTGGGATTTGTAAATCTCATAACTTTTTTATTTTTTTATAGAAGGAGGAGGATGTGCAAGACATAGCAAGCAAAGTATGATGTAGCTCACTCTCTCACTAAGATTAGTCATGAAAATATGACTATATTGCAAGAGGTTGGAAGTTCATTTAATGCTATGTTGTTAATTCGACAAAAACCTCATACTTTTGCATTTGGTAAAGAGGAGATTTTAATCCTCTTGAATCCTACGAAAGATGTTAAAATGACAAAGTCATTATAGCCATCCTTAGGTTTGATGCAAACTTTTCCTTGGCTTTATACTTTCACATTTTGATTAAACCTAACAAGCTAATACTCTGGGGTTTTTTTTTGTAGTAATGTTATAGCACAATTTCCTAAATTTATTCAAAGATTTTCATATATGCTTGATCCTCTTATTTTTTAAGTGCTTAGCAACAAACAAAATACCATAGAGGATGTTTGCAAATGGTTGAAGGCTGTTCCTATGAATGAGGCATGAGTTATCGTCACAGCATATTATGAGAAGTAAGTAGTAAACCCCTACTTAGTTTTTCTCTTGCATTGCTAGAATTGTGTCAAACACAATAGTTAATCTTTATTGATAATGTAGCTCACATTGCAGTTTGGTGGCCATCGACATCTTTGCCAACAAGAAGTGTTTCTTTGCCAATTCAACAACATCCATCCATGGCAATGTGTCAGAGTAAGTATAAACTACCTGTGTTGTTAATTCCATATTATGTATCATATGCAATGCACACATTTACTCTTACTATATGTTATGATGGGTAGGTCATCTCAAAAGTTGCTAGGTGCTATCAATGCATTAATTTGATAAGGTGACTTGACACAGAAAATAGAGTATATAAGATGTCAAGTACCACATCAAAAGGATAGCCGCAGTTTTGAGTGGAGGGTCGGTTAGAATTGCTTGCTAGTACTTGGTCAAATTTTTGAGATGTAGAGTGAAACCACACTAGCAACATATACGATCTTGCATCTACATGCATTTGTAATATGTACCATTCGAGTTGCAGAAAAAATTTGCTCAATTTGTGACCTGGGGTTCCGCCAACCTCAACAAGACTTGGCCTGATGGTTAGCCACTATCCACGCTTGGCAGTAAAGTCATCACCAATAGAGGTAGGATATTTGAGCCCCCTTATTAAAGTCTTACAAAGGTATATTTTAGAGTCTTGTACCCTGTGTTGTACCACCTGGGGTAGAGATTCATGCAGATTGTATATATGGAAGTGATTTACTAATACAAGTGTGACAGGGTGTAAAGCGTACTTTTGACATAGACCTCATCTTATCCATTTTCCCTTTGGCTAAGCTTAATGCTCTAAAATGATTTAGCAATTTCTCATTCATAGACCATAGAGAGACATCCATCTAGAGGTACAAATGATTAAATACAATCTTTTTTTTTTATAAATAAAAATAAACTACCGACTTGTATTGCAGGTGGGGGCATTAGTCCTTGGAAAATAAACCAGACCCTAATAGTATAAAACTTGGCCTCTAGTTGGGGCTAGGATTGAATACAATCTTAACAACAATAAAGCATCACCTTGTACTATTTGTAACATGTATACATTTTCACCCATACAACTACTAACAATGCCTTATTGAAAAGTGCATCTTACTCTTTGCTTTTCTGTCATTCTTCAATTGTCCCCCCCCCCCCCCCCCCCGTTCTCTCTCTCTCTCTCTCTCTCTCTCTCTCTCTCTCTCTCTCTCTCTCTCACACACACACACACACACACACACTTCCTATTCATTTTTCCCTTACAGCTACTTTACATTTTTACCTTTCTTTTTTCCCTTACAACTATAATTTTTTACCTTTCCGTAGAACAACCCCCCTCCCCCCCCCCCCCCCGCCTTTTTCAAAATTTCACTATCTACCTAGTTTCCTTGTTTTTCTATCCTTTCTAATTTTTAATTACCTTATTTTCTTTTTTTCCTAAAATTTTCCTATTTTTTCTAATCGTTTCTAATTCCTCCCCTTGCTTTTTTTAATTTTTCACTGTCTTCCTAGTTTCCTCATTTTCCTATCCTTTTTAATTTCTAATTACCCTAATTTCCTATTTTAGATAAACCCCTTTTTCCTTTTTTCTAATCTCCCTAATTTTCCTAAATTTTCCTAGTTTTATAACCCTTTTCTTCTATTTTTCCTTAATTTTTGTACTATTAACTTCTACCCCCTCCCTTTTTTCCCCTAAATTAAATCCTTGAAATCCTCTCTTTATCCCTTTTCTCTCCCCTACTACGTGTCCCTACTTATTTCCTTAAACTATGGTCCTATTCCTCGTTGCGTGAACCCCTCACCTCCCCCGACTCCCTGACTACCCTACCATCCATCCCCTATATATTAAACCCCTCCCCTCACCTACTTCTCACTATGCACTCTAGCCTCTACACTCATCACCCTCCCCGCTACCTCTACGCTGCCACCACCTCCTCTGTAGGCTCCTCTGCAACCTTGCAGGCTCTACTGCCTGCGCAACCCCCTCGCCCTTTCGTACACACTGCCTGCCCACTTACTCCCTCACCAGCTCCTCGTACTCTACCCCCCTACACCTCTTTGTAAAGCTTCTGCTATTCGTCTTCGCTCCCCACCTACGCCTCCTGCACCTCGTACTCCGCTCCCCACCTACGCCTCCTTACAAAGTCGTTGTCGTCAATCTACGCTATTCGTTCGACTGCTCTGCCCTAGTCTTTGTTGGTCCAAGCCGTCTCCTCACCGCCCCAGTCAGCGTTGTCACATGGACTCTGAGGTCCATTATTGCTTCCTTCCTTTATTTTAGTCCCCCCCCCCCCTTCCTCTCTTCATTTCTTTAAGTTTCTTAATAACCCCCTTTCCCTTTAAGTTTTTAAATTAACTTAAACGATTGAACCCCCCTTTCCCCCTCTATGTTTCTATTTAACTCTACATCTAACATTTCCCCTCCCCCCATTTTTTCCTCTCTAGATTGTTGCGTCTTAAATCTCCCTTACCTGTTATTGTTTTCCCCCTTCTTTTTTATCTTTAAACTTTCCCTCCTCCCAATTAAAAAAATCCCCCTTCTTTTCTAGCTTCTTTCCCTTTCTTTTTATTTAAAAATCCCCCCCTCCTTATAAATACATGTGTCCCTCTCTTTCTTTATACATAAAAATCCCCCTCTCTATTTTTTCATCAAACTCCTCTCATTTAACTAAAGACTCCTTAAAATCTATGGTCCTTCATTAGACCCCTTACATTAAACCCGACTCTCTCGTTTTTTTCTCTCTCTCTTACAGCAACCCCTCGTTTTTACCTTTTACTTTCCCCCTTTTTTCCCCTATTTGCTTACATTCTCTAATAAGAACTTTTTCTCCCCTCTTAACCCCATCAGACCACCCCTATTTTATTAAATTCCTGTTAATTAAAATCCTTTCTCTCTCTCACTTATTTCTAGTGATCATATTGTTACCCCATACTAACTTTACACTCATAATTTCTCTAACTTGCTTTGTAAGTCAATTGTCAAGTGTTTATTTTTATTGTGACTCAGATAACAAGGGAGGGGTGTTTATGACACCTGTCTTCCCAACTAAGGTTTAACTGGTTCTCACCACATTTTTTTTGTTGGATGGTAGCAGGTAGGCAAACTCCCATAAGTCTGGAATCAACAACTTACAAAGAGGGGAAAGGTGCCCATTATAAAGCCTACTTCCCACCAACGATCATCATAAGATGTGGTGGGATTTGAACTAACAGTTGTTTGAATAAGAAGCTATGACTGCTGGGCAACATTGCATTAACTAGAGGTGGCATTGCATTGAACAAGAAGCAGCAGTGCTTTTGAATGATTGCACCTTCAAAGACCTTGTCAAAGGTGGGTCTGGTTGGGTGACTCTGACAATCGGATCTACCATATTATCGAAACATCTACCCAGTTAAAGCAGTCATACTGGTTAACACTTATACCTTGAAAGGGAGCTAGTGCTATATTAACAGAAACACTAATAGAAAAAAATAATTACATCATTTTATGGCAAAGTTAGGACTGAGAACCCAAATAATAATGCGAAAGATATTTCTAAATGATTCCTAATGACTTGTAAGATGCCACCTTCGGCTTGGATATCATGATAAGCCTCGTCAGACTGCTCGGCACGCAGTTAATAAATCAAGCAATGCAAATGAAGGGGCAGTCAAGCTCGCATCTAAAGACGAAAGAGGAACCGTCGAGTCGACGAAACAGCTCTATAGGGGATATTCTGTAGCTAGACAAACTCCCATGCCCACTCTATAAAAGGTCAGGTGTCATTCGGCAATCTCTGACTCATCGCTGCAGGCGGTTGGGCCGTCAGTGCAGCACATTGCTGATCAAGTTATGGAGGCGGAAAGGCTGGCCGATTCCCTGGTGGTGGAGGCAGCGGCGGCAGCAGTATAGCTAGGACAAAGTGACCCCATGTATCTGCAACAATATGGAGAGCACCGGATACCAGGGTGGTTCGATACCTGCATGTGTGCCACCAACTAGGCAAGGCATTGGATGCCCATGAAGCCATCGTCGACAATCTGTTGATTAAAGACCAAGTGTTGTCGGGAAGTGCTGAGGTTCTGTTGGAGCTGTTGCTTCTCTAGAATGGCAACAACGGTTTACGTGATACGGACAACCAACAACAACCTTCTGCTGCAATGCTCCTCATGTACTTGCTACTACATAACTTTTCCTAGAGGGAGAAGGAGGCTGTTTTGCTAGCTTCTGTGGGTGATGAAGGAGGGGGGGGCTGGCATTGAACCAAAGGATCTAAGTCTGCTTGGGTCCTCTTTACTCTCCTCTTCTGTAGGAACCTGTTGCTCTGCTCAAGCATCTGAATGTGCAGCTTTAATAGGGACTCCTGCTCTGCCCAGCTCTTCGACTCAAGACCAAAATGTAGCTTAGCTACTCTGATTTTGTCCTTGCATCATCCCAGTTGCATTGGAGGGCCATAATCTACTCTTGCAGGGGCCCAAGCCAAGGGGACTCTGCCCCTTTTGCCATGGGCAGCGGATCAATCAACATGGGGGCTTTTTCCTTTGCAAGGGACAAGGTTGCCTGCTTCTAGCTATTGGCATCTAGGGTAGGCTTAGCATCTTGAACCTGGGCGGAGGGTTGCATGTTTGGCCCGATGATTGCAATCTGCCCCTATAGATGGCGGGCAAAAGTGCCAACCGCATTTGCACCTGGCTTCAGTTTATCTTGGTGGAGGACTACCAGCTGTTTGCAGCTGGGTGCCAGGATGAGCTGCAAGTGAGCACTGTGCTAGGATGAGCTGCAAGTGATCGCTGTGCTACTTCCACTGCTCTTCTGTAACAAGAATGCAGAGCTCTGTCAGCGTATTGGCATCCATGTAGACTACTTTTTCAGTCGGGTTCTGGACAGTGCGGAGCTGCATATCCCAGAGAAGGGCTCGAGCTGTTGTCTTTGCATGCTGCTTGTGTAGGCTCTCTAACATGCAGACATGCTCCTCCTGGCCTGCTGTTGGATGTGCGTCAGGATTTCAACCTCCTGTGACAGATGGGAGACCTTGGTCATGAACTCCGCCATCTCCTATTTGTCCTACCTTAGCCTGTTGTTCGTCCACGCTAACTCCTAGAGAACCCACTCTGCCTAGTCGATGGCAAGGTATCAGTGAGGTACTCGGTGCAACGGTGAGCCAGCTCAACATTTTCGGGTGAGGATAGATGTGGAAACTCGCCTAGAATGGCCAACTGGATGAGAGGCACTGTGATGGACAGCTTTGATTGCGCCTCCTGGTATATGTCTGGCCTTGAAGGCTTTTTGGCAGTGGTGGCAGACATCTTGGTGATAGGGCCTTGTTGATGGAGTTGTTGCACCCAAGGATCGACCCATGGTGGTCTTCATAGCCGCGAGCATCAGGGGAGGGGGAATAGACACAGAGGCAGTGGGCAAGGACAGAGTTTTCTAAGAAATAGACGAAGGAATAGCCAGTTGGGAGGAGAGAGCCAAGGCAGTCAAATAGGAGGGAGGGGTGCCAGCATGGTCGGGCTCGTGAGGGAGTTGAGGGAGGCACATCAGAGAAAGTGACCATTTTGATGCCAATGGACAAGGGGAAGGAGGTGATTGGCTCGAAGTCATCATCAGTAGAGAACTCGAAGCCGGGGGACTCATTGGATCTCTTGTCCTCAAGCTCGATGACTCTAGTGGTCTTTTTGGTGCACCTGGTCTTCTTCTCTAGTGTGCGCTTCAAGCGGTGCTTTGTAGCCTTGGAGGTCTCTGTTGGGTTGGCCTCCATTGTGTCGCCTATTGGTGGTACTGCAAAGGGGAACAAAATTGAGTAATCTAGTTGATGCGTCTATGAGCATTTGCTTGCTCTATGAGGTGTTTTACTTCGTTGAGGAAACACTTTCAAAATAGCCATGTTGATGCCATGCACTTCCCTTCTTCTGCCTACATCAACCACCCTATTGCAACAGTGGAGATATTAGCAGTTTTTGCTTGCAACCTAATCAATTCAAGAAAGAACCTAAAGTAGGCAATGAGACTAGGTTAGTGAGGTTGCTAAGGAGGTGCTCCTAGGCATATTTCTTGCCAAACAGAGACTCCATATCATTGGGCTTGGGACTAGGATAGTGAATTTCACCATCTTGAGGGAGACGAAGCGTTGGGGCAACCAACTTCATAATGAGCATGTATTCTCAAGAGGTAACACAAATTATCTTTCCTTGTTGTAGCTATGCCGTGATGATATCGGTATTGCTTTGAACGGGGATTGTGCTCTAGGGCAGGCTCGTTGCATCCGTTAGTCGGGTTGCTCTTAGCCATTCCTCTTCGTGGGGTACTACAGCATCGAAGGTCAACAACTTAGTGTAAACCACCATGGTGGGAGCTAGAGGGTTCTGAGGTAGAGTGCAAGAGAGTGCAAAGAGCAAGAATAGTAGAGTCATAGTGAGCAGATTTACAAGTGATGAAGGGAATGAGCAACGTGGAGGAAGAATAGGCATGCAATGGCACGGAGGCACTCGCATGCATGCAGAGTGATGATGGCCTTTGGGAGGCAGCACCCCTTGTACTGCAGTTAAGTTCATGTTGGGGCTCTCCTTGTCTCACTGATGAGTCCGCATTCGGCCATATCAAATCCACATGTGTAGACATTACTATCGGTGGATTTTTTTATTTCTTAAGGAAGACATATGGCGACATGTGGCCAAAGTAAGGCCCTGTCTGGATCGGGCAAAACAGCAATACCGCATCCTTTTCTTTGAAGATCCAGTTCTTCACATGGCAATCGACCCATTTCTTTTGACAGTGCTACACTAAATCGATAATGTGTGCCACAACAAATTTGGTCTCACCGAGCTGTTGCAGCTAGTCCATGCGGTGTGTGAGCAATTCCAACTGCTATGTGATCGTGATCTGGGGACTTGGCACCAAATACTCCATAGGCACCACTGCTTCAATTCCATACACCATTTTGAAAGGGTGAGGCCGGTTGCTACCTTATAAGCTATCCAGAAAGCCCATAAGATGGAATACATCTTTTGGTCCCAATTGTTGTGGTTTCATTAACGATTTTCTTTAGGACCTTTGTCATCATCTTGTTAGACGACTTTGCTAGGCCATTTTCTTGTGCATTATAGATGATGGGAAGCTTATGGATAATCATATGGTGCCTTGTCATCTTCTCTATCATGTCATTAATGCAGTGGCCACCTTGGTCACTAACATCTCAACTGGATAGCGAAACCATGTGATGATCTGCTCGTAGATGAACTTTGCAGTTGAGGCAGTTGAATTGTCTTTCAAAGGCCGTCACTTGGTGCAATAGTCTGTTGCCATTAGGAAATATTTATTGTTAGACAGGTGGGCAGTTGGCTTGAACGGCCTATGAAATCAAGGCCCCACTTTTGGAATGGCTCTAAAGGGAGATCTGGGTTATGCAGCATGTGATCCCTCATGGTGGGTTGTCCCAACCTTTGGCATGCATCACATTACTTGGACTAGTTGTTGTTCATGCGATGGAGCAGAGTCTATGAAGGACCTTGTCGGTGGTACAAGGAGTCATGGATGATCTCAAAATTTTGGCACCGTAGAGCAAGTCACTTGTGCCTATCTCGAGACAGGTGATGACCTGGCACGACGGTTGATAGGAATTGGTACATGTCATCATACCCAATGGATATGAAGAGCGAGATGTTGTCTTGCACTTCTTCTTGGTCCTGCACCAGCAATTGTGCTTTGTTTGGCACATTGGTTGGTGTGCATCCCTTGAATGTTGCTATCTCAAATAGGTTTGCACCTAGAAAGTCATCTATAAAGAGGTAAAGGTTCTTGTTGCCATCTGATCGGGACCACTAATTGACCATCATGTGCGAACTACTAGCGTATGAATAATAGTGAAGTCAAACTCTTGAAGTAACAACATCCAACGAGCAAGATTACCTGTAGTTGATTAAATAATTCATTCCAAGTGCCTCCTCCTCCATCATTGGATAATTCTTTTTGGGCTTTGATAGTCGACGGCTTGCATAGTAAACTAGATGGTACCAATTCTTTATCCTTTTCTGTATTAATACTGCACTAATTGCTATGTCGAAGGCCTCGACAAAGACATGGAAGGGAAGCTTCCAATCAGGCCGTTTGACGACCGAGATTTGGCCAGCATTAGTTTGAGAAATCAAAAATTCTGGTTGCAATTGTGCATCCATATGAGTGGCTTCATGTTGAGAAGTGCACTGAGAGGGGTAGCCACATTAGCAAGGTATCGGGGAGCATGCAGTTATGCCACCAAGCTTGGCCAAGAAAGCAGGCTAATTGCTTGCTAGTCATGGGTCAATCCTCATTGCACTCAACTTTATCTGGATCCAAGGAAATGCCATCTTTTGAGATGATATGGCCAAGCAAGCGTCCGTTGTTGACCATGAAGGCACTTCACCAAGTTGAGGGCTAGCTGTGCAACGCGACATTTGGTAAGGCACAGTCAGAGGTGGCCGTTATGCAGGCTCTGCTCTTTGAAGATGCTGAATTTGTCTAACAAGATTTGCATGAAAGAATTGAGATACTCATTGAGCACTTCTTTGGAATGCCATTGGTGGATTTTTGGGGCCAAACGTCATTACATTAGAGGTAAAGACCTCCCCTTTAATGATGAATGCTGGTTCTTCTTTGGCCCTTTAGACCTGATTAGACCCCCTCTATACCCGGCGAGGGATGAGTACATTTTGTGCCCAACGACATTGTCCAATATGGAATCCATGAAAGGGAGAGAGAATGGATCGGTCACAATTGTGGCGTTAAGCTCGTGGTAATCCACACAAACCGACAACTCATTGTTCTACTTGGGTATAATTACAATCAAGGAGATCTAGGTCTCAACTATCAATGGGGTATATGAAAACCACTTGTAGTAGATTATCAATCTCTTCCTTGATCCGTTTTGCATAGTTCGGGTTCATTTGGTAACGATGTTGCCAGATCAATTTACCATCATCCTCAAGGACAATCCTGTGCTGATAAAATTGAGGGTTTATACCATTTATATCCATATATCTCCATGCAAAGACGTCAACAAATATCCTGAGGAGGTCTTTCAGTTTTGTCTAGAACTCAGGGTTGAGCCAGGTGATGACATGGACCATCCATGGGTCATTCTCGGTGCCAAGGTTAAGGTCCGTTAGTGCATCCTCACCCTTTGAGAGTGTTGTAATTCCCTCTTAAAATCATGTTCTACTTGAATGATGTTCAAGATATCACTTAGGGTATGTTTGACTGCTTCAAGTAATGGGGATTCGGATCATCCTCAACTGGCAGGTCATCGTCTAGCAGTGGCAATCTTTCCTGAGGGAAGTGGTACTTGTTGAGTATGAAAAGTACATCCACCTCGAGGAAAATAACAATGTTGTGGTTGTTCCACCATAATCAGAACATTGTAGAGAAGGCCTATCGGTTGTGCATGCCCTTGATCCACCATCCTAACTGCAAGCAGTGCTAGCTCCCACCATCCTAAGAATCCAAGACGCCGACACATATCATCTGATATTATGTTGACTTCTGAACCGCCATCGAGTAATGAGCCCAAAATCGCTTGGCCCTTCAGTGTCATTATAACCACAGTAATATTTTCATCACAAATTGGTGCTTTTGCCTACAATTCTGACTTGGCAATACACACCATTGGACTAGTTTCGGACTTGTGACACACACAGGTTGGACTGGTACTACTGGTAGAACTGGAACACTGAGCTGGTGATAGAGCTACTGGCGAAAGGTCAACACTAGATCCAATAGTTGCTTCACTAACATATTGATCTATAACTCCTTCAACGCACTCCAAATGTCAAACTCAACCTCATAAGGCACTTGTCCACCCATACCAGGACTTTCTACCACTTTCTAGGGCACACTCAACTCGATTTGGGGGAGTTCCTCCTACTCTTTAGGAATTATTTTCAATGGAGCCTTTATACCAGGCATCGGACCAACTAAAGTTTATAAATCTTGCACCCACTCTATCACTATGTCAAGAAAATTTGCTTGATCCTCCCAATTAATTGGCTCTTGTTCTTCTTATCTAGTTAGCCAGGTGGCAATTGCGAGACCTGACAGAATCTTCATCACCTATGTTACCACATTGGCGGTGGCACCACTATCAATAGTTGCAATCTCTGGCTTGTCTAGAGCAAAAATTTGTACATTTTAGATTTGAGGTGTCACAAGCATAGGTACAACAAGGTTAGCATGCAACGCATCCATCTCGACCTTTGTTTCTTGAAACACTCATGCCCTCTCTTTTGATCGCCGAGCACATCATAGTAATAGAAATTTATTTAGCATGAAGGACCACAATCACGTCTTTGATGAGGGATATAGGGTCTGCCCTGAGCGGCTAGATCTGTGGCTAGGGCCATGGTTTCAATTGAGGCAACAGCCATGGCTTGGACAAGAATCGCCATGGGCATGGGTGGTGTGCGGCGAGCATTGTATCTACAGGCATCGATGGTGTGAGATGATGTTTGGCACATGGCACACCATAGCTAATTAAGGTTGCATTCCTCTAGTCCATGGCCAATGGGACACCAAACACTGCGATATAGACGTGGAGGCTTTAGTGCCATCTTTAAGCAAGAAGGTGGTAGCGAGGCCACGATCTATGGCTGATGTGTCAAGTTTATTGGTCACTCTCCTACACTCATGATGTTCATAAGCTTTCTCATCTATGCTACTACCATCAAAGTCTATGTTACTACTGGCTTCCTCATAGTCCAAGGAATCGACAAATTCTCGAGAGCGATGCAGTTCATGATTTCTATAACGTGTTTCTTGCGTGAACATGTACCACAAGGGAACTAAAACAATATGGTCACCGAAGTGTTAAGGATGTTTATGCTACATTAATTAGTTGTATCGATACAACGTTTCACATACATAGGCATGAGCCAAAAATAAGGCAAATGGGTTGGGCGGTTTAACAATACACATTCAAGTCGAGTTACTTAATCAAACACAATGATAAAATACTAAAAAGAAATATAGTTAAACACAGAGACAAGGTTGGAAGCCAGAAATAGAAATGAGGAATAAAGAGCTTAAATTTCCCCATGAAGTGGGTCTAATTGAGTAAAGTCACTTGTATTTAAAAATTTTGGAATCAATAACTTACAAAGAACATGTGAGGAGTTCCATATGAGGAGGACATGTGGTAGCCCAAAGGCTAGTTGCACTCCCTCTAGGTGCTATAGCCCACCTCTTAGGTAGCCTTGGGTAGTGAGGGTTTTGCACTTGCTGAGGATTTTGCCAGCCTCTTTAGCAACCCCTCCTATCTTTCTGATCAGCCCCCTTATCCTTCACTCCGCCCCCCTCCCCCCCCCTTTTTTTGATAGCCCGTGCGCTAGCAGGTTTGCACCTCAATTAGTGGAGGTAGTTCTCCTTCTTTTCCTCTTTCTTTTCTTCTTTCCTTCTCGCTCTAGTAGTGGTGGTTCTTTGTTTATCTTGGAGAGGACTTTCTTGAAGAGACCTTGGTTTGGTCAAAGGGGCTCTCATGGTAGCACTCTCAAATCTCATGGCCGTTAAGGTCCTCCTCTCACCAGAAGATAAGAAATAGGTTCAAAAAGTAGTTCAATCACTATAAGATAGAGCAGTGGGCAGGTAGGATCGTGGGTCTCACTCATACGAGGCAACATGTATGCAGCTGGATCCAGGAAATCTTAGCACTTGAAGGTGACCACATTTAGGATGTCACCATCTATGGCAAGGGAGTCTTTCTTCTGTGGTTGCACTCATCAAAGATGATTTCCACCCTTGTGGAGTAGAGCCCAATCTACCTCAATTTGCACATAGTGTATCTTGCCCCATGGTACCATGGATTCCTGATGAAGGAACCTTGGTCCCTGGTGATGCTCCACTTCCCAAGGCTCCTGAGAGAGTACCAAGACATCTTCTCATCCATAGGTCAAGCTTTTAGCATGGTGTTGGAGTCACCACCAAATACAACAGTGGATGACGAGATCCCCAAACTTCAACTATTGGGGGAGATATTGGAGTCTCTCTCGGAGGAGATCTACCTCGATACACTAGATGGGGGGAGCGGGTGGGGATATGAGGTCTACTAGACTAGTGCCTTGGATGTTGTCTGATGGGACATGTGGTAAGGGATTGCCCCAAAGGCTAGAGATGGGTCCCTCCCACTCCCCCACAGGTGTACCTGAGACAATAGAGTGTGCCATAGACAAAGAGACCTCAATAGACACATAGACAATAGCACCTACGGCATCAGCAGAAGCAAGAGTTCAAACCCCTAAGGTTGGGCCATCCAATGGGAGGTGGCACAAAGTCAGAAAGAAAAAGAAAACGCAAAGCAAGCAGGGAGAGTGTAATCACAGGAGGAAAGAAAAGGCTAAGGAGAAGTGTTGTTCAGAGAGTGACCCAAATTCCTAGGCTCAGAGAGAGCAACCAAGGAGTGCCCCCTCTGTAGTACAACCCTAGACACTAGAGGATGAGGACTTGTTCAACTTGTTAGATGATCCTGAGGTGGTGGCAGCACGTGGCATGCACCCTCAAGCTCAACACTAGGATGCATGACCCCCCTGAGGTTCTAGTGTCAATTTCTCCTCCTACTCGACCTCCCCTCCCTTGGAACAGGGGTCTAGGGATCGTAGCCATCGGTTCAACCTAGGAGCACTAGAGATGCAATGGATCCAGTGCTAGGCTCTTTCTTGACTGACCCCCCTCCTCTACCAATCCTCCTCTCCCCCACCTACCCCTTTTTCCCACCTCCCCCTCACCCTCCTCCCCCTGCCACCTATGTTGCCTGCTATAGCGACAATTACCACTTGCCCCCATCCCCCCACCCACAGGATCCAAGACTACATCCTAAGTGGCCCCTACCCATGGATTTTTGGAGGCTAGGACCCTCGAATTATCTAGATGTTCTTGATGCATACCCCTTGACTTTGGAGATGACCATGTTGATTTTATAGCCCCTCAAAGGGGGTTCCATAGGTGTGATTGGCTCCAGTACCCTTCCTTTCAAGGGGCTTCACTTTGCCTTGATTGGACAGGAGCAATGGACCCCAACTTTGTTCAATTTCATGATGAGCATGCAAATCTACCGCATGATGGAGCGATGGATGGGCCCATAGGGATTGACCGGTGGCTCGACTATGGTGATATGAATATCTATGAGCTTAGCTACTCTCCAGCATGGCCATACCAGTGGTTGTGATCCACCCAGCCCTAGAGGTAGATAGAAATATTAAATTACACGACGTAGCGGAACAAAAATTGAACAAAGAATAGAGAGCACACAGCAAACTAGAGACGAACAAAATTTTTCCTTCAATACTGATGTAGTATAGATGATGGCTCTGTCCACCCGTGCACTCCCATAGTGGAGCTTAGATGGCGATCTAGACAGATATTAGGTGAAGAGCTACTAGCTGGAAGATCTGATCTGATCTGATACAATGGACTAGGAAGGTCACCTCTTTATAGCTATGAGGGTGGTAGCCGGATCAACATACTTAGTGGAGCCGACCAATCAACCTAGTCGGTGGAGCCAACTAGTCAACCTAGTCGATGGAACCGACTAGTCATCCATAGAATATTCAAGGAATATTCCCTATACCTTCGCCTCAGTGAGAGCAAGGGGCTCCCATACAATCAAGACAATGTGCCTCGTTGTGCTACCAACTTACCTACCCTACCTAGCCCATAGGCTAGACTCACATAGATCACCTTTCTACCAGAAATGGTCTCATTGATAAACCTCATCTGACATGCAAGTCAGGATCCATCCAGTGTCAGTGTCATTCAAACCACTGTGTCTAAAGCAAGTTCCACTGGTAGTGGTATTTAAAGTTTGACAAGTTTATAATAGAACAAGCTTTTAGAAAAGTTTGTATGGTTTAAAGCAAGCTCTAAGGTAGTGGTATTCAAAGTTTGACAAGTTTATAATAGAACAAGATTTTAGTAGGTGCCATTCAGACCATTGTATTTATTCTCAGAAAGTAGACAATGGCGAATACATGATCTTGTTATTGTATGTTGATGAGATGCTTATTATAGGATCTAACATGTAGGATATATATGTGCTCAAGAGAAAGAGGAGAGTAGAGGGGGGGGGAGAGAGAGAGAGAGAGAGAGAGAGAGAGAGAGAGAGAGAGAGAGAAAGAGAGGGAGAGAAAGAGGAGAGTGTAGTTGCAAGCCCTCAAACCATTTGGGTTCCCGAGCATGCCAGCTCCTCTGATCCCCCCTTACCTCCAGGCCAAAGGGACTCCTATTTCTTGCATTCTCTTCCATAATCCTCCTCTTGGAACTATGTCAAATGCTTTCTGGGCTCACACATGGCTTTTGCTCATATGGGGGCCTTACAACTTGAGCACATTGGACCACTGGTGGTTACCAGAAGGGTGGGGCATTGAGCAAATCTAACAATAACACACCTGACATACTAGTCTCCTCACCAGTGTGTTGACAAACCCTAGGGTAGATGTGTCTTTCATGGTGCAGTGGGCACGAAAGGGTGGCATTGAGCCAATCATGCCCCTGGTGCATAGGCGTATAGACATAAACTACTCCTTGTCCACTCCCCCCCCCTCGAAGTCATAGAAGTTTGATGCAGTGGTGTAGGATCCCATGCATAATTAAGCCTTTTCACTCTCTCCTCTTGCCCATGAGTTAGACCATGGTGAGCTGGAACATGCACGGACATCATGATCATGCATGAAGTCAGCCACCGCATAAACACTTGCTTCTTCATCTAGACTTATAGAGGGCAGTGGTATGATGACCTCTAGACTTCCTCTTGGTTCAAGAGCACATGTTCTCAGTGAGAAATATAAGCTATTACCATCACTTGCTTCCAAGGAGAGGCCTAGAGAAGTGGTCTCCCATAATTAGCCACAGTAGGGGGATTTGCATCTCGACGCCTCAGGCAATGTCTTCTGAGTTTTTCAAGCAAGGAGAGTTGATTCTAGGCATGGGTGATTCCAGGATTAGCATCTTAAATGTGCATGCACCAGCTTTTAGTCAACACTAGCCAGCTTTTTGGTGATGCTTGGCAAAGAGCCTCCCAAATGTTGACTCTTGGAATATTGGGGGCGACTTCAGCAATCTAGAGTTTGCAGAAGATAAGCAAGAAGGAGACTCGTATATAGATATGCCAACCGTAGAAAAGAACACCTGGGAGCAGTTTATATTTATGATCAGTGGAAGGGACCCATGGAGAGAGGTGAAGTTTAGTAGGATCAAGCAGCCTTCACTTGTCCTTTAGACAGCAGAGACATGATGACCTATTGGAGAGCATGGATAGGTTCTATGCTGGAGGTTGGGCGATGCATAGAGGAGGCTCCACAAGGATTCTAGTAGGTACTCAAGACGAGGAGGTGCAGCAAGTAGTTGTAGAGATTTGGCAATAGCCAATTGAGGAGCCTAGTGAGGGATGCACCTCTTGGGTGGCAGAGGTGAGAGGTGATACAGAGGTGTAGTATTGAGTTGTAGTCCCAAGCACTCACAAGAGGATCCATGTCCTTCAAGAGCAGGTGAGAGCCTTATGCAATGAGATCTTTCTTCCATTAAGTGACCTAGATCCTAGTTCTCAATGGCTCAGTGTGACAGATACAAGAGTGTGAGGTTGAGATCATGCATTATGTCAAGGGGCCTCCACAATCTCTCTTCACCTATAACACCTAGCCATGTCACTATTGTTGAGATCCCACATTACTTCACATACCGCCTTTCTGAAGTTAGCCTTCATAATGTGGGGGTCAACAAATTTCTAGAACTTTCAAATCTCTTAATTAGCGATCGTACTTGGCTTGAGTCTTTCCCATCTCACTAGGAGAGGGTGTGAATGCAAGTGACCTATGTGCTCTGTCGGTTGGTGTGGAAGAGCTCGCAATGTGGGTTGGGGTTGGGGTTGGGGTTGGGATTGGTCTTGGTCTTGGGGTGGAGGTGGGTGTTTCTCATGTCTATCTATTATCTCTTTCTATTATTCCTCCTCACGACATAGGATCTTTCTAATCTCCTCTTGTCACATGTCCTCCTCAATGAGAGGTCCCCTTTAGTAGGGAATGTTCTCTCACTTTTGCTTGAGTCTGATAGAGGGGGTGGGGTATCGATCCTCGTCTTGCTCAAGAACTTGCTATCTGCTTGGAATTGGATCCTTTCATATTGTTGTTTGGTTCTACACATGAATAGAAGGGGGACGGATTGAGAATAGAGTAGGTGGGAGAGGGTACAGAAGAAAGGGGCAAGTGGGATCGGATGTGGAAGTGGAGTGAACATGAAAGTGAGACTCAATTCCTTAATATCGGGCCCAAAGTGCTAATTTTCCCAAAAATCATGTTTACAAAATATATCAAAATTTAAAAATGTACATTAAATATCTTTGAACTAAAAACTTGTAATCAACATGCATAATCTCATTCTTCCTTTTGTATTATATGTATATTAAACTACATTCATAGCCTCTAGACTTAGTTTATTGTAGATTAGATCAATAAAGTTTTAAAACTTATGCGTGGGTGATGGAGAGGAGGTCTTATCGAAGAGCAACAAAGAAAAGAACACTGAGATTGTGGATGCTAACTCACCCAGACCAAGCTAAGCTCTTATTATATATGTATGGTACAAAGGGGTATATACTAGGCCATTGGCCTTTACCCCAAAAATGTCCCACTTAAAGGCCAATGCGCCTTAAGGGAGAAGATGGACATCCTAATGTCATCTGACACCCATCAATACTCTGCAATGTGCAAACCACTCTGAGGAAAGACTCTTTGTAAGAAGATCTGCAAGGTTCTCATCTATGTGAACCTTGACAAGCTGGATGCGATTGTTCTCAATCACCTCTCTAATGAAGTGATACTTCACATCAATATGCTTTGTCTTTGCATGGAATACAGGATTCTGTGCCAACTGGATGGCACTCTACCTGTCACAATGCAAAATTGGAACCTCTCCTGCAATGCTCAAGTCTCCCACTAGACGAGTAAGCCATATAGCTTCCTTGCATGCCTCAGTGGCTGCAACATACTCTGCCTCAGTGGTAGACAAAACCGTACATGGCTGCAAATGAGAGACCCATGAAACTGCACCTCCAATGAATAAGAAAACATATTATGTAGTAGACCTCCTGGTATATACATTCCCTGCAAAATCAGCATTTGCATATCCAACAACAAATGTGTCCTTCCTCCCAAAGAAAATGCACATGTTCTTTGTACCATTCAAGTATCTCATGATACCTTTCACTGCGTCCCAATGCTTCTTGCCAGGATTTGCCATATACAACTCCCACTGCAAATCTGGACGTGTAGCAACCATGGCATACATCAGGCTTCCTACTGTGGATACATAAGGTGTCTTTACCATGGTACCACTCCCTAGGAGCCTACTTTAGCCCATAAATACTTTTCTGAAGCTTGCATACCATCCATTGTTTGCCCTGCACAACAAACCCCTCTGGCTGCTGCATATAGATGTTCTCAAAAGATATCCATGTAGAAAAGCTATTTTTACATCCATTTGGACAAGCTCGATGTCCTCTCTGGCAACCAATGCAAGCACTATATGACACCAAAGTCAATACCCTTCTCCTGCTTAAAACCCTTGGCTACCAACCTTGCCTTATACTTAGGCAATGCATCTACTATAGACATCTTCAACATGTAAACCCATTTGCATGGCAATGCATGCTTTCCTTTGGGCAAATAAACCAAATCCCAAGTAGTATTCTTCATCAAAGAATCCATCTCTGACTGCATAGCCTTCTCCCACTTATGTTTGTCATTCCTAGACATAGCATCCTCAAAACATGAAGGCTCACCACAATCTGTCAACATGACATAATCCAGAGATGGAGCATATCTCTGTGGAGGTCGTGAGACTCTAGTGGAACATCTCCACACTTGCTCACCATGAGCATCTCACTGTCCCAACTGATTTTCCTGCATAACCTGAGGTTGTCCACCTAGATGTGGCTCTCCCACCTCATGATCTATGGGCTGTCCATGCCCTGCATCATGTGGAACAGGTTGTGCATGCCTCTCATATGGTGGTTGTCCATCCTCTTGAAACACCACTCTGCGTATCTCAACAGTTTTTTCTGGCTTCTTGTGCATCTTGTCCTCATTGGAGATAATATCATGGCTACATACTATCTTCCTGGCCTCTGAATCCACAATCGCTATCCCATCTCGCCTGAATCACCATATCCAAGAAAAATGCACTTCCTTGACTTTGGATCAAGCTTGTTGCGTTTTTCCTTAGGGATTTGAACATAAGCTTCACAGCCAAATACACGAAGATGCCCATAAGATGGTGGCTTGCCTAACCAAACCTCTTCTGGCACTTTCCCATCTAGTGCCTTGCTAGGCGATCTATTGATAAGATGTACTATTGTCTTGATAGACTCAGCCCAAAAGCCATGAGGTAGACCGGCATTAGAAAGCATGCTTATATTCCTTTCTTGAATAGTTCTATTCATCTTCTCAGCAACCCCATTTTGAGAAAGATTCTCAAGAGTAGTCAACTCCCGCTTGATGCCATGTAGCTCACAAAAATTCTTAAATGCATGAGAGGTATAATCTCCTCCATTATCAGTGTGCAAGCATTTGAGCTTCTTGCCCGACTGATTTTCAGCAAATGCTAAGAACTTTTGAAATGCATCAAAGACATCACTCTTCTTCCGAAGAGGATAGGCCCACACTTTCTGTGTAGCATCATCAATGAAAGTAGCAAAGTAAGAAGCTCCACCCAATGAGACAGTAGGCATGGGTCCACACACATCACTATGAACCAACTCCAATGGTTCAAGCCTCTTCTTGCCCAAAGATTTTTTATGTGAAGACCATGTTTGCTTCCCATACATGCAATGCTCACACATGCTAAAATCTGAAAAATTAAACACGGGAACATACTGCAAACCAAAAAGCATCTTCATTCCTGTCATGCTCATGTGTCCCAACCGACGATGCCACAAAGAGATGGATGGTTGCTCGGTCACGTTGATTACATTATCTCTTATGCCTTACACATGCATTGAGTACAACATTCCATGCTTGGAACCTCTAGCAATTACAAGTGACCCTTTGCTAATTTTCCATGTATTGTTGCCAAAAAACACATGATAGCCATCATCATCAAGCTGTCCCGTACTTATCAAGCTCTTTTTCAGATTTGGAACATGCATAACATTTTTTAGTACAAATATAGAACCATTAGGAAGAGACAAGTGGATATCTCCCACTCCAACAATGTCACATGGATAATCATTTCCAAGTCTCACGGTTCCTTTCCTTCCTGCAACATAAATGGTAAACCAGTCCCTATGTGGAGTGACATGGAAAGATGCTCCTGAGTCTAGTATCCAATTCTGTGACAATGCATCATCACTAGTCATAAGAAAAGCATGCTCAAACATAGAGGCATAAAGAATGTCACCCTCATCACTATTGTTACTTATGGCATTCACTTCCTCTATATTGACCGTGGATTTCTCTTCCTTCTTGGGCTGCACATTAGCTTTGCCTTTGCCTTTATCAAAAGCACTTCAAATCCTTTTTGGCATGGGATTTTCCTCTAAATTTGCTTCTAGACTGCTTGTATTTCTGTCGTGGCATTTCCCCTTGGAATATGACCTCTCTCTCACATTGAGACCACTTGAACTTTTAGTTCCAGCATTGTACGTTCTATTTACCTCCTCAGTGAGAAGGCTACTCTCAACATCACTACTTGTCAGCCTCCTCCACGGGCTGAATTGCTTATAGCAATCCTAAAGGTATCCCAACTTTCAGAAGGGTGACCAATAAGAACGTTGCCTTAACTTAGTCATCAAAGGCAATCTTCTAAGCTGAAAGTTGACTAAAATTTGTGTTAAACTCATTTAAATGGCTAGACATGAAAGTGTCACATGAAATTTATCTCCCACTCCAACAATGTCACATGGATAATCATTTCCAAGTTTCACGGTTCCTTTCCTTCCTGCATCATAAATGGTAAACCACTCCCTATGTGGAGTCACATGAAAGATGCTCCTGAGCCTAGTATCCAATTCTGTGACAATGCATCATCACTAGTCACAAGAAAAGCATGCTCAAACATAGAGGCATAAAGAATGTCACCCTCATCACTATTGTTACTTATGGCATTCACTTCCTCTATATTGATTGTGGATTTCTCTTCCTTCTTGGGCTGCACATTAGCTTTGCCTTTGCCTTTATCGTTCTTCCATTTGTAGCAATCCTTTTTGAAATGACCTTTCTTCCCACAATAGAAGCATTCCAAATCCTTTTTGGCATGGGCTTTTTCTCTAGATTTGCTTCTAGACTAACTTGTATTTTTGTCGTGGTATTTCCCTGTGGAATATGACCTCCCTCTCACATTGAGAGCACTTGAACTTTTAGTTCCAGCATTGTTCTTTCTATTTACCTCCTCAGTGAGAAGGCTACTCTCAACATCGCTGCTTGTCAGGCCTCCTGCACAAGCTAAATTGCTTATAGCAGTCCTAAAAGTGTCCCAACCTTCAGGAAGGGTGACCAATAAGAACATTGCCTTAACTGAGTCATCAAAGGAAATTTTCTGAGTTGAAAGTTGACTGAAAATTGTGTTAAACTCATTTAAATGGCTAGACATGGAAGTCTCTTCTTCCATGTGAAGATCTATGAGTTTCTTCAGCCAATACACTTGACAAGCGGCACTCTGCTTCTCATAAAGATCATGCAACTTTGTCCACACACCATAGGCACCACCTGCAGTATCTTTCACATTGAAATACACCAATTTTGAAAGTGTGAGCATGATCGTGGAGCGTGCAAGCTCATCCAATTCCTTCCACTCTTCATCATCTTTCCAATCCTCTGGTTTTATCCCTTTGCATTTTATAGGCTTTACTTGCTTCTTCTGCACCGAAACATTGTAGATTTGCTCCTTCCAATAGAAGAAGTTTGTGCCATCCAACTTCTCAATGTTAAACAATGCATTCTCTGATGTCGAAGCCATCACAATGGATGACAGAATAACCAAGATACACTGCACCAATGTACCAAACTCAAGCCAAAAAAATATCAACTGCAATGACAACAGCCACACTGTCGCTGTCATAAATACATGTTCTGCTGTAAGTGACCTCAGGGCATCCCAAAACTAGCCAATAGCTTTTGTACGGTAGCTCCGATGCAAATAGTGCAAACAGAAGAAATGTAGCTTGTAGAAAACTCTACAACTTCTCAGTTTACAGCAAGTCCAAATTCCTTACTTATTTCCTTACATCTGCTGTTGGAAACCACCACCTACAAACTTTTACTACTGTAATAACAGTCTGCAACAATTTTGGCCTGTTTTGAATTGTCAATATCTTTCCAACCGTATCTTGGTTGCCTTGCTGTAAACACAAAGTTGTAGAAAACTAATAGATCTACAAACTTCTAGTTTACTGCAAGTCAAAATTCATTATAGATTTTTTGATATTCACTGCTGAAGGCAGGCCCCTACTCACTTTTTCTAGCTGCTGTCATAAATTGTCAAAACTGCAAATCATGGCCATACCAGGCATCATAACTTTTTCTCTAAATCTTGAATTGAAATGCTTTCAAGAACAAGGTTGTAGATTGTCCAGAAAACTAAAACTTCTTAGTTCAACTCAGAAGACAATTCCTCATGGATTCTCTGATATTCACTGTACATTACCACTCACTTTTTTGAAACACTAGGGTTGCATCTGCTCTTATTGCAATGCACATTACCACCATTGAACCAATTGAACCACCAGGTTCATCTTAGTTCTATCACCCCAATGTGTTGCTCTACTATACGCATAATGTGCTTGCCAATGAGACCTTACCATGCCCTAAGTGGACCACATTCCAATGTTTCCATAATGTCATACATTGTATGGTGCATGAGGATATAAAATGTATTGCCAAAGAACAAAACAAATTAGCAAGTAGGTAACCACACAATATACACATCTCAATATTCAAATTAGAGATTACCATGTATTGTGTAAAATAATTCTTCCCCAAGCGATCTCCATATTAATGCAAAAGTCATTCGCAGCATTGATGAGACTCTCCAAAATCGCCTTCATTGAACCTTTTCTTTTGTACCATGGTACCAAGCTATCAATAGCTAACTAGAATCAAGTGTTTCCAAACAACTTTGTCCCCTTTCCCCTCATTTAATACAAGTATTGTGTAACTTTTACCATAGATTAAACTCATCAACATGCTTAAGCATGTCATCCTTTCTCGTTGCAAAAATTCCATGCATGAATAATGTACAGGTGCACTAATTCTCAATTATTATAACAATAGCGTGAAGGGCACAAGCGTGTATACTCTCAAGGGAGCTTCAAGAGTCACACTCCAAGTTGGATCTTTCCCTAGAACATCATGATCTAGTGCCTCAGTTTGATTGATCTCTGTAAATTTACAAGGTTATTGCATTTTTCTCTTTTTACCTGCCCCTTGTGATACACTCTTTTTGCATGCACAATGGTCAAGGATGGTTTGTATTTTTTCCTTGTGATACATTATACATACATTTAAAAGTCCTAAGATAAACAACTAGATGCCACTCTATGCGGTAGGATCCATGGCCTTCAACATTAAGTAGCTCACCATTGTTAATCAAACACATTTGGAATATCAGTTTGGTCAAATATCACTTCAAAATTGAATGTGACTATTTTAGCACATGTAGAACCTAGTCACATTTCATTTCAAAATATTTTCCATTGTCAAATTCTAACTCTAATATTCCATATTACCTCAATTGCAACCCGCCACCAAATCCCTTATTCTATTTACACATTGAACTACCTTGCAAGGTTAATTCCAAGGTCCAGGACTTTATTCATTAACGAGGAACTGACTCTTTTTTATTTTTGACTTTTGACCACCTCAATTTTATCAAGTTTTAGAACAATCTTCAATTGACCATTGCACTCTACCATAGGGATATCATAAAACTTGACCATAGATTGCACAACTCTTTGAACATTCATCACAAAGTTGTTACTAACTATGAGTTCTAGCTATTCTCTCCAACCTTTCCTTTCATAGGTTATTGTACTACATGCATGCTAAGGCTTGCTAAGTAAATCAAGTATTATGCCCAAATTGAGAGCATACAAAGCTTTATCGCCATCAATGGATTTTGGAAGCAGGGCCTTAACTTCTGCTCCCATAGAAATCTTGCATTTTTTAAGCTCTAAAGATGGGCCCAATATGCCCTTGTGCTTAATCTTGCAGTATCACAAACTCCCTATGCATTAGTTCTATTGACTCTTGTTTCATAACTTTGTTCATTGATGCAGATGTTATCTTCGAATTTACACTTTTGGATTTTGGGATGTTGTTAGATAGTTCTAAAACAATCTTGCAAGCTCTCATCTAACCTTCCAGGGCCCACGTTTCTTGGATATTTCATCCATTGGATGCAATATAATCTTAGGAGGTCTTGGAGCCATCAGAGTATCTTTCAGGAATGTTTTCTTTTTTTAATAATTTCCAAATCTCATCATTCAGAGGTGTGTTTTGCATCTATAAGTGAGTTGCATATACAGTACTCTCTGCTAGTTAAGCATCTAATATTTGAATTTTTAGTTGTAATTCTTGATTTTCCTTCTCTATGCCAACGTGCCGTGTTTCTTTCTCAACCATTTGAACACTTGTAGCTTGCATAGATGATACCAAACCTTGATCCAAGCGTCTAGCATTACAATCCTTCTATCTATTTCATGAAGCAAAAATTACTATTGGGTGTGAAGACTACTTGTTCCATGCGCATTTAACCTTTGATTATGTTCTCACCCCTACATAAAAACTTCATAAATCTCATCAATTCATGGAATTGTAGGCTTGATAAGAATGTGGATCTACTGGATATATCTTCCAATCTAACCACAAATCCATATGTATTTCTTCTTCATTTGGAAGGATTCATTTCTCTTTAGAAAATGGTGCATTCTCTGTGAGAATGGATGTCTACCTTTTTCTTACTCCTTTTTCTTACTCCTAAGGACCTCCATGGTTTCATACACTTTTTGCCTAATATAACATAATGTTGACATCAGCAACAAACAACATACAAACTTGGCATGTTCCACAATAGTATGAATTAAGAAAAAATTGAAACCCAATTACATACAAAATCTAATGATTGAAATCTACCCATTTAATAACACATATACTTTGCAACAATTTATGGAAGTGTTAATAGAAATAAAAATTAAAATAGCTCTTAATTATCTAATGATGGTTATCCAAATCAAGCATGCTAAAAGAAAATATAAATGCCAATAACTTCAATACATATAACATGTTAAAATGAAAATGATAGCAAACAAAACTAGTACCATATACAAAGACCACATAAATAAAATGAACTTGCATTTAAAAAATTTAGTAGCACACTAGACATAGTAAATAAAATCACAACACCACATATTACATTAAAAACCACAAATATTATTAAACTATTGAATCTAAAATAAATCAAAATTTAAAACAAACTATTGAATCTAAAACTTTAAAACAAATTATCTGATGTGGTATCCAACATGTTAAAACAAAATATAGATGTAGATGTCTATAACACCAACAAATATAACATGGTAAAATGACGACAAACAAAACTAATGTTACATACAAAGACAACACATAATTTAAAACAAAATATACTTGCATTTACAAAATTTAATAGCACACTTGACTTCGTAAATTACAATAAAACAAAAAAATTTACATTTAAAAACCATGAACATTGTTAAACTATTGATTCTAAAACCAATTAGAGTTTCTGAATGAACCATATTGGACTTCTTGGAAGAGGGACCTTTAAGGGGAAGATGTGATCCAACGACTTGTCCTCCTTAGTGGACCTTGTTGTGTTGCAAGCTGAAGTTAATGGAGTTTGCTCCAAAACAAATTAAATTCTTCCAAACATACTAAGAAGACTACAAATAGTAAGAGAATATGTGCTTGAAACTATCTCCTTGCTTTATAAAAGTTCAAAAGTGACTATGCTTTTATACTTATACGACCCTCCATAAAACTTCCTTGAAAACAAACAAAATTTCCAAATGTTTCCAAATAATATACCATAACTATACCCACAAACAATCACATTAAAGAAAACACATAAACACAAAGCTTAAAAAAACTTGCACTTAGAAAAATTAGTCATACTTGAGTTAATTAATTCCAATAAATACAACACAAGTTACATTTAAACTCAAAAACATTATTAAATTATTAAGTCCAAAACAAAATTAAAAACTTGCACTTGGAAAATTAGTCATACTTGAGTTAATTAATTCCAATAAATACAACACAAGTTACATTTAAACTCAAAAACATTATTAAATTATTGAGTCCAAAACAAAATTAGAATATATGAATGAAACATAACATATTCTTGAAGCCGGAACCTTCAAAGGTGACATGTGATCCATGTCTTGAGTGGGCTTTCTTGGGCTAAACTACATGGAGCTTACTACAAAACAGATTACATGCTCCCAAACATTTTCAAATCTATTTCAAGTACTTTTGTAGAAAACTACAGACAATAAGAGAGTGTGTATTTGAAACTATCTACTTGCTTGAAAGGGATATCCAAAGTGACTTGTTTATTATAGTTATAGTATTCTCCCTTGTTAGAAATCCTTTGTTTCCGATGAAGCCTCCAATGTTTCCAAGTCATGTACTAAAAGAAAGCAACACAACTATACAAGACAAATTACGAATTGAGTTTCTTCAAAGTTGCATCATAAAATTTTAGATCTCATCATTATCATTAACTTGCACTGTTCCAAAGGCTATCTCACCTCAATCTCCATGAAAGGTGCTTGGACAGATAACAAATCTTCATAAATGTTTTGAGATTGTGCTTCTCTAGAGGTAATAATAGGGCAAGTAATTGAATATGTGTCACTCTTGAGAGATGGATGAAAGAGGGATTGATTTTCATGTATAAGCAAGTATGATGCCTAAAACTCAATTCTCTCTCTTCCTTACTCAAAGAATCCTGTCCAATAGCTCCTTCCAAGTTCGAAACACCTTGCATCATTCATGGTTTATCCAACCACATTGATTGCATAATAGAGCTTTACTTTTTGTTTGCAACGATTGAAAATCAAAGAGAATCTTAGAAAGAGGGAAGAATTGGCAAGATTTGAAAGAGAATTTCCCAAAATGGAGCAAGAAGAAGGCAAGGTCCATCTTGCCCAAAATTCTTGAAGGTTTTGAAAGAAATCAAAATGAAATGATAGGGAAACACATGTAGCAAAGGGAAATTATGAAAGTTTGACATGAATGTCCATCCCATGATAGAGAGGACAAAGAAAGAAACTTCCTGCTCAAAAGAAATGAAGAGATTCAAAAATAGCGTTTGAGCAAGAAATATGTGACATGGCAATCAAAAGTGAGAGAGAAGAAAGAGAAAAATGTGAGAGTGAGAGAAGTGTGGTAATTGGATGGGAGGATTTTGGTTTCAAAACAAATGGTGCAAGTTTGGTTGAGAAACTTGGTTTACAAGTTTAGTCATAATTCAAAAAATGTGATGGGAGAATTGAGGCCACAAGTGGGGAGTCTGCATCAACCTTGGTCCATTGAATAAAGAAATATATAAGTCAAGCCACTACCAGTAATATACCACTCTCCACTAGCCAATATTATACTCAATTTTATTCACCTCATCCTTCCATGTCACCGGTTGAAGGGCTCTCTTACAAGGGCCCTTTTTTAGTCCAATGTGATGCCATTCAGCTAAAGAATGGACCATCCATGTTCCAATGCTTCATGATGGAAACCTTCCACGAATACATCAATGAATTATTAAGAAAATTCTTGGATGATTTTTCTATCTACACAACACAAAGCACAAACACTTAAAGCTCCAATAAAAAGTGTTCCAGATGTGTCAAAAGACCCAAATCTCCCTCAATCTCAAGCAAAGGCATCATATCTAAAAAGTAAAAGATTGATGCCATACAAGCAAGTTTTGTCATTTGTGGGATTCCTAAGCTTCTATAGGTGTTTCATCAAAAAATTCACTAGCAAGATGAAATAACCAAGCAACATCAAGCAATTCTAGTCATTTGTGGGATTCCCGAGCATAGTTAAGACCCCTACATCTAGTCATAAGGGAGAATATTATGTTTTAATGGAATGCAAACCGAGCTAGATCTTGCAAGAGATGGTACTAAATGCACTCATCCTCAAATATCAAGACTAGGACAAGATCTTTCATGCGCATGTAGATGCCTCTGGGATGGCGATTGGGTCCATTCTGGCTCATCCAAACAAGAACTGGGTTTCCCCGTCTTTCATGCAAGCAAAATGTTCTCAACGAAGGAGATGAATTATTCAACCACCGAAAGGGAGGCACTAGAGAAGTTCTGGCACTATCTTCTCGACAATCTGATTCATCTATGGACCACCAAGCATTGCTCTATTAAATCAACAATCCCATCATGACGCCAAGATTGATCAAATGGATGCTAAGAATTGCTCTATCTAATCAACAATCCCATCATGAAGCCAAGAAATTCAACTTCCGACAACTTATCTCACACCAAAGGCAAAAACCTTAATACGAGGACAAGCATGAAGAGGTCATGCGACACCTCCCCCTAGCCACATTCCCCAAAGATGCACCCATAGACGGACAATGAAGGATTGCACTCAAATCTTAGAAATATGCACTCATTGGCTAGCCACTTGTATAGAAAAGGGGTGGATATTATCCTTTGATGATTTATCTTTTTACACAAAAAGAGAAATCTCATGGATGAAGCTCACCAAGGAGTTACACGAGGGAACTTATCCACAAACATCATACTAAGAAAACTTCTTAGTGCAAGATTTTGGTGGATGTTGCAAGGCACTACAAGAAGTGTGAAGCATCCCAATGGGCAGGGAGGCCATTCAAAGTCCCAACACATCCAAGGGAAAACAAGTACATGGAGTGGTGGCCAATCATGTTGCCAAAGCAAAGGCCTCATGAGAACACACCTCAAGAAGCAAATCAAGGTTTTGGTATGAAAATATCATTTGCGAACTCAGATGCCCAATAGAATCATGTCGAACTAAGGAATCCACTTCATCAATTCAATGATTGAAATTATGAGTCAATTTTGATCCAACACAATATATCAACAAAATAGTAGCCAAGTGAATATTGGGAAGGCAAAGCAACAAATAGGGTGCTCAAAGGAATTATTTATAAAATTGTGAATGAACATCAAAAGGGTTGGGACCACAAGAGCCACACATCACTTTGGGCCTACCAAATAGCATTCAATGTCATGACGAAGCACACTCCATTCCACTTGGCACTCGATCTATATAAGCAATGGTACCAATGGAATTTATTCCGTCGAGCCTAAGGGTTGCCATTCAACATACGAATGGCCCAAAAGAAGCCCTACACAAAAGATTGGACAAATTGTCCAACATTGATGAATTGTGTCTTAAAGTAGCCTTGTTGCAAAATGTAACCTGGCGCAAGGGAAGGGCATCGGCATGGTTGCCATATCAAGAAAAGAGTCTTGATATGGCATGACTACCATCTCTAAGGAAAGAGAGCCCAAAGAAGGCATGCTTATACTTCTATGTAGGTGCTCCCCACGAGCACAATTTGTTGGGGTTATCCACAATGAGCAAACAAATGGGCACAATTTCCAAGGGCTGCTACAACCAATGATTAGAGGATATGCCAAGCCGAGCCCAAAATCATGCAACATGAAATGGCAACAGACTCGACAAAATAAGGGAATCTCTTGATGAAGAAGACATGAGTAAACGAAGCAACGAATTAGTAATTCGTAGGCAAATGTGGAAAAGAGCTCAAAGCTCCTCACTACTTAGGCTTTTTGAAATTTTGGCGCCTCTTTCTCATTCAAGCACTCGAGACCAAAGGTCTTTTGCCTCAACTGTGCCGAAACTCTCCTACCAAAGTTTCTTCTCACCGACATCTTGACAAATAACAATTTCTTTGCACCACTAGTTTTTCACACATTGCCAACCTAAGGCAATGCTAACAAAAGACATCACAATCTCAATAACAATTGCCCATCTTTTAAAAGATCCCCCATCAAAAGAAAGTACTTTAAAGCACTATAGATATCTCTCTTTTTTATTTATTTATTCTTATGTGCACATGGATGCATCATAGAATGAAATGCAATCCAATGGATTCATGAATGTCCCAAGAGGGAATGCAAGAATAGGAAGGAACTTCATGTGATACTATGTAAGTACGTAAGTACTATATTGTATTTATACTACACGAGAGAGAGAGAGAGAGAGAGAGAGAGAGAGAGAGAGAGAGAGGGAAGCATCTAGTTATGCTACATGTAGCATAGTGTTGTGTGTAGTTACCTAAAAATTCGTGGTGTGAAGGCGAGGCAAGGGGTGCAGGATGAATTGTGGATGGCATGCAATGCCATTCCATACCATAATGTGAGATTGATAGATGTGTGGATTCATGATATACACATACACATGAATGAAGCATGCATGTATGAGAAATTAATCAATAAAGTATGTATACGAAGGTATTCCGGATGTCTCCACAAACATACATAATCCATCTATTCAATATTTGTGCGAGAAATTAATCAATAAAGTATGTATACGAAGGTCTCCACGGGCATACATAATCCATCTATTCAATATTCGTGCATGCATCACAGGACCAGAAACAACATAAGTGGTACGTGCTATAAGAGCCCTTTAGTCTTTTTACTCCTCAAGCATTCGTTCGTACAACCCTACAGTATTCAACCCATCTAAGGAAATGGCAGAATCTGCCCACAATATAGCAGTATGCTGGGACACTGGGAAAGAAAGATACCTTGCTCGGCCTTCAATCACAACTCCCAATCATTATAGATACTCAGCAACGCCACAGCAACATAATTGAAATCAATGTGAGACAAGAAACAAAAGAAATGGCTAAGAATTCAACCCTATCTGCAGAGATTTAGAAAGTTTTCAAGTGGGAATTCCCTATCACTCAATGGCTGTGATCATTTAATATTGCATACCTTAACCGACTTGTGGCAGTGTGGTATGCAGCTATGGTGGTTAAAGCTTTAATGAAGGGCCAAGTGTCATGCATGTAGGTGCATGCTCTTTCCCCACCTGCAAATGCACAGCCTTCACAACAACAAAATAAAAGGCTGAACCTCTTTATAACGTTTGTACCTAGTCAGCCAGGCCTTGAAGCACCCATAATGTAGGATATGAAACTAATCAAAATGTCGAACCCCGAAGGCCATCCTCTCTCCTCTAGGGGCATAAAACCATATGGAAAATGTAGCCTCTTGTACACTTTGTCCAGAAGAAACAATGCTCCTAACTGGGAAGGAGAATTTATTGCTACTTTAAATTCAGGCTTTAAGTACTTTCTGGAGTACATAAATCCTCACATGATGACTGCGCCCATACGATTGGAAATTGGAGAATTCAAAAAAAAATATTTCCATCGTTATTTTTAATACCGTAGCCAGTAGGTGCGGCGACGGAACCAATTATAATCTTGAAGATTTTGTGTTGGGCCCATGGCAGCAATAGCCACATCCTGTATGACAAACGCAATGCACCTTGTCAAACCAGAATGCAGTGGATTCCACATCTTAAAAAATGCAAATGTAAGATTATTAAGCACCGGCAGCACACCTTGTCGTATATAAAACGGTTGGCAACTCTCTTTACTGTAGAAGCATCTACTGCATCTATTCTTGCAAACATTTCAGACAGAGGCAACCTCCGACCATATGTGAGCAACTGCTTGCACAAAGAACACGTCTCATGTGAGTGATGTCTCTCTCATTTGTAAATCTGCCTTTTTATCTAATGTTCAAATTTGATTACTGAACACATCTCATGGCATGATTTATCAAGCGAGGCCCTATTTAAACTATACACATTTGAATTGAAAGGGGACCTATGCACCTGGCGTCCAATGTCTTCTGCAATCGCACTAGTACCATCCAAATGCAACAGCAAACAGGCTTTCAGCTGCACAAAGGAGCACAAACAGAAACTTGTCAGTTAAGACTGTACCAGCTGATTGGTAGTACATGAAAGTTTGAAGCACCAAAACAATTTACTACAACACACATTTCAGAACAAAATGTGAATTCCAAGACGAAATATCTGCAACACACTGAAATGCCTCACGGGGAGAATGTAATAGTGAAAAAACAGCCGAGGCCAAAGAACATATCTAGTTGGAATGAGGTGTAGTTTTCCGTAAACTAAAGAGGGATTGTTCATGAAAAGCATAAGCTTAAGATGGTCTCAAAGAGATCCATTGATGCCCATATTACAGCATACTAATTGCAACAGTATTTAAGAGTAATACTTAAGCAACAACAAGTCATTGCTAGCGAAAGCAAAGAGCTAAATTTTTTATTTAAAAATTGAAGACAAGATTGGCATTCACCCAAGCAATCAAGTCAATTCATTCTGGCAATTGCCGAGTGTTCTGTCCTCTCTCCATTTCTCTTGAAGTAATCCCTGTTTCGGTTTTTTTAAGAATAAGTTTAGAGGATACATCATAAGCGTTCTAAGAAAGCTCTGCATGTTACGGACATTTGAATCTGGTATATGCATCGTTCCTTCAAAATACTTACAGGTCTTTCCTTCTTCTGTTGTACACAGTTTAAGGAAGAGTATCGACATCATTCTCCTTGGCAAAACGATTACTTTGTAAAATTCAAACCATCTCTTTTGCTCAGGTTCAAGGTTTGATTTACAGGAGTGTACCGATCAGTCAAATGATTGTAGGGCACGAAGCGCTGTGAGTGACGCATCGCATAGTTCAATGCTGCCAAGTAAACAATGGTAAATTAAAAAAATTATTGACAATCTACATACTCACCTTAACTGATGTCAAATTCCCGATTTGATCCCTGTTGGGGTAAGTATGATCAAGGGCTTGCTCTATGGTGCATGTGTGCATCTAGGGGAGTCACGTGTGTGTTTGTGTGTGTTGTAAAGGCACATCAAGTGCTATGATGTGTCTACTGTGTGACCTAAGTGATGATGTAAGACAAAGGGAATCCCACTGATGTAAGGATTGATTCCCACTGATGTAGGGACTGATTGCCACTATGTAGGGAAGGTATTATCTTCTCCCCCTTTCTATAAGAGAGAGTCTTCTCTCTCACAATCATAATATAGAGATTTCGTTGTGTTCTCACACCTCTTGCAAGATGCATCTATTCTATCCTACAGGATCCTACAAATGGTATCAGAGCTTTATGTTCTAAATCTAGCCTAGCCTAGCATTAGATGCTATCTCAAGCATAAACTACAAGTTTCTTCATCTTCTCCATTTTCCTCCTCCTCCCCCAAATCTTTGAGAGCTCTGTTCTCTGCCTACAAACGACCATTGCCCAAACCCTTTGAGCTGCAAACTCCTCTTGTATGGGCGAACTTCCAGCTGCAAGCATTTGCTGAAATTTCGACTGTACGTGAAATGCCAACACTCACACTCCTCGACGAACATTCGCGCAATTCCGCCTCTGTACCTACCTATCTGCAAATTCCTCTGAGCCTGTGCTGGACGACACTGAGGGCAAGCTGCTGCTGAAATCTGAGCTCATTTGGACAACAGATGGAGGAGAAAATGACGAAAAACCAGTCGACTTTCAAGCTACTGACTATGGCGACCTGACACCATTGCGCCTCTCCTTGCTGGTAGCCCTTCTCTGGTATAAGGCCCTTCTTCCTGCATAAAAATCCCCTTGAATAGAGCTATGAGCTGTGAGAATTGCACCCTCCAAGTTCAGGCCTCTGTTTTGGACAGTTTTGACAATGTTATGACTTTGATGCTACATTAGATGCTACTTTAGCATTTCTGATGTTTTAAAGTGATGAATAGCTTCAGTACAACTATGGCTACAGCTTTGCTTTTAGTTGCTACACTTGGATTTGCTTGGAATGCTTTCATTTAGCCACCTCTATGAAGCATGCAAGTGAAAACATCATTTCCATTATGTTTTGTATTTTGGTTGCAAGCCTTTGCTATTCTAAATGCTTGTATTTTGAAGCTCTTCAACTCTTTCTAGCCTTGTAAGAGAGTAGACGCTGCCCATTCTGAGTTAGACCCTCTCATGGCTACCATCTTGAATATGGATAAGTTCAATGGTAAAGGCTTTCACACATGGCACATGAAGATTAAGTTTGCATTGATGAGGGAAAACCTCTGGGGGCTTGTCAAACCTACTTCAACTACTTCAACAGCCTCTAATGCTGGAGAATCCTCAGCTCCGACACATCCGGCAAGAGATCCTACTAGAGAGGAGAAAGCCTATGGCATCATTGCTCTTGGCTTAGGAGATGACTATATTCATCGCATTTCTGATTTAGAGTCTCCTTCTGAAGCTTGGCAGAAGCTTGACATTATTTTTTGTGCTAGCTCTCACATCTCAAAATTGTCACTTAAGATTGCTTTCTTTGAATTAAAGATGGCTAGTGGCACTCCTTTGGCTGCCCATGTCAATTATATGCGGAGTCTCATGACTCAACTTGCTTCTATCAACTCTCCAATCACTACAGATGATGCAATGGCAGTATTGCTCAAAAGTATGCCTGAAGATTATGATCATGTTGTTACCACTCTGAAAAATCTTCCTAATCCTACTCTTGAAGGTCTTATTACTGCTCTTCAAGAAGAAGAAAGACACATGGAACTCCGGAAAGACAATGACATAGCCTACCAGAGAGGCAATGGCACAGCCTATGCCTCTCTGAAAAGTATTGTAGAGCCAAAAAGGAAGAAGCTACAAAGTTGAAAACAGCCAATCTACTTTCATTTGATGAGTCTCCACATGATGAAGACTATGCTTTTTAGGCACTTTGTCTTTTTTGTTTATCATCACTTGGTCAAAATTTTGAGAGCCTGGAGTAGTACTCCAAAAAGAATATGTTATGTAAATCACCTATGTTCACCATATGATGTAGACCATGTGATGTGTTTTGACTATCCCATTTCTGTAAAACTCACACCCCTGGGAACCCTTGCTAGCATGAGATCCTAGCCATAGATTAATCCTTGACCACCGTGAGATAGCATGAGAAACTATGAGACTAGATAAATGGCATGAGAAACTATGAGACTAGATAAATCCTTGACACTGCAAGAGGCAATCCCTTGAGGGGGGTTTGTTGGGGTAAGTATGATCAAGGGCTTGCTCTATGGTGCATGTGTGCATCTAGGGGAGTCACATGTGTGTTTGTGTGTGTTGTAAAGGCACATCAAGTGCTATGATGTGTCTACTGTGTGACCTAAGTGATGATGTAAGACAAAGGGAATCCCACTGATGTAGGGATTGATTCCCACTCATGTAGGGACTGATTGCCACTATGTAGGAAAGGTATTACCTTCTCCCCCTTTCTATAAGAGAGAGTCTTCTCTCTCACAATCATAATATAGAGATTTCATTGTGTTCTCACACCTCTTGCAAGATGCATCTATTCTATCCTACGGGATCCTACAATCCCTAGATAATGAGCTATGGGATCCCCGCGACAAGTGCTGAGTAGAAACGACGACAGTCTGCCACATGGCATCAAGTCAACAGGGTAAGCTAGCCATGCCATAGCCTCCCGAATTCTTAAATGCACGGCTTGCTTTCAAAGCAAGCAACAAGCACGTGGATCAATTGGTATATGCATTCATTGTTTATTCATTAAGCCTTGATAGCATGCTGTAGGCAGATTTCATACTTTATGTTTCTCAAGTGATGAGAGATTGGAAGGTGTATGCCTTCCTGGTAGGCAAAGGGGATGTGTTGGTGCTTCTCTGAAGCTCAGAAGCTTATTGATGGAAGGTGGACATGATGAACGTATTGGAGCTTAGTGGTGCAGACAGGAACACCTACAGTGTGCTGAAGCAAAAGAGTACTTGCTTGAGAGCTCATGTGGAGCTCATGGTCCAATTTATTTGGAGAGATACTTGGGTTGAGAGATCTGTGGATCAGTCACTAGCGTCTCATTGCTCAAGTTGTTTTGCCACAGGATGGACATGTTGAAACAGACCTCGGGAACGCTGTTCACTGATTGCGACCGGGAGAACTGGATGATGTTTGCATCAGGATTGCTCTGCCATGAACCTGTCGTACTACCAAGATTGTATCTGTGTACCAGGATGGTTCTCTCGTGCAAGACTTGACCTGGAGGAGCAGGAGCTGCTGATTGAAAGAGCAAAGAACGATGACGAATCCAAATTGTTCCAGAGGGCTTCTGCAAAGGGGCCAATGGAGAATCTGCATCGACGAGTAGGGATTGACCCACGATGTATTGGTGAGAGGGGTGTTGGGGCTTAGATGGTCACCTCCCCATCTGTGAGCCCCAAAATGCATGGGGGAGGTGTACCAGCATAGATTAGATGCCATGTGGGCAGTGAGTGAGTTTGCAGATCAAATAAGAAATGCCAGGCTGCCACATGGGCTGCCATGTGGGTAGCAATGAGGGTGGGACCTAACCCCTACAACCCCCTCCTAAAGCCAACACCCAGAACAAATTCACAGAAGACCACTCTTGGGACATACAACTGCCTCCACACAGGATGTTGCCAGCCGTCACCACATCTGCAGCAACCCCTCCTCTTCCTCTTTGAAGTCGAGGTCCTGGCTTACTTTTTGAGTTCAAAAAGCACCGAGTTGGCTGGGATACATCTCCTAATCTGATAGAAAACAAAACTAGCCAGATGTGGAGTCCACAAATTATACAATGTTAGAAAGGAAACTCTACAGAGGGTATCCTGGAGTGGAAGACTGATGGAGCATCCCCAGGAATTACACGCGGGAGTGTTTGACTACGGAATCTAATACTTCTTTCCTTATGTGTACTTCACAACCATTAGTGTGTGTGTGTGTGTGTGTGTGCCATTAAATAGACAGTGCTCCAAGAAAGATATAGAATCCACAATGGTATATTCCATCAAAAACTAGAAACAATACAAAAGAGATGCAGAGTCCCGCCAAACCATGGTCCTTTGATCTTACCAAAAGCTCTCCTACTATCTGCTTGGCACCTCCAGATCCCTGAGCCCGCGCACTCCTCTATGAGCTTGTGTAGACTCTCCATCCGTTATCTCTCCACCTTACTGCCCGGGAAGTCAGCCTAGGTGGGCAGCCCCCTGCAGCTCCCCAGCCCCAATTACCTCTTGGTCATAGGCCCAATCGGTGCTGCTCTGCTGCTCCTTCCTGCTCCTTGAAGTGTTGCTCCAGATGATGCCAATTGAGGCCGTTGTATAGGCAGGCCCTACTGACCGACCTGGTTGGCCCATATATTCATGCCTTAGTAGGCCCCTTGCTGGCCCTGGCCACGTAGCATCCAGCCACTGGCCCAGGCTCTTCCAGCTCATAATAGGGGCCCATCTCTGCCCCAAATCTGTGTGCCTTTTGTGCTGCACCTGTTCTGCCTCCTGCCAAGCCTTTTCCAGGCTCCAGACCTGCAGCAAATGCTCCATACAGCCTGCTGTACCTGTCCATGCATCTGCTGCTGTCATCATTGATGTCATCGTGCTGAATTCCCTGCCCACTCTAGCTCTCTCCACCCGTGGATAGCCACGTGGTGCACTTCCGCTTCAGATCGGCCCTCCTGGTGATGCCACATCTGCCAGGTACTCTCCTCTCTTTGCTGTCTGCGTGGCAACCTCTTTGCTGCCCATGTGGCCCAAAACTTTCTTTTTCTCTATGGTACACCCCCCCCCCCCCAATGCACTCCTGATTTGAGGGCTCACACATGGGGAGGTGATCACCAATCTAATAGGCAACAGGCAACAATCCCTCCGCTTCCTCTTTGTCTCAGAGTTCAGAAGACACCGAGTTGGCTTCTGAACTCGAGTTGGCTGGGATGCATCTCCAAACCTCATAGAAAACAAAACTAGCCCGATATGGAGTTCCCAAATGTCAAGGGGATGAAAGTCTTCCTACATAGGGCACATTTCCTCTTGGCCAGCTACTACATGACCAGGGTGTTACTTACTTGGCACTAACCTTGGGATTAGCGACTAATCCAACAAGGCTAGGGGAACCTTGGGCTTAGGTGAAGCAAGAGGATTCAACTAGTAGAATTTGGATTTTAAGAATCCAAGTTATGGCTATTTATGACTGATGATATCCTTATCTTTTCCGCGACAACCGCGCAGCATATTAAGGATGTGCGATGTGCCCTACAGTTATTACGCGATAACCAGCTATATCTCAACACAAAGAAAAGTAAATTCAGATTGCTGGAAATTCAGTATTTGGGCTACATCATTAGTGCTCAAGGGATTCAATTGGACCCTAAGAAGATCCAATCTATCACAAGTTGGACTGTCCCCACAACAGCCCAGGAGATCCGATCCTTTGTGGGTTTGTGTCAAGCATACAACTCGCACATGGAGGGTTTCTCAACATACGCAGCCCCTCTTATAGATTTACTCAAGGGGATAAAGACACACAGACAAAAAGTTCAAGTCACAGGCAAAGCTTTGCAAGCCTTCCACGACTTGCAACGGTTGGCCACGACAGCACCAGTTATGAAGATCGCCTCTTGGGATGATCCATTTCTGGTAATCACAGACGCTAGCAATGTCGCCATAGGGGCAGTTTTACAGCAAGAAGATAGGCCCATGGCATACTACAGCAGAAAGCTTAACGATGCCTGAGAGGGAGGAGTGTAGTGGAAGAGAGCAAGAGAGTGAGAGTGAGAGAGAGTGACACTCTAGTGCAGGTGTGAAGAATGATGAGCCACACCACAAACTCACTTATGTTTTATTAGGATTAGGTTTACCCTATGACTGTCTTAAGACAGTCATAGGTGTCCTATCTTTTAATGAAGGGTTGGCAATGTGCCTTTACCCCAACAACCTCCCACCTAAAGGCCAATGTGCCTAAAGGGGAGAAAAGAATAAAAATTACAGCAATATACAGTTACTGTATACAAGACCATAAAGTAAGAATGGTCTCATCCTAATCCCATGATGTGGCGGCAATGTGCAAACCGCTCTGTAGGCAAGCTCTTAGTGAGCAAATCTGCAGGATTATCATCAGTATGCACTTTCACAAGCTCAAGTCGCTTGTCTTCCAGTACCTCCCTGATGAAATGATATTTCACTTCTATGTGCTTGGTCTTCTGATGAAAGACTGGATTCTTTGCCAACATGATAGCACTCTGACTATCACAATGCAAAACTGGCATATCTCCTGTAATGCCCAAATCTCCCACCAGCCGAGTAAGCCATATTGCTTCCTTGCAAGCCTCAGTGGCTGCAACATATTCAGCTTCTGTGGTTGACAGTGCAACGCATTTCTACAACCGAGACACCCATGATATAGCACCTCCTGCAAATGTGAAAATATAACCGGTAGTAGACTTCCTGTTATCCGCATTCCCTGCATAGTCTGAATCTGTAAAACCATGCACCAATGCATCCTGCCTACCATAGCATATGCACAAGTCTTTGGTACCTTTGAGATACCTCAAGACACCTTTCACTGCTTCCCAATGCCGCTTGCCTGGATTTGCCATATACCTGCTGATGACTCCCACCGCAAAAGCAATATCCGGACGAGTGGCAACCATGGCATACATCAGAGATCCAACTACAGATGCATACGGAACCTTGGCCATTTCAGCCTTATCATCATCTGATCTGGGGCTGTCCTTACTGCTGAGTTTTAAATGTGGAGGCAACGGGGTACTAATGGACTTCCCTCCCTCCATTTTAAACCTCTGCAGTACTTTGTCAATGTACTCTTTCTGTGACAAAAACAAAAGTCCCTTGGACCTGTCACGAGTAATACGCATGCCAAGAATATGATTTGCATCACCCAAGTCTTTCATGTCAAAAGACTTATGCAATTGTTTCTTCAAAGCACTAATCTCATGCTGAGATTTACTGGCAATAAGCATGTCATCCACATATAGAATGAGTAGCATCAAAGTGCCATCCTTTGCCCGTTTGGTGTACAAGCAATGATCGGTCTCACACCGATGATACCCTTGGGACTGCATGAAGGCATCAAACTTCTTGTACCATTCCCTTGGCGCCTGCTTGAGTCCATACAAGCTCCTCTTGAGCTTACACACAAGCTGTTCTTTCCCTTTAACAGCATATCCCTCTGGCTGACTCATATAGATCTCATCATGAAGATCTCCGTGAAGAAAAGCTGTCTTCACATCCATCTGACATAAATCCATGTCGTCATGAGCAACAAGAGCTAACACTGCTCTCAAAGTAGTCATCTTGACTACAGGGGAAAAAATCTCATCAAAGTCAATGCCCTTTTCCTGCTTAAATCCCTTGGCAACCAATCTGGCCTTATACCGAGGTAAAGCATTTCAATCCACTTTGACTTTGTAAACCCACTTGCATGGCAAAACCTTTCTGCCTGCAGGTAACTGCACCAAATCCCATGTATCATTCTGAAGTAGGGAGTCCATTTCTGACTGCATGGCTTTCTCCCACTTCTTTTTCTCTGTTCTTCCCATAGCTTCCTTGAAGCTGGAAGGCTCACCACAATCTGTCAGCATGATAAAATCAGCCACATTATTGGCTCCTGGAACAAACCTGGCAGGAGGCCGTTGTGCACGGGTGCTCCTCCTAACAAAATGTTCCGGGTTAGGCTGCTGTCCAGCCTGTTCTTCATGCATGACGGGTGGCTGTACCACCATATCTGGCTGTACTACAGCCCCATCTGTTGGCACATCCAGTGGTGCATCATTGGCAAAATTATCTGGCTGATTTTCAGCCTGTATACCCTCTTGAACAGGGTGATCTGCAGCAGCCTGCTGCTGCATATAAATGGGCATTCTTTGCTGTCCAACATCATCATAAATAACCCTCCTGTATTCTACAGGTTGCACGGGTTCCTTGTGTACACTATCTTCTTTAAAGATGACATCATTGCTGCGTATAATCTTCCGTTTAACGGGATCCCATAACCTGTACCCCATTTCACCTTCGTTACCATAACCCATAAAGATGCATCTGATAGACTTTGGATCCAGTTTGGTGCGTAGATCTTTGCGTACATGAGCAAAGCACTCGCAGCCAAGTACACGTAAGTGCTTATATGAGGGTGGCTTGCCAGACCACACCTCCTCTGGCACTTTCAACTCCAAAGCCTTATTTGGTGACCTGTTAATAATGTGAACTGCTGTTTGCACGGCTTCTGCCCAAAAGCCATGGGGTAATGCAGCATAAGACAACATACATCGAACCTTCTCCTGAATAGTTCGATTCATCCGCTCACTTGCACCATTTTGAGATGCATTATGAGGGGCTGTGAGTTCCTGTTTGATGCCCTTAGCTTGGCAAAACTGCACAAAAGCATGTGACACATACTCACCCCCATTATCGGATCTGAGGCATTTCAGCCTACGACCTGTCCGATTCTCAACCTGAGCGACAAACTTCTTGAAAGCATCTAAGGCATCTCCCTTATGCTTCAAGAAATAGACCCACACCTTACGTGTGGCATCATCAATGAAAATAATAAAATATTTTGCACCCCCTAGTGATAACTGTGGCATCTCACACAGATCAGTGTGCACTAGATCAAGTGGTGCTCTATTCTGAGGAGTTCTCCTCTTATGAGGAGTGACAGAGTGCTTGCCAAAAATACAATGATCACAAGTAGGCAAATCTGAGAAAGAGAGAGGCGGCAGATAACCCAAACGTGACAGTTCTTGCATTCCTTTAACAGACATGTATCCCAACCGGCTATGCCACAATGAAACCTTTGGCAGCTCGGTTATGGCAACAACATGATTACCCACACTAGAAACATAAAGAGGGTACAAGGTATCACTTTTAAAACCCTCAGCCACTACAGTCTGGCCATCAGTAATCACCCATTTGGAATCCCCAAATGTGGTGTGGTAACCACTGTCATCCAATAAGCCAGTGCTAATCAGATTTTTCTTGATTTGCGGCACATGGCGAACACCATCAAGCATAAATGACTGTCCATCAGGAAATACTATCTGTATACTGCCAATCCCTGCAATCTGACATGCATAGTTGTTCCCAAGATGAACAACTCCATGAGTACCTGTGTAGGAAGTAAACCACTCCCTATGAGGAGTAACATGAAAAGAGGCACCTGAATCCAAGAGCCAGGTGTGCATGTCATGGCCATCAATAACCAAAGCATGTGCTATTACAGCAGAAGAGCATAAAACATCATGTATGTCACTGTCACTGTCCTCTGCTGCAACATTCACTGCATCCAAGTCATCTGCCTTGGCCTTGCCTTTGCCTTTGCTTGCATTTCCTGCATCCTTTGTTTCAGCCTTCTTGGCTTTCTGATCCCGTATGAACTTGAAGCACTTCGACTTCACATGTCCCTTCTTGCCACAATAAAAGCATTCAATGTCCTTTTTGCCACGGGACTGACTGCGGGATTTGGACTTACTAGCAGATCTCCCCTTCTGCTGAGTCTTGCCTCTGTCCTGTACCTGCAAAGCATTTGAAGACTTGCTGCCCGCATTATTCTTCCTGCTCATCTCCTCCATAAGGAGAGAGCTCTCTACATCAGCATAAATAAGAGTGGCATTCGAGTTTGACAGGGTGGTCTTGAAAGTGTCCCAACTCTCGGGGAGGGTACACAGCAAGAAAGTAGCCTTGAACTCCTCATCAAGGTTCAACCCCTGTGCAATCAGCTGTGTAAAGATAGCATTGAACTCACTCAAGTGTGAGGTCATAGCTGTACCTTCCTTCATGCGAAGATCGACCAGCTTCTTCAGCCAATAAACCTTACTGGCTGAGCTCTTTTGGGCATACAATTCTTCTAGTCTTTGCCATAGACCATAAGAGGTCTTTTCAGCCTGTACATTGAACACAAGAGTGTCTGAAATAGTGAGCATGATAGCTGCCCTCGCAGACAAATCAAGCTCTTCCCAGTCATCAGCTGCCATGTCAAATGGCTTGACACCCTTCACCCTTATGGGCTTAGCAATCTTCTTTAACAGAAGTACATTCAAGCACTGTTCTGCCCATAATGCATAGTTGTGTGCTCCTTCCAGTTTCTTTATGTTCAGAATTGAAGAATCACCTCCCCCTGATGCCATATCAGATGAGGAAAGTACCTGACTCCCTGGAAGTAAAAAGACTGAATAAAAATTCTGATTTCTCAGAAAAAACCTGCTCTATTCAAGAGCCAGAAGCACTCTCAATGGTGCTGTTTTTACTGTCAGTAAAATCTACAGCAAAACAGTAAATGACCCTGCAAATACTGTACCTTCTGACAAACTGTTCTGAGCTCAAAGAGGCATAAAAACAGTAATTTCAGACTGCTGCTGCTGCTCAACAAGTGCTTAACAGTGCATAATCATCTGACAAAACCACCAACACTGCTGTAAACACTGCTGTACTGACTGTACTGATCACTTCTCCCACCTCAGATGAGGTATTGCACTGAGTGAAATTGCAGAAACCACTTGACAAACACCCCAAAAACAGTAAATGACCCTTCAGCCTGTCACAAAACCTGCAACAGTAAATGGGATAAATCCCAAGCAATCACCCTTATACCAAGGGGAGAAAAAGCATCTGAAGATCTCTGTCGGTAACCCAAGTGCTATCAAACAAAGTCTGGGCAAAGGCCCCTTGATCTGACACCTGAATCAAGTGGAGAACACCTCAACATTGAGGTAGCATACAATATGAAATCTCTCTGACACTTGTACCTGACAATGTGCAATGCATAGACTGCCCCTGTGTACTCAGTAACAACACAAATCACAAAGTACAAACACCAAGAAGAAAATCTTTTGAGCACTGTCAACGATGGGCAGTTAGGGACCGAGTAAACTCGATGCGCCCTAACCAAGCGTGGCTCAACTGAGATTTTCAAAGTGCGTACAAAGAATGTGACCTGCAACAAATGTCACCAAATGCACTGCGGAAACAAAGCAAATGTGTGCTCCCTGGCTACACACTGCCTCAAGGCATATACTGCAAACACATCCAGGCAAAAGCCCTTTGAAATGGTCACCCAAAACTGAGAATTGCACTCAGTAAATGCATAGAAGCTTCTGCAAAACAAGCATCTTCCTGAAAGACAAGTAACTGCGCAAACACCACCACTGTGGTACAAGTCACCTCAAGCGTGAGTGACACAAGAGTATCTGCTGTACCTCAACAAATGCACAGTATACAGCTGAAATGCTTCAGGAATGCTTCATGTACTGCGCGTACATGCACAAAACAGAGTGCTTCAGCACTATTCCTCTTCCAACAAAAAAGTGTGTCTGCTGTACTTTTCAGTACCTGCAAAGTACCTGCTGTACTTCTGTCCCTGCAGAGGACCTGTGTACTCTCTGTCCCTGTAGCAGGCACGCTTCCCCCCAAAAAGGTCGAGTCTTTGCAGCAAAAACAAACGAGTCCTGCAGGTGAGTGAAGGAGACGCCCGTACACGGTTGTACGGCAGTCCGTACAACTGTACGGACAGTCCGTACGGCTGCCGTATGAGTAGCTGCGCACAGCAGCTATGCAGCTGCCTGATGCAGCGTCGCAATGCTGCGTACAGCAGCTGCTGTACAGCTGCAACCCGACGACGCTTGCGCCCGCGACGTCACCCTGCAGCCCGCGCAAAAACCCTGCAGCCCGCGCCCGCGCCTTCACCTTGCAGCCCGCGCCCGCGCTGTCGCCCTGCAGGCGGAATGCGCCACCGTCCCGTTCGCTGCCCTGCGCAGATCCGTCGAGATCCATCGAGATCCGTCGAGATCCGTCCGTACGGTTGTACGGACGACGTACGGCCGTACGGATCTGTCCGTACGGCCGTACGGAAAGGATAGGCTAGGGAGAGGAGGCTAGGTAGGCAAGGGAGGCTAAGGTAGGCTCTGATACCAGTTGAGAGGGAGGAGTGTAGTGGAAGAGAGCAAGAGAGTGAGAGTGAGAGAGAGTGACACTCTAGTGCGGGTGTGAAGAATGATGAGCCACACCACAAACTCACTTATGTTTTATTAGGATTAGGTTTACCCTATGACTGTCTTAAGATAGTCATAGGTGTCCTATCTTTTAATGAAGGGTTGGCAATGTGCCTTTACCCCAACAATGCCGAAAAGAACTATTCAGTGTATGATAGAGAGCTCCTCGGTGTCATCCAGGCATTAAAACATTGGAAGCCTTTCCTATACGGAAAGGACTTTCGCGGTAAAGACAGATCACCAAGCCCTTGAGTGGCTTCAGACAATGCCTAGTACACAATGGAGTGATCGGCAGCAGCGGTGGAGTCAGATATTCTAGCAATTTGGGGGAATGATCGAGTTCGTTCCCAACAAAAACAACCCCGTTGCAAACGCTCTCAGTCGGAAAGGTTCCATCCAGACCATTCAGCAAGCCACTGTGCTCGAAATCAAAGAAAAGGATCTTGATAGCATGAAGGCACAGTACGCGGAGTCGGCAAAGTTTGACACGCAGTTCCAGTTAGCCACGACGCTTGCTCCAGGCCATTACTCATTAGAGGAAGTTGGCTTTTCTATAAGAAAAGGTTGTGTGTACTCAAAGACAAATGACAGTTTCTTCTTCATGATGCCCATGACGCCCTTACCGATGGTCACAGAGGTATCAACCGGACTTTGGAGAAGTTGCAACACTATTTCTATTGGCCAAAGATGCGGAAGGACATATACGGCTATGTGAAAAATTGTCAAACATGCCAAAAGGTCAAGGCTTCCCACAAGAAAGCGACAAGCTTACTTATGCCATTGCCAATCCCCGACAGTCCTTTCCAAGGCATAGGTATGGATTTTGTGGGACCACTTCCAGCAACCACAAGTACTCGTAATACTCAATGTCTTACTATTGTTTGTCGCTTTAGTAAATATTATGCTTATTCCCTGCAAACAAACGGCCAGCGCTGAAGATGTAGCTCGTTTGTTTATTAAGTATTGTTATCCAATTGGAGGGTTGCCAAAGACCATAACATCCGACATGGACTCCAAGTTTACGTCTTTTGGTACTAAGCTGCAGATGTCCAACGCTTTCCATCCGCAATCGAGCGGCGAGGCGGGAAAGTATAATGGTATGGCATTTGATATTTTGAAATCATATTGTCATGATGCTCAGGGAAAGTGGGAGCAGTTTCTTCCACTTGTGCAGGCCATTCTGAACGATACCTATTCTTTGAGTATTGATCGCACACATTATGAAGCGGCATTTGGACGGCGATTTACCTCACTATTCATCCGGATGGTGTCTCCATCTCTTGAAGCCAACAAAACCACCGAATCCATGGCAGAGATTGTCCGTGAAAAGCCGCATCGCCAAAGCTCAAGCATCATATACACGCCAAGCTAATAAATCCAGACGAGATGTCTAGTATAAAGAGGGTCAATGGGTGTATTTACGCATTATCAAGCAACGATTGAAGCAAGTAGGCAAGTGATGCCCTAAGCTATCCTTCAGAAGCTTCGGACCATTCCCTAGTATTCAAAAGATCAACGATGTCTCAATGAAGTTACGCCTACCAGACAGTTGGACTATGCACAATGTGTTCCATGTAGCTTGGTTGAAGCCATATTTTGAACCTCCTCTTTCAGAGATTTCCGACGAGCAACAACCTGAAGTTCTTCATGAAGCCGAAGTTTTGCAGCTAGAACAGATCCTTTTCATAAATTCAAGCATGGGTCAAGACGTAGGATCCGGGAGTTTTACACCAAGTTCTGTGATCGAGGTACCCATGAAGCAGAGTGGTTGGACGAATATTTTTTTCTAGGAGTTTCCCCAGATATTGGCGGACTACTTGGAAGCAATGAGCCTACCGCCAAGTTAAGGAGGGGGGAATGTCACATGCACCCCTGCACTTGGGTGCAAGGTTACACACTGGCTACATCGACGAGTGCATTATAGTTCCCAGATAGGAGATTTTGTCGTATGCTGTGACCCCTTTGTGAGCCCTTGTCCAAGGACACTCAGACACAAGCTACATAGGTCAGTCTATCAGCCTTAGGTCAAGTCAGTAGTCACTTCTTGTTCACTAGTACCCACTGGAGAACAGTACATTAAGTGTTTCCATCTTATAGTTTAGGTCTTAGCCTAGGTTAGGAGTCCCTTTAGGGTGCCCAAAGGCTAGACAGGTAAGCAAGGAAGGCAGCCTGCAAAGGCTGCCCAAAAACTCCCCTAGCAAATGAGCTAGGGAGAGCTTTTTATAGGCTGGTTGTAAGCCAACCAGTCTGTAAAACAGACAGAGTCGGTCTGTTCACAGACTGGGTTGGCTCAGTCCAGCCCTATAAAAGGACCCCTTGGCTGCCCTGTTTTCTCATTCAGTTTGTTCCTGCCTTCAGTTCTCCTACAGCTCCACTTCAGCCTCCTGTGCAGCCCCTGAGATCCTCAGATCTGGCCCTGCTCTAGCCTCAGTCCCTTGGCCATCAGTTCAGCCTGATGCTCCAACCTGCTTGTGAATGGCTGCTCCAGAAGATGATGATCTCAGCAACCTTCTGCCCTAGAAGACAATCTAGGTTCAGCCTCTCCCTGGAGCTAAGTCTGCAGCAACACCTCTCTCCTTCACTTCTTGTGTAGAGGCCCAAGGATGGTGGATATGTTGCTCCTTTCTGCTCCTCCCAAAACTGCTTGGCTGGATTTGAAATGAGGCCTGAGGCCTCTCCTTATATAGGCCCAGGGGCCTGTCGTAAAAACCGACCAGTCAGCTAAATACTGGCCGACCAGTCTGCTGCTGGTCCAGCCCTTTAAGGGCTCTAAAACCGGGCACTTTGGCCCAAACTTCTAGGGCCTTTGGCCTCCAATTAAGGCAATGGCGCAAGAGCTTTGATAAAGATATATAAACCAACTTTTTCCCTCTTGTGGACTAGGTCAAGTGACACCAGCAACACTAAGGCCTAGTGATGATCCTCCCCACCTCGATTTTGAGGTTATTGAGTTGGTTGGGATGCATCTCCATATCCAATAGGAGCACCAGTTATTGGATGTGAAGTGCGCAAATTATATAACGCTCTTTGGAGAGGGAACGGGCGTTCGCTTAGAGAGATTTCTCTTACACCATTACTACCTAGCCTCAAGTGCTCTAACAACTAGCATTAGTAAATTGGCTTTTTCACTACCGAAGAAGGCTCTCGTATGGGGAGACACCTTTGATTTCAGGTGGATCCCCAAGGGCCAAACAACATAATGTTTGGAATGCCGCGTGGAAGAAACATTTCATGCCAAGCGACACCACCTCTGGAATATCCTCTATAAGCTTCTGTATTGGAGCTAAGGTGATGACGTACGTTAATTATGATACATAGTTACATACGGCACAAGTATCAATACGTCGTGCGATATAATAAATATTTTAAGGTTCGTAAGGTACGCCGGCTTTGCATATTATTACTTTTTCCCCCCAAGAGGAAGCAAAGGAAGAGAGAGGGAAGGGGGGGGGAGAAGGGAAAGAGGGACAATATTTTGACTATAGTCCATAAAATGCACTTATTATTAATTAATCACCATCAACAATCAAGTAGATTCTACCATCGTTGACTATTGATGTACATACAACATAAATGAAACTAAATAATATATGAACATAAATAATACTAAATAATAGAGAATGAGATTCCATTGAAATTGAAAGCTCAAAGCTGAAACTAATTACTAGATCGAGATTGTAGAGCGAACTAAAGTAACTTGGAGTCCATGCTCTACAATTTACGGGGCTGTGTGGACCATGGGTGAACCCTCTTCCAAGTCTTCAAACCACACCTGGCACTCATTGCAACAAGGGTTCTCCCTCTGGAACAATTTGCAATGCGCACATGCAAGAAGAGTAGAGGCTAGCTCTAGGATTAGACATACAATGCTTGGAAACCCGTGTAGGGGCTGGTGGAGTAAAATCGCAGCAAAGAGGTGAACTGGGAGAGGAGGGAAAGAGAAGGTACATAGCACTAGGGACTAGAAAGAGCTCTAAATCTTCAAAGCTTGTAGCATGGGGTTCTTAGGAACATCGATAGGCATGGGATCCTTAGGAACATCCCTAGGCATGGAGGGCCTTGGAAACCCTCTCATAGATGGAAGGCCCAGCTTACACCGAAGAATTCACAAATGCATCATTAACCACATGACAATACGGGAGCACCTTTATTCCTTTCTGCCGTGTATAGAGCCTCTAAAGCCTTGTGCCAGCCAAGAGCTGCCTGTGAATGCATTATAGATATAGATATACATTCAAACGAAAGGGCACACATTTGAACCACACCCCTTGTTTAAAAATTACATTTTTGTTTTAAACACACCAACCCACCCAACAATAAACAAAAAAACTTTTTTTTAAAACAAGAGACTTTATACATGTACTCTATCGTCCTATTGTACCATATGTAAAATTCCGTACAGTATGCGTACCAGAACTTCCTTGATTGGAGCTCACTAAAGGGTAGCACCTCACAATGAACCAAGTTCTGTGGCAAACAGCATCGTGCATGAACTTTAATCAAGGCCGTATAGTTCAACCTCGGAGAGTAGGTTGTTACTTCCTATGAGCCATGTCACATTGCATGGCCTAGCGAACAATGATCCTTCCCCATCCAAAGAGGTGATTGCACAACATTGATCTAGAGATGTAAAGCAAAGCTTATTATAAGGAACCTCAATTCAAGCTCTAAATCTTCAAAGCTTGTAGCATGGGGTTCTTAGTAACAGCGATAGGCATGGGATATCCCTAGATATGGAGGGCCTTGGAAACCCTCTCATAGATGGATGGCTTACACTGAAGAATTCACAAATGCATCATTAACCACTTGACAATACGGGAGCACCTTTATTCCTTTCTGCTGTGCATAGAGCCTCTAAATCCTTGTGCCAGCCAAGAGCTGCATGTGAAGGCATTTTCAGCAGTTTTATGCTGTTTTTGGGATGCAAGCAGCTATCTGGATCTGTCTACTGAAGTCGTGGCCTGTTCCAAATACATTTTGAAGCGGGCAGCACTTCTTTTCAGGTCCTGCTAACTGTGAAACAGCTGTATCTAGCTGCTGCAGTCTTCTAGATGCCTTTTGAACCATTACTGTTCAAGTAATCTACAACAAACATTGCATTTCTAGGGCGGTTTCAATTATACACAGGTGTCGTTCTGAAGCTGCCAAAACAGAGATCAAAACACTTTTTTTCCTCACGCTTTCTAGCTTCATTCGAGTAGACTTCTTGGTGCTTTTGCTGTCCAAATCAGGGCAGCACAGCAGTGTTTTAGGACTCTTCAAACAGTCCACTCTTTTCAATTCTAACCTGCTACAATCAGGTTGCCTTTGCCTTGGCTTGTTGAATGAGCCCAAGGTCTCTTATTTAAAGGACAGCTTCACAACGTGAATATTTTTTCTATCATCAGTTGTGGTAGTGACTTACGCCTTCTAAATGTCCTTTATGAGCCAGGATTCAGAAGCCTTGCTGTCAGTGTCCACTTTTGGGAAAAGAGGCTTTGTTGTCATTATTAAAGATGATAATTGCATCGCCAGGGATAGAAAAAGGACTATCAAATGGTCACTACAAGCACTTTAAATCGACAATTGTACCAGCTGGACAAACAACAGCAGCATGTCAAATGCATCCGTGGCAACACTTACTTCAGAAATGAAAAACGCAGAATCATGGCCATGTGAACTATGGCAGTTCACAGTTATTGCCCTAGTTGGAGACTCCGTCCAGACATGTCTGTGAAGGCTAAACATTGGGAAAGATGCACAAGAATGCCTTGTCGAGAGATGAATCTGTTAGAGCAGAAACGAAATTACACAGTGATGTGGGGTCCTATGATGACATCATTTTTGGGACCACATGTAATTTGTTACTTTCGTAGATTATTTTCCTAGATTCTCATGGGTATATGCCTTAAAAGAAAAATCAGATGTCTTTCAATGTTTGCAGTTTTGTGGCTGTGGTTGAGAATGAGTCTGGGTGCAAAGTGTAGACTTGAGAACAGACAAAGGGGCAGAGTATATGTCATGCCTTCAAAGATTTCTTGAAGGAGAAACATATAAACCTCCACAAAATGATGTTGCTGACAGGAAAATTTGGTCTCTCATGAGCAAGACAGATTTTTTATGGAGGCAATAATGTGTGCAGCATACATTTTGAGAAGATGAAAAAAGTGCCATTTTATTGGCTACAGCATTCAGTAAAGTTTACCGGTACTTTGTCAGTAGAGGAAACTCATATCAGTCGATGACTGAGTTTATAAACAGATGAATGCAGGTTCTTACGATATGTTTGAAGGGTTACTTCCACTGGCAACTGAGGCACTCCAGAGCCGATTGAAAATTAGAATATTCAGCCTGCACATGCAGATGTCATACATGAAGGAGGATGTGCAGGAGGTGGTGTCAGAGAGGAGGGTGCTACATGATTCACCAGATGGCTATTACAAACTCTGCAGGACAGCAGACTTTCAGCCCCTCTCTCCAGTAGGACAAGGAGGCTGGCCCAAGAGATACAGCTTGGATGAGTTCACTATATGATACAAATGAACCTAACAATGCTGCTCACAGGCACGAGTGGAGAGAGAATTGCAGAATTCAAGAATGGTCTTGAAGCCTCATTTGAGATGTCTGATCCAGGGCTGCTGCACTATTGTTTAGGCATTCAGTTTATGCAATCAGTTGAAGAGTGCTCAAACACTCAAAATGTATTCACGGACTCTTAACCTTGGGATAGCAATCTAGCCATCATAGTAGGACATCAATCAGACCCCCTCTATAGCAAAATGGTACCCTCTCTAAACAAAGCTCAATTTTCATGCAAATGCATAGGTTGCTTACCTCATCATCTAACTATATCCAAGTCTAAATTTCATTTTGTAGCAGTCTATGTTTTACCATTACCATATTTTTTCTTAATTTTTGCAAATACCTGATTTCGAGCTCGAATCACGTCCTCTTCAGATACTCTATAGATCAATCTCCCAAATTCATGCATTATCGCCCACGCAAGATCCTCCAAGGCATCTGGCTGCACAGTGGAACTCAAACGGTTCATGGTATCAAAAAACTATATACCTTTATAAGACTAGAATAAGTCCAATCAAACAAATTTAGATTTTTTGTTGTTCAAAAGATCAAAAATCTACACAGAAAATAAAAGAGAAAATAAAAGAGAATATGAAAGAGAAGAAAAAAGAGGTAAACAAAAACTTTTAAGAAAAACAAAAGGAAGACATACTTGCAAAGCAACACTTATGTCATCATCAGTGCCCAAGCATAAGCAGCTATACTGGGTTTCTAAAGACCCGCGGAGTCTCTTGGGCAAACCCAGTGCTTACTAAAATACGTCAAATAAATAAAAGAGAAAGAAAACAAAAAATAAAGAAGAAAGGAAGCAGGTGACTAAGCAAAAATAAACGAGCAAGTCAAGAAACAAAATCTTCCAAAAAACTAGTATATCGCTCTCTCTCTCTCTCTCTCTCTCTCTCTCTCTCTCACTCTCACTCTCACTCTCACTCTCACTCATAAAAAGCTAAATGGTTCTTTACACTTATGTATTTTTTCCTACAAAGAGTCAAAAATGCATTTCTAACTTAGAAAGCACAAGCATACTCAAACAAACTCTCTTTTGAAACTAAAAGAAAAACGGACTATTCAGCTCCCCGCTTTTTGTTTTCAGCTTATGTTCAATCATTCTAAACATACCTAAGGCCGATACAACATAGATAAAGACTTCATATCCAAGATTGTGCGTACTTTATAAATTATTTTCCTTGGATTATACCTCTTGTGTAATAGTAAAGTGATCAAATTACTACATTGAGTGATAAAAGACTCCTTAGTTGTACAAAGGCAGGAAAATCTATGGAATTGGAAAGAAATGACTCCATATTTTGCCAAATCAAAAATGTTTGAGTCAATGTGAGGCATTTTTATAATGTGTAAACCACTATATTCAGGTTGTTCACGTTTATCGTATATATCAACCTCTAATCCTATGGTAGATTGAGAAATTCTAAGATCTAAGAAAACACAAGAATCCCCTCTTGAAGTGTAGACTGCAGTTCAGTTCACAAGAGTCACGAGGATAGATTTCTTCTCCAAAAGCACTAGCATCTTTGAACATAAAGTCTTGAAAGTTAGGAACAACTGGTACAAATAAATCATCTATAAAACGCCTAACTTGGCTAAGCTTATGTAAAATGATAGGGCGGGTATTGATACAAATAAGACGTTGCATAAACTCAAATTCATAAGTGAAAAAATAAAAGTTTGCTAAAAAGACGGCACAATTAGTGCCCATGGGGATTCCTATAATTTGTTGAAACAAAGAATCACCTATTGTGATGTAAAGATTATCTAAAAGAAAATCTATCCAAGAGCAAACATCTTCCACACTTACTACCTTTGTGTATCTTTTCTTTTTGGAACCTATGTCATAATCTTTATTTTTTAGCCACAAGAAGTCAAAGCATAAGGTTGTTTTCTCAACTTTTAGCACTTTGCATCTATCTTTGTCAAATCTCATATTGAAAACTTCAGCCACTTGCTTTTTTATTCTAAACTTCAGGTCTTTCAACTCAATCTTTGTGAAAAGCGTCGTAAAATCATAGGTTTGAAGGAGAATAGGAGACTCTTTTTCCTGAATGCTTCGAGAGGAATTAAAAAATTTTACAACAGGAATCACTCCTACAAAGTCATTTAAAATCCAGCTTGAGTGCGAGGGGACATCTGCCTCTTTTAATAAGTCCCTCCAAAGTTCATGGACACTGGGCAACATGGCTTTGAAGCAGTAGCTTAGCCATTTAGAGACATCCGTCAAAGTAGTCTCACAAGCAGTTGAAATAAATCTTGGCTTTTTGGGAGTTTTGTGAAACTTCCAAGCAACACAAAGAAAAGGTATACTTGGATTGCAAACAAACCTAGAAGACTTGCAAAAACTCTGATGTTTTCAGATCAAATACTTTTGAGAAACTAAGGCAGGGGCGTAAGTTTTGGCAAGCGAGTTCACTTCACTTCTTTCAAAAGACATTCCAAGTAAAACTTTTTGCAAATAAAAACAAAGTTATTGGAACATTTGTCCATATAAGAAATGACAAAATTCCTATGGAATTTTCAAAGAAGAGTTTCATCTTCTTTAGAAAGATGGTTACTTTACTTTGAGCAATTAACCGAAGGAACTTCTTCTAGTTTCAAAGCAACTTTCTTCAAAATCTTCCCTTTCCATTCTGATAAGATATTTTGAACTCCTACACATTCTTCTAATTGCAAAACAAACTTTGATATTCCCTTATCAATAGGTTTTAAAAGGCAAGACTCTTTAAAAGAGTACAATCGAAATTTCGTGCCTTTCATGAAAAGGTCTCTTAAGTTACTAGAAAGCAAAATTGAGGTATCAGCTGTGACTACATGTCCTAAATCAGCATCAAAAAAGCTTTGGAATCTCTTACTTTTACAACAACAAGATTCTCTAAGGACAGAAGATTTTGAATGCTCTGAAAGCCTTTTACCTATCTCTCCATAGTTGAAAGCCTTTTGTCCTAAAGTTTTTACATACTTCCAAGCTACTACTGGATGCTTCCAAATTCTTCTCGCAAAATGAGGGAGAGAATCCACTACTTCAAGAGACTTCAAAATTGAGTTTAAGCCTATCTTGTCAAGTGAGGGAGAAGTAAAAATACAAATCAAGAGTTCCTTATTAGATAGACTTCTTTGCTTTGAAAGGAAGCTTTTACTTTTAAGAAGCGATCCAACGAAGTTTTAAGTTGTATATAATGGAGCTTATTTAGATTCAAAGACCCAAAGACATTAATCTATCTAGGTAGAGTAGTCTTCTTTTATAGTCTCGAGGAGCAAAAACTCTTCGAACTAAGGAAGTTAAAGGAACTAAAGGAGGGAAAAGTGGAGGAAGAGGAAGTGAGGGAGGTAACTCACGAACAACATGTGAGATTGCACGAGAGCTAGGACAACCTCGTAACATAACTTTAGGTTTCCATACGATGTTAGGTGTATGATTATGTTGGTAATGAGAAATGTTAAAGGGCTTGATATGAGTTCTCCACATCAAAGGGTTCTTTTTAGAGGTTCTTTTATTTTTACGAAGAGTTGATTTTCCTTCCAAATTAAAACCTCTTGGGAAGAAAGTGTGTAAAGATCTCATCCAAAACAATTCACGAGGACGAGCAGCCTTGTAAAAATCCTTAGCATTATTAAAATGGCCCTCTATATGCTCAAAGGGAAAGCAACAAAAAGATTCGAACCCAAACTTTGCCATTGCTGCATATAAGGGTTTTGAATTCTCAATTAAGGAATTCTTCCTATGAACTTTTCTAGCTTCCCTAACATGTTCTTGAAAACGAATAAAAGCTGTCCTATAGGTTTGTCCTTCATAAAGCATGTTACTACTATGTATGTTATAGACAATAAAAATTACTTGCGTGGCATGAATAGGACTAATAGAAACAAAAGTCTTGAGATGCTTGTTTCTAAGACATCTTAGTTTATTAAGAATTATTATGTTATTATTAGTATAATGAGTGCTAACTAATAAAGCCTTAACGTTAGACCAATTAATGTTACCTTCCCCAAAATCAAGAAGATTATTCATGTTTGACCTAGCTAAAAAGTTAAACCTTTCTCTATATATGTTTCTTCTAACTTTTTTGTTTTGATTTACCGAGCTAGACCCAACTAAATCACCCACCAAAGAGACAAGACCATCACTAGTATTTCCAATGTTGTTCGGTGAGGTCAAACGATCCAACATTGGGGAACTTGCTTGCACTCTCCCTACCCATCCCAAGGCAATTTCTCCTTGCTATATCCCCTGATTCTAGCAGGAGCGAGACTAGTATTTAGGGGGGGCTTGCTTGCACAGTCGTTACTTGTCCCAAGGTAACTCCTCCCTTACTACTACAAGGGAATGTCACAGGAGC